>NC_029785.2:128843041-128874877 GCF_000816755.2 Arachis ipaensis | reverse complement strand
CGATGATATTAGATGACCCTAATCTTGAATTATTCCAAAAGAGCTTCACATTAGAATCCAATCATTATATCGATGACGGAATAAGTTTAAATTAGTTATCACAATCACAAAAAATCAGTTCATTGATCTGTTTTGTAATTTAACAAGTAGTGTGCGACCAAATACGAAAACAATTCTCTATGGCAAAGTATCGCAACAGTAAAATCTATCCTTTTCTTCTACAATTGCAAGTGTACTAATATATGTAACTACACTATCTAAGGAAATAGAGTTCCATCACGTTCAGGCGATTTAACAATATTTTGCTTTCACTTATGAGTTTCCGTTAAAAAAATATAACAATGAAAATAAATTATGTTAAAAAAATTAGTTACTATAATATTGATAACTTTTTACTTAATGTAAGAAAATTATCATCTGCTGTCATTGTAACTTATAATATTTTACTTCTTTAGTATGCAATTCAGCTATGATATTATTAAAATTGCTAACCTTATCTGGTGCAGAGTTGCCACTTGCATCTATCCCAATAAATTTACAACAAATCAATAACACAGCATGGTGTACCCTGAACCACATATACGCCTAATTTTTTTATTCTTTTCATGCAAAAAAAGAATGATAATAGCAGTGCTAACTTTGTATGGTCTGTGTGAAGCGGTCCGATACACCATATACGAGACAATTCCTGACCGTATGCATACCCCCTACTATTTTGCTGTGTTCCGAACTAATCGGGAATGATGCCAGGTTGAATTAAGTATATAAAACTTATACATCAAATATTCTACTAATCTAATATAATGCCAAAAAAGTAAGATAACTATTAATTTATGTTTGCAAAATTGCCTTATATGCGGATCACCTGCTGATTTCTTCGAAGCCTGCTCATGACTTACTGTTGACTATACAACTCTGATCATACATGTACATAGGCAATCATTACATCTATACTATACCCTCCAGGATACATCCGAAATACTTATCTCTTATTTTTTACATCTATTTTGTCTCATCCCATTGGGAAGTGGAGAGACCGATCCAGTTGGTGATGGAAACTTACAAGAAAATCATCATCTATATCTTCTACATATCACAAAAATAATAAATTATTAATAAAATTTTAAGTATCAAATCTTTACATTTTCTAATTGTACACATGTTGAAACACAACAATTAAAATGCAGCCACACCCACATTTTATAGAGTAGCTCTTTAATGGAACTCCTTCCCTGCATGCAGAAATATTTTCCTGGCTAAGGGCGACAAAACCTTGCATAGTGGTATCTGAAAGCATCAAACGTAACCTCATTTAATCACTACTGGTATACAATCTCCTATCTCCTGGTACATTAACTGTCCACGATGCATGGTATACGAAAGAAGCATGACGTTGAAGAAGATAATCGTGTATTTTATCTGACGGTGGATCCTTATGCGGTAAGATTCGATTTCAAAACCTCCATATTCAAAAATTATAACAAATAGCTCATTCTTATTATGCTGCATCATGTATCTGTGTTGGTAATAATAGTCTTCAGTAGTTAATTATGTTGATAATTTTACCCTACTAATCGGTCTTCGTCTTCCTCATTATGTTACACAAAGAGAACACGTCATATCAAGTATATTCTATAGAAGATTCAAGCACCTCTTGAGTGATAATCTCCAAGTTGTGGATTGTAATCACAATCGGTTTCAACTAACCATTATTCAAGGGTACACCACAGCATATATTCTACATAGACTTCAAAATCTGGTGAGTGTTTACAAACTACCCAAAGGAGGCATACTCAAGCTGAGATACCTATATGATGACATCTTCTATATCTTAAAGGTAAGGGATAACAATATGGCCAGCATACCTATTGTAGTGCATGGTTTTGGATCCATCTTTCCCACACCATATTTAGTGAAGGGCAAAGAAATTTTGGGTGATGATCCATTCTTCGTGAAAATTGAAAGATATCATAATGCTATGTACAAGAAGAAGAAAAAGAAGAAGGATAAAATGCTTCCTATGTAGAATAAAAGTTGTCACAATCATCCAAAGAGCCCTGCACGTATTTTGTATGAACAACCAGTAAACCGTAATAACAATCCAATCCAGTCAAATCATGCTTATCAACTTTCAGCTGATCAACCGCCATTATCCAGTCCCTTGCCATTTGACCTTAATGTCCTGCCTCCTATGGAGGATGAACCTGATTCGCTTTGCGTTAGTCAGATAGAAATGCATGACCTAAATAAATGTAAAACCATTGTTGACACTATGGGAACCTATCCAAATATCTTGGTTCTTCCAACGAAGTTCCAAGACTTCTTCACCATCCCACCAAATTATACTTATGTAGAAATACCTTCTCACCCTCCAACACATGACCATTTCAATCCACCAACCCTTATCAACCTCTTCCCACCGAAGGAACTGCTAATCTGTCAAGCCACGTCATACACATGCTACATCAGAATTGAAGACACCGCGTCACTGGCACTGGTAGGTGGCATTTCTAACCGAATATCCATTATCTTCATTATATTCAAATGAATACACATCTGTTTTTTTTTTTTTTTTTTGAGTTATTCTTTAATGTATTTCAAAGCTATATCCAGGTTTTGCCACCAAGTTTCGCATCACATGCATTCCCTTCGAGACTAGACCACGTTTGGGTTGTCCAACGAAGTGGGTCTCATACAACATGGAAATTTGATGGGCTTTTGACTACAAATTCTTCCAGGTGGTATTGGCCAAGGGATGGAGAGGTTTTCTAACTAATAATCTGCTCAGGCCTGGGAGTATAGTGAGATTTATAGTTTCATCCCTCGATGAAACAGTCATGCATGCAGATGTCTTGGAGCTTTGAACATTACCACACCCAATAAATTTGGGCTGAAGTTTTCATTTTGGTATAAATTGTTATAAATCGCTATATGTTGAGTACGTGAGGAGTAACTTTGTGAACCATTATTGCAGGGGGTCCAAAAGAATTGCTTATTGATTACTACAAAATGGATATGGATAATATGGAATTGGACATGGAATGAAATGATGGTTCACGAAGTTACTTTCATTGCCCTCAGCTATCACCAGTTTAATGGGTAAATGGGTGTAAATTTTTTTGGTTATTTAATCAGAATATATTTGTGCTCTACATCTTAAGTCTAAATGATATTACTACTTTAAGTTCTTATTTTCCCATTAACTAACATCCACTCTTGATTTTTATAAACCCATTACGCATGATCCTACACATTATATACATACTAACATATGTAATTGAATTTAATATCATTAAGTTGGACCTTACCCATACGAGGGATGCATATGATAATTGGATAAGAGTGCTAAGCACAACTTATTACATTAAAGCCACATGTTCTAACACTCTAGGCTGGCCATGAAGACATGATTGGGAGAAATATGCAAGAGATATTAAAAGAAGTCCAACAAGTTGCATTTCAGAATTTTTCACAATACGCACACACTGATAATAAAGTGAACTGATACAAACAAAGTGGATATAGTTCTGTCAATCTGAATATATGGGCATGGTACTATGTGGATGCCTTTATAAATAGTACAAAAATTGATCCATTATAAAATTAATAGTTAATGCCCGTTGTTATGCTTTCAGTATCAGCACTTGACCCTTTGCTCAGATACGGAGTCTCTATGAATTTGTAGGGATAGCCATCGCAAATGGACAAACTCCATTTAAAAAATATGGGCTTAACTGTGATGAGTGTCTTCAATGTGTATATAATATGTAATAGCTACAAATAATTCATGCCGTCAAAATTCAAAAATCCCGACAATATTTTTTGATGTGCCTATATAAAGAACAATATACATAGACTACCTCAGTCACAATAATAAACTCTGGTTGTGTACCACCAAACAAGAATATTCGGAGCCTGACATATATAACATTTAATTTTCTCAACTACTATCAACCCCTACCTAATCAGAGTATGTCAGTTGCAAAACGGTTTAACATGGACAGCCTTGACTACAGGTTAAGCCCCAAACTTGCTAGGATGAGAAGAAT
Organism: Arachis ipaensis; assembly: GCF_000816755.2. Taxonomy (NCBI): domain Eukaryota; kingdom Viridiplantae; phylum Streptophyta; class Magnoliopsida; order Fabales; family Fabaceae; genus Arachis; species Arachis ipaensis. Next base: position 128,870,828 of record NC_029785.2, on the reverse strand, counting down.
GATTATATTAGATCAGAGGAGACAGCTAAATAGTGAAAATTCAAATCCAAGTCGAGGCACCCATGGTAAGTTCAGAAAGTAAGAAAAATACATTGCGGTGTTGGTATGAATTCTCTATGGGTTTCCTATTTATACATTGTAATATATTTATATTCATCAACTTCATTGCATAGGGAACTTCCTTCCTGCTTTACTTCCATATAAGAGTTCCTCTGATATGATGTCCAACCCTATTGTTGTAACAAGCGCTAAACTCCAGCTGAATGTATCCAACCAACTTCAGTCATATGGTCTCATTCACAAGGAAAATGCAGTCAAGAGAAAGTTGGTTCATTTAAAAGATCAACAAAGAAGACCTCTTGTCAATATATCCAATGGTATCCTTTTCCATATTTACATATTCACTAACTTTTATCTATCATAATTGAAGTATATTAGATTCACCTTCATTAGTGGCACCTTGAGAAGGTAATAAGGCCAAATTAATTTCTTTGTTTCGTTAATATAATTTTTAGTATGCAATGATGCTCAATTTAGTTGTTATTCATTACAATACATCCCTACCAACCATCCACTGGATCATGAAAGCAATCAACAATCAGAGCTTCACCCTCCAAGGTAATGCATATCCCAATTTAATTAATATTTTTGTTATTACTCATCAATGGATAACTAACAACACTTTTTTTTAAATCATTATATTTCAAGATTCATTATACATACAGTGTTAAATTGGAAAATAAAAGACACAGGGTGGCTCAACATTTCACAATTTCTAATCATCAATAAGCAACTATTGAACAACGACGTACATAATTAACAATGAAATTAATAACATACCACACAATTACAAATAGATCAAATCTCTTAACAAATATATAATAAATCTACCCACAAAAATTGACTAACAGTTTTTAACTAAACAAAACTCTAAACATAAAAAAATCATAATCATCATTGAGTGTTAGTTTCAAGATTTTCATCGAAGACGCCCTTAAAATCCCTTTTTAATTATTTTTTGTTTTTTTTTTCATTGTATAAAAGTAATTTATGCATGATATGTAATTAGTTAATTGCTCTTTTTTAAAGATTTTATGAATATATAAAAAAATATAAAATTTTTTGTCAATAATTTTGTTTTTGATATAAGAATTACATAGTACCCTGTAGTACTATATAAAATTATAAGATATCAATACTTTTTACAGTAAGTTTAGGTAACAAGTTGTTACATATCTTTTTAATTAAGATCAATTCTTTTAAAACTTTCAAAAAGTAGAAAATAATTTATAAATTAATAATTATCTCCAAGCTACTGGTACTCTTTTAGACTATAAAATACCACTTTGAAAAAAAAAACTATAATTAGAATAAGTTATCATAAAAAAGTAAGATAAAAGTTTTTCTTTTCAACAATATAAGTTTAGAAGAAAACTTGGTATTTTTTTACAAGAAAAGAATATCTAAAGTAGACAATATAATTATTAAAACAAAAGAATGTAAGCAATTATATTCATAAAAATAAACAGATAGAAATTAATTTAAAAAAGTATAAAGACTTGAGTGTATAATACTATGATATAAAATTGATTGAGTAAAGATATCAGTAAAAGAAATATTTAAAACTAAAACCTATCACATTATTAAAAATAATAACATATAAAATCACAAAATATTTTTTTTTATCAATCACATATATGATATATATACTTCTTCAATAAAGTTACAATGCCAGTGCCACTGCTTGCCATATCTTGATCCGTCCCTGTTTACAATATCATACATATCCACGTCCAGAAAACCAACAACGATATTATTTCAAACAGTCAGTAACAACAATATTTAAAAAAATTAACAACTCAGGATAATAAAAAATTATCAAAGTCAGTGATTCAATCCTATTAACTCAGCAAATCAAATTCATTAAAATAGTAAAATCAGCAACTCAGTCAACGTTATTAACAAAAGTACAAAAAGAAGCACAATAAATTCACGCAGCAATGTTAACCAGAGGAAGAATCGTTGAGCTCAACGGCGACAGAGACAAACAGCTTGACGGAAATATGGAGAGAGACCTTGATGGCAACAGGGATAGATGGACAGCGACAACGACGGGAAGAAAAATGATTAGAGAAATATAGTGCGTGCAGAGCTTCAACTTCCATAGGCGACGATGCCTGATGCCACCACGGTCAGCTGCACCCGGCATCGGTAGCACGCTGAACTTTCGTGGCTGGGTTGGTGGCTAAGACGCTGTGTATCGAAGGGTTTAGGGTTAGTTTTTTTTTTTTTGTTTTAACTTTCAGAGAGAGAAAGGGATGGGATGGGTATTAGCTTATTGGACTTCTGTTTCTTTATTTTAAAATTCAGTTCGGCGTCATTTTGCAGGGTTACCACTGAACCGGTTATTTCTAAAAAAATTCGGTCGGCTTCATCAATTCACCTATTAATTAAGGATTTGGTCGCTTAATAAATCGGTTTTTTGTTAGATGGTTCTCAGAGTCAATGGATCCGATCGAATAACCACTTCTCAATTAACCCAGTCGCAAGTTCAGCCCAATTTGGTTTTCTACACTATGATTCAAATTTAAATAACTATCATAATTTAAAAGACTTTTGGGTTAGAACATAAATTTGTTTATGTGCTATTAGATTTTGTTTATTTTTTAAATTAATATTAAAGTGTAAACTGCCAAAAAATGCATTCGAATAATTTTGTTGTTAAAAAAAATGTACTCTGATCTTGCTATTGACAAAATGGCCTCAAATAATTTATAAACAAAATATCTAACATTAAATATTAAAAAATACACCCGAATTTTACTATTGACAACAATGCCTTTAAATAATTAAAAAACACAACAACAATACTCAACAATAAATATATATTTTCAAAAAATGCCTTAGAAATAGAATTTTTATGTGATTTTTTACGAACATAATTAAAAAAATGAGATATTGTTATTCTTAAAATTTGATTTTTTTTCTAAGTATATATTTTTTTGTGATTTTTTAAAAGTATTATTAGTTGTTAACAAAAAAATTACAAAACAAAAATATATACTCAACGAAAAATCACCAAATTTCAAGGATAATAATATCTTATTTTTTTAATCATCCTTACAAAATATTGTATCAAAATTTAATTTCTAATGTATTTTTTGAGAAATACATATTTAATGTTAGATAATCTTGCAAAAATACTAACATTAAATATGTATTTCTCAAAAAATACATTAGAGATTGAATTTTGATACATTTTTTTGTAAGATTGATTATAAAAATGAGATATTATGATTCTTAAAATTTGATGATTTTTTGTTAAGTATATATTGTTTTGTGATTTTTTAAAAATATTATTGGTTGTTATAAAAAAATTATAAAAAAATATATACTTACCAAAAAATCACCAATTTTTATGTATCATAATATCTTTTTTTTATAATCATGCTTGCAAAAATTTATATCAAAATTCAATCTATAAGGTATTTTTTAAAAATATATATTTATTGTTGGGTATTGTTGTTGGGTTTTTAAATTATTTGAAGGCATTTTTTGTCAATAGTAAAATTCGAGTGTATTTTTGTTAGCGTTTAAATAATTCGCGGGCATTTTTTGATGGTTAACCCATTTTTCAAAAAATACTTTAGAGATTGAATTTTGATGCGGATTTTTTCAAGCATGATTAGAAAAAGTAGCATGCCTATTTTACATAACCCACTCTTTCATTATAAATACACTTTCCATGCAATATTCATCTAACTATTTCACATTTTTGGATAACCCCCTAATATTTTGCAAAGCAATCATGCTGGAAATCATCGTGATCAAATTCTGAACAAAGTTAGCAACGTATCCATCAGACGTGTTTCCGACTCACAACTCCTGTGTGGGGAGACATCAATCTCGCGGAACAACTATCCCGATCAAACAATACAGTACCTAAGCCAGGATGGGGCAGGTTAGTAAGAACTAAATGGAGTCATTTATTGTGCTGGTTGTCTTTATTCTCTTACATACCAGACAAAGGAAACTTATAACATGTCTAACGTGAAACATATAATGTATGTCAATATATCAGCATTAGACGTATTTGATGATTCTGCTCTAAACTCTGACTACGTACATCATTACAATCCAACTGATCAGCAAGGTACTATTTATTTAATAACCTATTTTGTATAAATGTATATGAACATGTATTTCAGAATCATTCTGTTTAAATTATTCAATTGCATTTCTTTAGATCACCATCAAGTCGACAACTCAAAAACAGAAGCGCATACATCTGAACAAGGTTAGTTAATAATATCTACTACAAGAATTTTGTTACGTATATTGACTAAATGAGAATTTCCATTTACCTTGAATTACTTTTTTTGCTGACCATGAACATATCGCCTTTTAATTAATAGATACCTGGGACGCCGGAGATCTAGTGCCTCGATGTATACATTGTAATGCATGTATGTGGGATGGAGAGAGATTAGCCAAAAGCAAGAGATATAGGATCCCTAGGTTTGCTCTTTGTTGCATAGATGGAAAGATTTAGTTGCCATTTCTTACAGAGGCTCCTGTACTATTGCATGACCTTCATTATGGTGATCACGAAAATAGTCGATACTTTAGAAAGAACATAAGGAAGTTTAATTCGATGTTTGCATTCACGTCAATGGCGGGGAAGAGCAATTGATCAATCAACAATGGTACTGCACCACCAATATTTTCAATCAATGGACAAAATTACCATACTATTGGAAGCCTTATCCCTCAAGACAATGACAAGCCAAGATTCGCGCAGCTATATATCTATGACACAGACAACGAAATTCAGAATCGAATAAATGTTGTCAGGTACCACATACTACATACATATATTTCCCTTATTACACCATGCATGGCCGCATTGTCAATGATACTAACCATATGCAATATCTTATAACTATAAATGAAAACAACTATTTTAAAACACAGCCTATTTTTTTATCATGTGGTAGGTCTTCTGCATCATGTCATGAGATTGAAACTCATATCGTGGATCAACTGAAGCAAATGTTAGACACACACAACCCACTCTCCAAGATATTTCGATCAACAAGAGATCGGTTCAATGACGTCAACAGAACTGACATAAGATTAAAATTGATTAGGAGGAGAGATACTGATGGCAGAGTTTACAACCTACCAACGGAATTTGAGCTTGCTATTCTTATTGTAGGAGACATTAACGAATTATCAATTGATAGGGATATTATACTTGAGTCTACTACTAACAAGTTGCAAAGGACAGATGTAATGCATCTGCTGTACTTGGCCTTACACTATTCTTTAGTATTCCCATATGGAGAAGATGGCTTTAGGACCGGCATTGCCACATCTGCTAGATATGACATCAACGACACCAAAAAAAGGAAAAATATCACCATGCGCGAATTCTTCTCATTTCGTATTTAAATGAGGGGACATGAGTCTCCCTTATTGTTACATTCGAAGAGATTGTTCCAGCAATTCATAGTGGATGCATATTCTATGATTGAATCCGAGCGACTAAGATTCATCAGAAACAACCAACCAAAATTGCGCGTGGACAAGTATAGTGCACTGCATGAATCATTGGTAAGGGGGGAAGCTAATGCAGTTCCCGCCGGTCAAAGAATTATTTTACCAAGCAGCTTTACAGGTGGTCCAAGGTACATGTTTAACAACTGCAAGGATGCATTTGCTATTTGCAAATATGCGGGGTATCCAAGTTACTTTATGACCATTACGTGCAATCCGGAATGGAACGAGGTTAAGCGATTGCTAAAGGACACTGGTTTCAAACCAGAAGAGAGGCCTGACATCATTTCAAGGGTATTCAACATAAAGCTAAACGAGTTGATCATGGACTTTAAGCAAGGAAGATTTTTTGGGAAGATTGTGGCATGTAAGTTAACTTTCATATATTTCATGCGCATGGTTTGTTGCTTATAACTAACTTAATATTATAATATGCACAGATGTCTGCACAATAGAATTCCAGAAGAGGGGATTACCACGCGCATATATTGCTGTTCATGCATCCGTTGGACAAGCCAAGGTCACCTGATGATATTGACAAGCACATCTCAGCCAGATCCCTGATAAGATAATGAGGCCAAAACTATATGCAGCTATGGAGAAGTTCATGGTACATGGACCATGCGGCAAGTACAACAACAGTAGCCCATGTTAAATGGTAGGTGCTCAAAATTTTACCCAAAACCATTCAGGCCAAGGACTGTTATTGATGATGCTGGATTCCCTAGATATAAAAGATTAGATAATGGTCGCACTATCATGAAGAAAAACATCACTCTTGACAATTCATATATTATTCCCTATAATCCATCACTGCTGCTAAAATACGGTTGCCACATCAATGTTGAGCATACATGCCAAACATCTGCAATCAAGTACCTGTTCAAATATGTCCACATAGGGAATGATGGGGTCACTGCTACATTCTACCAAACCACAAATGAAGCTGATACCATACAAGTAGTTGACGAGATACGAAACTACTATGATTGCAGGTACATATCAGCATGTGAGGCATCATGGCGAATTCTTGGATATGAAATTCAACTGAAGGAGCCTTCTGTTATTAGATTACCTTTTCACCTGCCAAATGAGCACCCAGTCGTATTTAGAGACCATGAAAACATTGTGGATGTTATCGACATAATTGATGGGAAGTTGACAAAGCTTCTGGCATGGATGCTTGCAAATAGATTGTTCGAATTCGGTAGATCCTTAACGTATAGCCAATTTCCAACCAAGTTTGTATAGAAGGATGATATTTCAATGTGCATGCCGAGGAAGCAAGGATTTTCAGTTGGGAGACTAACACATGTTCCACGTGGGAACGACGATGACTACTATCTGAGGCTGTTACTAAATATACAGAAGGGGTGCCTAAGTTTTGTTGATTTACGCACTGTTGATGGTGTTCTATATGACACATTTAAGGAAGCCTGTTATGCACTGGGGTTGCTGCAAGACGACAAAGATTTCATTGATGCATTACTAGAGGCAAGCACATGGGCGTTTGCAAACTATCTTTGAGACCTTTTTGTTGTGCTGCTATTGTCAAATAACATTGGTAGACCAGCAATTGTATGGCAGCAATGCTGTCATGTACTATCTGAAGATGTACTATACTCACAAAGGAAATGCATGCAATGCGAAGGTTAGACCAAATGCATATGTATTGCCTCTTCTAAACTCATGAAGCATACATCTACTAAGGATAATTATTCTGGTTAGTAACCCCACTAATTCTCATGTGCAGACATACACCTATCTGAGGAACAAATAATGAATATGACGTTAACAAAGATAGAGAAGAAACTACAGGCCAATGGTCGCTCTCTCAAAGAGTATGATCATATGCCTCTACCAACTCTGGATGTTATTGATGGATTAGACGACAGAATGTTGATGGACGAGCTTAACTTTGACTTATCATCTCTAAAGGATGAGTTGTCAATTTGTCATCAAACTTACAGAGCATGAATGAAGCTCAAAGAAAGGCATTTCATATCATAAATAATGCTGTTAACAAGCACGAAGGTGGTTTCTTCTTTGTCTATGGGTATGGTGGGACCGGTAAGACATATCTATAAATGACCCTTTCAGCTGCAATTCGTAGTGAAGGTCATATTGTGCTCAATGTTGCATCAAGTGGCATTGCCTCTCTACTCCTTCCAAATGGGCGTACTGCGCATTCCAGGTTTAAGATACCCTTGGATATAAATGAGGACTCAATATGTTGCATTAAACAAGGAAGTTCATTGGCAAGGTTGGTCTGCAAGGCTAAACTAATCATCTGGGATGAGGCACCAATGTTGAACAAACTTTGTTATGAATTACTGGATAAGTGCTTGTGCGACATACTTAGGTTCGAGTCTTACTACAATGCAGATTTGCCTTTCATGGGGAAGGTTGTCGTCCTAGGTGGAGACTTTAGACAGATACTACCTGTCATTCCAATGGGATCACGTCAAGAAATTGTGCATGCTTCAATAAACTCTTCATATTTGTGGCGCTTCTGCCAGGTCCTTACACTAACAGAAAACATGCGACTAACAATGGGAACGAATGTATCTGAGGTAAGCATGATCAAAGAATTTGCTGACTGGCTACTAAAAATTGGTGATGTGTTGGTAAGGGACTCAACAGAAGGCGAATCAGAGGTGGAGATTCCAAAAGAAATGTTAATACATGATAGTGCAGAGGCATTTCGTGAATTGGTGATATTTGTCTATCCAAAATTGTTGAACAACATTAACCGCATGGAATACTTCAAGGAAAGATCAATTCTTGCTCCCACGTTGGAAGTGGTTAACGAGGTCAATGCATACGTAATGCAACAATTAAGTGGTGAGGAAAAAACTTATCTTAGCTCCGATACATTGTGCTTTGAGGAAGGGAACATGGAATCCGAGTTAGAAACGCTAACCCCAGATGTCCTAAATGCCATTAATTGCTCCGGACTGCCTCCACACCAACTAACATTGAAAGAAGGCGTGCCTGTGATGTTTTTCCGTAATATTGATCAATCAAGTGGGTTATGTAACGGAACAAGGCTACAGGTAAGAAGGCTGGGCACTCATGTAATTGAATGTATGACATTGACTGGAGACAAAACTGGGCAGGTGGTACTAATTCCACGCATGAACATGATATCTAACAACCAGACTCTTCCATTCAGGTTTCAGCGGAGACAGTTTCCCATTATCGTTTCGTTCGCTATGACTATTAATAAGTCACAAGGACAAACGTTAAGCACAGTTAGGTTGTACCTGCCTAGGCCTGTTTTCACTCATGGGCAATTGTACGTTGCTTTGTCACGAGTAAAATCTAAGCAAGGACTGAGAGTTTTGATTCAGAATCATTCATCTGTACTTCCTAATACAACGATAAATATCGTATACAGAGAAGTTTTTCGTAACTTAGCCTAAAATAATCACCATGTTTTTTACAATTTCTCATCCATGAATTATGAATTCAATAAATACAGTGCAATCTATTCTTAATGCTAGTACTTATAAAAAATCAGGTTAAAATTTTATTTTTATAAAACTTTTTAAAGATATATTTCTCCAAATCTAGTATATTGTCTAATAAATTAACCTTCAAATATATGATGTCATTTGCCAATGAGTTATAACTCAAATGACATTGTCTCTCCATACTCACCTAAGAGATTGTGGGTTCGAGTTTTCCTATCTTTAGTAATATACATATATGATGTCATTTCATATAGAAATTAACTTTCATCCACCAAATATTGCCCCAAAAACAACTTTCAATCTCAATGTTTCATGTGAAAGGATCAAATAACTTTGCTTTTAACTCTTTTTACATTTACTCGATCACATAATTTCGTTTGTTAAAATTCAAGCATCTTTTTAAGAAAAAAATATTCTGGAGAATGCTAGATTACCATTTACCAAGGGACCAGTATTTTTGGAGGGAAAAAAACTAGCTAGAGCTGGTTCAAATACAACGAAAAAATTGTGCTCTAACATTTCATGTTCTGGAATTATACTTGATCAGTACCTAAGTTTGCTCGACAAGATTCTTCTATTATGTATTACAGCAACATCAGGATCATATCTCATAAAATCCATTTATATGTATCTAACCATAAATCATGCTACTATCAAAGTATCAATAACATTTATTTCTCTTACCAAGGTTTCTACACTCTTGATACATATCCTGTAAGGGACCAAAGAGCTGCTTAATTTACAACATATGTGCCCATGCATATCCTAGTATTGCCTCCTCTTTTATACTAGAAATAAATTCAGGCTGCAACTTGCCAGCAGCTTTATTAATATATCAGACTGAAAAAAATTCCCAAAGATGCAAATATATACCAAAGGTCTCTAAAGGTCCACACACAAGTAGGCGATGACTGAGCCGGCGCGTCGCTTGGTCCGCTGGCTAACCTTCCACTTTTCAACAAGTACCTTCTTTATGTTGGGACAGCTAGAAACAACCGTGGCTACACCAGCTGAAGTTATACCAGAGCAATAAACCATGTGACATGATTCCAGCATCGTGCAACTTTTCACAAGATGTGCTAGACCAACGTCAGTAATTTGACGGGAGTGTGAAAGTACTATTTCTTTAAGCAAGGGACAGTTTTCTCCCAGCTCAACCATCGCCATATCACCCAACTTCTGCAATTGTGATGAGGAAAAAAATGAATTGAAACGTAAACAAAAAATTGAACAAAAAAAGTACTATATTCATAATGAAATATTCAACTTTCACATAGATATTAAGTGATTATGCAGTGCAGTTGCAGAGTCCACATATATGCCTAAAGCAGGGGTTTGGCATCAAGTATCTCCAAATATACTAAAAAATCTATGCACTACTTAAAAATGTGAATGTAGTTCATCAATGCTATTTTAGGGGAACAACAATGATGGAATCAAGAAAATCTTGGAAAAGACCACGAAAATTAGAAAGCAAATAGTTGAAACATGGAACTTAAAAAAGCTATATGTACTTTCGATATAGAAAGAGAGACAGAGATGAGCACATACCGGCAGCACGCTCACATCTATATAACAGAGTTGAGGGCATCCCCTTGCAATGGCTATCACTCCAGCATCTCCAACTAGGTGGCAACCACTAACATTGAGATACTGAAGGTTACAACCCTCAGATACTGCGATAAGAGCCTCATCCCCAACCCTAGTAATTTAACAAACATGATTAATGTAGACATTCTACACAATAGTACTGATGATATAAGAAAAGAAGTACAGGAGTTATCAACACAATAAAACAACCAGACAAAATTGTTAGTGTAGGTGAAAATGATTTCAAATTTTCAGTGGAAAATGGAGCGATAGATATGTAGTGAGAAAGGTTTTACCTATCACAGAATCGGATGCTAAGATCAGTTAGCAAATTACAATGCTCTCCAACCGCAATGCGTATTTAGAGACCATGAAAACATTGTGGATGTTATCGACATAATTGATGGGAAGTTGACAAAGCTTCTGGCATGGATGCTTGCAAATAGATTGTTCGAATTCGGTAGATCCTTAACGTATAGCCAATTTCCAACCAAGTTTGTATAGAAGGATGATATTTCAATGTGCATGCCGAGGAAGCAAGGATTTTCAGTTGGGAGACTAACACATGTTCCACGTGGGAACGACGATGACTACTATCTGAGGCTGTTACTAAATATACAGAAGGGGTGCCTAAGTTTTGTTGATTTACGCACTGTTGATGGTGTTCTATATGACACATTTAAGGAAGCCTGTTATGCACTGGGGTTGCTGCAAGACGACAAAGATTTCATTGATGCATTACTAGAGGCAAGCACATGGGCGTTTGCAAACTATCTTTGAGACCTTTTTGTTGTGCTGCTATTGTCAAATAACATTGGTAGACCAGCAATTGTATGGCAGCAATGCTGTCATGTACTATCTGAAGATGTACTATACTCACAAAGGAAATGCATGCAATGCGAAGGTTAGACCAAATGCATATGTATTGCCTCTTCTAAACTCATGAAGCATACATCTACTAAGGATAATTATTCTGGTTAGTAACCCCACTAATTCTCATGTGCAGACATACACCTATCTGAGGAACAAATAATGAATATGACGTTAACAAAGATAGAGAAGAAACTACAGGCCAATGGTCGCTCTCTCAAAGAGTATGATCATATGCCTCTACCAACTCTGGATGTTATTGATGGATTAGACGACAGAATGTTGATGGACGAGCTTAACTTTGACTTATCATCTCTAAAGGATGAGTTGTCAATTTGTCATCAAACTTACAGAGCATGAATGAAGCTCAAAGAAAGGCATTTCATATCATAAATAATGCTGTTAACAAGCACGAAGGTGGTTTCTTCTTTGTCTATGGGTATGGTGGGACCGGTAAGACATATCTATAAATGACCCTTTCAGCTGCAATTCGTAGTGAAGGTCATATTGTGCTCAATGTTGCATCAAGTGGCATTGCCTCTCTACTCCTTCCAAATGGGCGTACTGCGCATTCCAGGTTTAAGATACCCTTGGATATAAATGAGGACTCAATATGTTGCATTAAACAAGGAAGTTCATTGGCAAGGTTGGTCTGCAAGGCTAAACTAATCATCTGGGATGAGGCACCAATGTTGAACAAACTTTGTTATGAATTACTGGATAAGTGCTTGTGCGACATACTTAGGTTCGAGTCTTACTACAATGCAGATTTGCCTTTCATGGGGAAGGTTGTCGTCCTAGGTGGAGACTTTAGACAGATACTACCTGTCATTCCAATGGGATCACGTCAAGAAATTGTGCATGCTTCAATAAACTCTTCATATTTGTGGCGCTTCTGCCAGGTCCTTACACTAACAGAAAACATGCGACTAACAATGGGAACGAATGTATCTGAGGTAAGCATGATCAAAGAATTTGCTGACTGGCTACTAAAAATTGGTGATGTGTTGGTAAGGGACTCAACAGAAGGCGAATCAGAGGTGGAGATTCCAAAAGAAATGTTAATACATGATAGTGCAGAGGCATTTCGTGAATTGGTGATATTTGTCTATCCAAAATTGTTGAACAACATTAACCGCATGGAATACTTCAAGGAAAGATCAATTCTTGCTCCCACGTTGGAAGTGGTTAACGAGGTCAATGCATACGTAATGCAACAATTAAGTGGTGAGGAAAAAACTTATCTTAGCTCCGATACATTGTGCTTTGAGGAAGGGAACATGGAATCCGAGTTAGAAACGCTAACCCCAGATGTCCTAAATGCCATTAATTGCTCCGGACTGCCTCCACACCAACTAACATTGAAAGAAGGCGTGCCTGTGATGTTTTTCCGTAATATTGATCAATCAAGTGGGTTATGTAACGGAACAAGGCTACAGGTAAGAAGGCTGGGCACTCATGTAATTGAATGTATGACATTGACTGGAGACAAAACTGGGCAGGTGGTACTAATTCCACGCATGAACATGATATCTAACAACCAGACTCTTCCATTCAGGTTTCAGCGGAGACAGTTTCCCATTATCGTTTCGTTCGCTATGACTATTAATAAGTCACAAGGACAAACGTTAAGCACAGTTAGGTTGTACCTGCCTAGGCCTGTTTTCACTCATGGGCAATTGTACGTTGCTTTGTCACGAGTAAAATCTAAGCAAGGACTGAGAGTTTTGATTCAGAATCATTCATCTGTACTTCCTAATACAACGATAAATATCGTATACAGAGAAGTTTTTCGTAACTTAGCCTAAAATAATCACCATGTTTTTTACAATTTCTCATCCATGAATTATGAATTCAATAAATACAGTGCAATCTATTCTTAATGCTAGTACTTATAAAAAATCAGGTTAAAATTTTATTTTTATAAAACTTTTTAAAGATATATTTCTCCAAATCTAGTATATTGTCTAATAAATTAACCTTCAAATATATGATGTCATTTGCCAATGAGTTATAACTCAAATGACATTGTCTCTCCATACTCACCTAAGAGATTGTGGGTTCGAGTTTTCCTATCTTTAGTAATATACATATATGATGTCATTTCATATAGAAATTAACTTTCATCCACCAAATATTGCCCCAAAAACAACTTTCAATCTCAATGTTTCATGTGAAAGGATCAAATAACTTTGCTTTTAACTCTTTTTACATTTACTCGATCACATAATTTCGTTTGTTAAAATTCAAGCATCTTTTTAAGAAAAAAATATTCTGGAGAATGCTAGATTACCATTTACCAAGGGACCAGTATTTTTGGAGGGAAAAAAACTAGCTAGAGCTGGTTCAAATACAACGAAAAAATTGTGCTCTAACATTTCATGTTCTGGAATTATACTTGATCAGTACCTAAGTTTGCTCGACAAGATTCTTCTATTATGTATTACAGCAACATCAGGATCATATCTCATAAAATCCATTTATATGTATCTAACCATAAATCATGCTACTATCAAAGTATCAATAACATTTATTTCTCTTACCAAGGTTTCTACACTCTTGATACATATCCTGTAAGGGACCAAAGAGCTGCTTAATTTACAACATATGTGCCCATGCATATCCTAGTATTGCCTCCTCTTTTATACTAGAAATAAATTCAGGCTGCAACTTGCCAGCAGCTTTATTAATATATCAGACTGAAAAAAATTCCCAAAGATGCAAATATATACCAAAGGTCTCTAAAGGTCCACACACAAGTAGGCGATGACTGAGCCGGCGCGTCGCTTGGTCCGCTGGCTAACCTTCCACTTTTCAACAAGTACCTTCTTTATGTTGGGACAGCTAGAAACAACCGTGGCTACACCAGCTGAAGTTATACCAGAGCAATAAACCATGTGACATGATTCCAGCATCGTGCAACTTTTCACAAGATGTGCTAGACCAACGTCAGTAATTTGACGGGAGTGTGAAAGTACTATTTCTTTAAGCAAGGGACAGTTTTCTCCCAGCTCAACCATCGCCATATCACCCAACTTCTGCAATTGTGATGAGGAAAAAAATGAATTGAAACGTAAACAAAAAATTGAACAAAAAAAGTACTATATTCATAATGAAATATTCAACTTTCACATAGATATTAAGTGATTATGCAGTGCAGTTGCAGAGTCCACATATATGCCTAAAGCAGGGGTTTGGCATCAAGTATCTCCAAATATACTAAAAAATCTATGCACTACTTAAAAATGTGAATGTAGTTCATCAATGCTATTTTAGGGGAACAACAATGATGGAATCAAGAAAATCTTGGAAAAGACCACGAAAATTAGAAAGCAAATAGTTGAAACATGGAACTTAAAAAAGCTATATGTACTTTCGATATAGAAAGAGAGACAGAGATGAGCACATACCGGCAGCACGCTCACATCTATATAACAGAGTTGAGGGCATCCCCTTGCAATGGCTATCACTCCAGCATCTCCAACTAGGTGGCAACCACTAACATTGAGATACTGAAGGTTACAACCCTCAGATACTGCGATAAGAGCCTCATCCCCAACCCTAGTCAAACATGAAACATGATTAATGTAGACATTCTACACAATAGTACTGATGATATAAGAAAAGAAGTACAGGAGTTATCAACACAATAAAAACAAAATTGTAAATTGTTAGTGTAGGTGAAAATGATTTCAAATTTTCAGTGGAAAATGGAGCGATAGATATGTAGTGAGAAAGGTTTTACCTATCAGGTGAGGAGAGAGAGAGAGAGAGAAATAAACAAACATATAAGATTTCTTTGATAAAACTCATAAAAGTTTAATTCGTTCAACAGAAGTTATTTGGGACTGACATTCATGACCAAATACTACCTCTCAAAATGCTTCTCCTATATCCCTCATTTTCTCTTAGGAGGAAAAATAGAAGTAAATCATTACATGTGAATAAACTCATCGAAATGTGCAAAGTTTAACCATATAATAACCTAGACGAGGACCTGTAGTTAATAATGAGTAAAAATGAATTAGAACATGGTAAACCTTATTAGCCTACAAATAAAGTAACAAGGTATATCATGGTGTTTAAAATTTACAATGGCAGGGTCAGACTTTTCTTATCTAGTGGAATTGGTTATAACCATGTATGGAGAACCCAAAAAAATAATCCCATCCATGCCAGATTTAAAAATCTACATCTCGAAGACAGATTACCTCATAACATCGACGAATATGAAGTTTCTTTAAACTCCTGCAGCCCTTAGCAATACTACAAATGGCTTCATCTCCAATGCCCGAGCAATCCACCAAGTGAAGAGCTTGCAAGAATTTGCAACCCTGTCCAACCTTAAGAAGGCCAACATTGCCAATTCTTTGGCAGTAAAGCAATGCTAACTCAGTGAGATGCCTGTGCATTTTGAAAGCTGGATTAACATCACAGATTAAGGATCAATTCTACTAATTTTACCAAATTTTTTCTAACTTGTGCCATCAAGTATACTATAATGCCAACATCATGAACTAACATTCATATACATATGAGAGGTCCACACCATGGTTACATCTGTCAGAAAGAAGGATGGGCAATAAGTTTAATTGAGTGAAGTGAAAAAAAGATTGATAGAAAAAAAAAAGCACAAAATCCCCCAGTCAGACAATTTTTCAAAGATTATAGCATTCTGGTTAAACAACACATGCATATTATTTAGAACATTTCATACATAAATTATGTCAAGGAAAAAAATAAAATAAAAAATTACTTGCAAGATTTCCCAATGGATTCTAGTCCAATGGTTCCAATGTTGTGGCATCCATTGACTTCAAGATGTGTAAGCTCCTTGCAGCCAGTAGCAATTGCTTCCAAACCCTTGTCAGTTAGGTAATAACAATCAATTAAAGTCAAATTCTTCAACTTCTTACATCCTTTCCCAATGGCACGCAAGCCCCTGAATGTTAAGACATGATCATAAGGAGGATGCATAACTATTGATCAGATCCATCACCCATGCAAGAAGAGATTATGGACACATGCAGAACAAGTCCTAAGTTTATCAACACAAAATAGACAAGAAGAAAATTGCTACAATGGAGCTCCTCAGTTCCCTTATTCTAAATTATCAACTACAAAACTTTAATCAATTCATAAATCAGGAAAGGAATTTTCCAACATGGAGTAAGCCTTGGAGTAACTCATGGTATATAATACCGACGTAACAAAATGGAGTCAATAAAAAAATGAAGCAAAATCCGGGAGAAAAAAAAAAATACAAGGCCAAAAATAACGAAGAAAATTTCCAAGAGAGGCGCTCACTTATCAGTAAATCTCTGAAAACTATATAGTGCCAATAACTCGAGGGACAAACAAGCAGCGCCTACAGACTTCAATGCATCATCTGTTAGATTAACACATTGCAGCTTTAGAACTTTCAAATGGGGACATCCTTGAGCCACAGCAAGCACCCCTTTATCGTGTATGTACTCGGAATCCAATGTCAACGTCTCAAGTGATCTGCAATATGATCCTACAGCTTCCATGGAGACATCAGTTATCTTGGCACAAGCTGCCACACCAAGAGATTTCATGGATTTCCCCACACCCAATGCAAATTCAGTGAAACCGCTATCGGTCAAGCCTTCGCAGAATCGAAGATTCAAGTCTTCAAGTTGCTTGCAACACTGTCCAATGGCAGCCAGACCTTGATCTCCAATAAAACAACCCTAAAAAATCCTCAGCAAATTATAAACTGCATTGATATTTGATAAGGGGAATCTTGAATTGAAGAAAAACAGGGTGAGAAATTACCTGCAAGTCCAACGATTTTAAGAAGGTGCATTTGTAAGCAAGGGATTTCAAACCGTCGCTAGAGACGTTAGAACACCAGATCAAGCTCAAGCGCTCGAGCCTAGGAAGGCCTTCGCCAAGAGCAGCCAAGCCGGCATCGGATAAACAGAGCGAATCGGGATTGGTCTCGGCGGAGGAGGTGTTGTCGGCAACGCAATGCACCTTGAGAGAGCGCCTTCTAGCGGGAACGGGAAGAGAGAGGGGAAGGGGAATGGAGAGACGCTCGTCGATGTGGAGGTTGCGGAGATTGGAGAAGCGGGAGGGGAGGAGGTGGAGGAAGATGTCAGGGGAGGCGGAGGCGCCGATTCGGAGGCTGGAGCGGGAGAGGCGCTCAAGGCGAAGCCAGCGGCGGCAGACGAGGGAGCATGCGTCGCGGCTGGATTTGGTGGCGAGGTGGCCGAAGATCTCGACCATCAATTCATCGGGGAGGAAGGTGTTTATCAAATCGTGGCCTCTCATCTTTCCTCAGTGCTCAGTTCAATTCAATTGGGTTCTATCCTATAATACTTAATACACAATGAATGAAACGTGTTACATTTACCGAATACCTATCACTCTCATCTCTGATCTTACGGTTACGGCAAAAGCGAAGAGAGAGAAGAAGCGGTGCCGTTTTAGACTTAAGACTGTGCCAAAAGCCGAAAGCGGTTGGGTTGGTTGCTTTATTCATACTGTGTTTTTGTCGGATTCCATTTTTTAGACCCGAATTCATACTGGGCTGTTATATGGTCCATTCAAATGTAAAGCCTGTTTCCGAAAATATGACATTTGTTGGATAAATCCACTATATCAATCTTTCTAAAATTTTTTATAATATTTTGTTATTTAGTAAGATCTCAAGCTAGCTAGTAATTTAAAATTTTTCATGCAATAGTTTCTCTTTCTCTCCGTACAGTGACCCTTTTTCTCGTTTCCTTGTGTGATTCTATTGTCATCTCCGATGAGGGGAGGCTTTACTACGGGGGACACTCCCGCGCTCATGAGCCAAACTTGTCCAAAAGAATGAAGAAGGTCCAAATAGGAGGAGAGGTGCACACCTTTACAGGCACAGAATCACCAGTTCCAAAGGAGGAAGAATGGATGCGAGATAATCCTGGGTGTATGGTTCAACCTAAACTCCCAGCCAAGTCTTTCAGTGACATGGCTAGAAGAAAAAGAGTACCAATGACAATGGAAGAGGATGATAGTTTCTCTGAATCGGAGGAAAAATTGACAGAGAAGAGTAATGGAGAGCGAAAAGTAAATAGAAAATAGAACAAGGTAAGAGATGACAAAGACCAGAAACCAAACGTAAGGGTAGAAAAAGTTGCTGGCATTTACAACATTGTTATAAATGAAGCAGTCATGAAGTCTTTAAGGAACCCGTGGTGGGAATGTTTGATTGTTAAACTTTTAGGTCGTCGTATCTCCCTAGCGGTACTGACGAGGAAGCTTGAGGCATTGTGGAGCAAGATGGGAAGCATCGACGTCATCGATATTGGAAACGATTTCTTTATCGTCAGGTTCTTTTCATAGGAGGACCTAGACTTTGCCTTAATAGGAGGACCATGGACGATTTTTTATCATTATCTCTCCATTCGCTTTTAGCAACCTGATTTCAATCTATTAGAGGCAACCATTGACACGATAGCGGCATGGGTAAGACTACCTGGCCTGGCTATTGAGTATTACAATGAGGACATATTAAAAAGAATTGAAAACATAGTGGGGAGAACCATGAGAGTGGACACTCATACTGCAGAAAAATGCAGAGGTAAATTTGCATGACTGTGTGTGAAATTGAACCTGACTGAACCTCTAGTTTCACAATATTCAATTAATGGAATAAAATATGGAGTTGAATATGAAGAACTCCATTGTATATGTTTTAACTGTGGAATGGCAGGATATGAAAAATTCAACTGTCCGATGTTACAAAAAGCGGCTGAAACGAACGGAATAATAGCAGCACAGCTACTGGTGCAGTAGAGGAAAGACAAGAGGAGAATCAGAAGAGTCAAAGTCAAGAAAGGGGTAATATTGTCATTACAAAAAATGAAAAGGGCAAAAAAGTTATCCAACATGATAATGACACCTACGGACCTTGGATGCTGGTCCAGCGTCCTATGCGTGGCAAGAAGGTGGGCAAAATGGGAGCTAGTACAAGCAATGCAGGTGGTAATGCGCTAAATGCAAAAGATACTGCCATGACAGTGCCAGGTACAAGGTTCTTGATCCTTCAACAAGAAGAGAATGATGTCTTGCAAAACAATCCTGAGAGACTACCCAATTATGTGGAAAAGGAGAATATTGTTTGTTTATCACAATCTCAACCATCTTCTAGAACCCGCCCGAACTCCCCACAAAAGACAACCCAACCCAAAGCTTTACCTGCCCAAAA
Organism: Arachis ipaensis; assembly: GCF_000816755.2. NCBI lineage: Eukaryota > Viridiplantae > Streptophyta > Magnoliopsida > Fabales > Fabaceae > Arachis > Arachis ipaensis. The sequence continues at coordinate 128,851,115 of NC_029785.2, read as the reverse complement.
CCAAACCTCAAAACAAGCCCAGAATGCATCTCTAGCCCAAAATCCAAAAATGACACCACAACAGACTCTACCTTTGTGTGATGTTCTAACCCAGCCTAACTTTGCTCCTACACATAACCCCGTTCCTAACTAGACTACCTCCAACCCAACTATGAAACAACTAACATGACCAAGACAATGACTATGTTCCTACCAACCCTTCCCTCTTGAACCATTCAACCCTTCCACACCATCATAGTGTAAATTGGCAAGTGTCTCAATATACTTCCCAAGACACGGCAATGAAAGACACTTTTGTACCAGAATCAGCTCTGTTGGATGACAAAAATGAGGACCAGGAACCCAAACCACTTGACTTCAGTTCTGTTGGGACAGATGTTATGCTTGAAGCTATCAATAATTATGAAGAAGATGTACGACTGAAACTCCCTCAAATAATAGACGAACCCATGGTGAATGGAAATATGGAATGTGAGACAAGCCCCGCTCTTCAAGAGAAGGAAAGTGATGCTATAGCCTCCAAGGGGGACAATGCCTAGTATGTTCCTTTTAGCGTTCTGTTGCTTCCTGATAAAGGAAGTTTGATGCTGTCTTGATAGATATTATAATTGTTATTGCGAGAATTGTAGGGGAGAAGCTAGCTCAGCTTTTAGCCACTCCCTTAGAGAATTGGTTCGACAAAGAAATTCCGATTTGTTAATTTTGCTAAAAACCCATTGTAGTGGTGAACAGTTCCAAAAGGTGATTAAAAGTTTTGGTTTTAGTCATAGCCATGTTGAGGAAGCAAGAGGATTCAGTGGAGGTATATGGTTGCTATGGAGAAATCCTAACATAAAGATTGAAGTTATGATGTCAACACCTCAGTTCGTGCATTGCAGAATTGTTCACGATAACAAGAGTTGGATTATGTCAGCAATATATGCTAGCCCACAACCGAATGCAAGAGAGGAGCTATAGAGAAAATTGACAAGAATAGCAACGAGTATGAATGAGGATTGACTGCTTCTGGGAGGCTTCAATGAAATTGCTTGTCCATCAGAAAAGAAAGGAGGGGGACAAAATGATACCCAGGCGTGCCGAAAATTTGCAAACTGGATCAACAACTGTTTCCTAATAGACCTGAGACATGTAGGGACTAAGTATACTTGGAGGGACCCTAAGTGGGAAGGGCGGGAAAGAGACTTCAAGAGACTTGATCGTGCACTAGCTAATGCTCCTTGGAGAACTAGCTACCCTAAAGCAAGAGTTGACGTACTTACAAGAATTCAGTCTGACCACCATCCCATTATGGTTTCTCTGGAACCTCCCAAAAGTAGAACTAGTAATAGACCATTTAGATATGAGGCCATGTGAAGGCTACATCCAAAATTCCCAGAGTTCATACAAGAAAGATGGGGAAATAAGGAAAATTTACTTGAAGCCTTGGAATCTCTCAAGGATGATCTCAAAGTGTGAAATAGAGAGGTTTTTGGCCATGTAAGAAGGCAAAAACATAGAATTATGAATAGAATTGGAGGGATACAAAGAGCTAGTGACTATGGTCGCAATCCCTTCTTGGAGGAGCTGGAAAAGGAGTTAACCAAGGAGTTAGAGGATATCCTTGATAGAGAAGAAACTCTATGGAGACAAAAATCAAGAGATGATTGGGTGGTAAAAGGTGATAGAAATACACGCTATTTCCATACCAAAACAATTATTAGACGGAGAAGAAATAAGATCTTGAAGTTAAGAAAACAGAATGGAGAGTGGATAGAGGAACCAGGTGAATTGTTGGAACATGCCGTTAATTTCTTCAAAGATTTGTACTCAGAGGAGAACCATAACCTCCCCCCTCTTCATTCCAATACCTTGTACCCACCTCTTGATGAGGACATTGGCAAGACGCTAAGCTGCACCCCACACACTGAAGAAATCAAAAGAGCTATCTTTGACATAGGGTCGTGAAAAGCACCGGGAACAGATGGGTTTCCAGCCTTGTTTTTTAAGGAAAACTAGTGTATGTTCTCGTATCCTGTACGGAGTAATACATAAAATTATATAAATTTTTTTTAAATTTAAATAAAAAATATATATAGTAATTATTATTATAAATATTTTATAACTTAAAAGTATTAAAAATAATTAATATTTGTTTTAATCAATTTGGATTGGTTGAATGATCATCTTATTTGTCCGGTTAAGCAAATATTTGGAGTTCGAATCTCGTCTTGTGTGTATAAATAATCCATTAGTTAGCGACAGACTCTTAATAAATAGAGCATCAATATGTGGTGGATTAGTCGTCCTCGACTTGCTGAGTTAGGAATTCGTAAAAAAAATTGTATTTTTTTTTTATCAAAGTTATGTAATTTCATTACTGAAAATTGGTCCAATTTGGACTACAGACAGAAATTGTAATAAAGAGAATAGGAAGTTCCAACTTTAATAAAATGACTTAAACATAAGGAAACTAAAGAGGTAAAGTAAAAACTTAAGGGTCTCATCTTCGCTCACATACACTTCTTCTGGCCATCTCCACCATAGTTCTTAAAGGGGTGATTTTAATTTTTACCTTCAAATATCCAGGCGTTTCTTGCTAACCAGATTTTCCATAAGAGGTTTGCTGCTACTGCCCTTTTTTCAATCGAATTTTCTTCCATTCTCAGTTCTTCTTCCAACTGAATTCACCACTTCTATGGTTCTCGAGCTTAAATCTGCCATGGTAAATTTGAACATTTCCAAGCTTTAGTCACATTTGGGCACTCCCAGAAACGATGAAAAAATGCTTTTTTGTGACCGATTGCATTTTGGGCACCAGAGTTCGATGGATTGTATTCGGGCGTTCAACCTTTCTTTCACAAGGAGTCCTCCATGCATCAGGTTCCAGAGCAAATTTTTTATTTTCGGTTGACAATTAATTTTTCATATGCTCCTCCATAAGAAAAAAAAATGTATTTGTCTTTAAAATAGATTAATTTTTCATTAATAGCAATACTTATGGACTTTTGTCTTTGTTGTAATTTACTTGGGACAATTTTATTCGTTGGTATCATATTCATTTTTGAAGTCAAAACAATATAATCAACATTGTTACTCGTCAAAACTTCACATTTTATGAAATAATTTTTAAATTTTCAAATTCATAAACTTATATCATTATAAAAGTTATTAGATCGATTAATAGTTCTTGGTAATATGGTGTACCGAAATACCATCGTTGAGTATTAGTTAGTGTGAAGAGAAACCAATAATAACTTTTGTTATTCAATATATAATTTATTCTATTAAAAAATAAATTAATATTTCCTAAACTTGTAAATATATTTTTTTCTAATTTCTTACACCATTATTTACCATTAAAAAATAGTAAATGATCATACTATCCTACAATATATACGATGTACAAAGTAATTTCTTATCTTGAAATTAATTCTGGTTAGCGAGATAAAATTTAAAATATTTTTTTATTTTCTTACTCAAATTTAAATTTAAATTTAGAATTGATAGATGATGACTTAAATTACTTATTTTGTATGTTAAATTTATTAAATATTAAGATGAAAAAATTGTTGAATAAATTATATAAATAGTCATTATAGAAAAGAAAAAAATTATATATCATATATAATAATCCTTGATATATGTATAGTGTCATGTATATATTAAGATTATCTATTTTAATTATGTGAGTAATTATTGTTATTTTTATTTTTTCGTTACATTAGAAAATAATATTTAAAGCTAAAAAAGCGATAATTAATTTTTTTAATTTGAATAAAAATGTCTTGTAAATATATCCAACTTTTATATATACTAAGTGTTATAATGTTAAATAGTTTAGTATTTACTATAACAATGACTCAAAATATTAATCCAATATATATTTGGGGCTGATTTTTATGGTAATCAAAAGTATGAGTGTGTAGTCATCTATTATGGGGTATGGGTGTGCTTCACCATAATGTGGGGCAGCTTTATGTGACATTAGACAGGAGCAATTCGGACCATACGAATTGCTATGAATAAAATATATGGTGCAAATCGGATGGTCTGATTTGCTAGGAGGGAAAATTTGAATTTCGGATGGTGCAATTCGGACCGTCCGTTTTGTTTTTTTTTAATAAATAGGAAAATCAAATCGTAGGGTCCGATTTGATTATTATAAGAATTTTTTGAACGAGTTTGAATAACTCGTAGGGTCCGATCTGTGGGGTTATATGTATATAAAAATGTGTAACTCATAGATAAGGCAGAGAGCGTCTTCTTCCCCACACCATGTGTTCTTCTGTGTTTTTATACTTCTTCTGGTTCTTTTTTCTTTCTTATGAGGTTAAAAAAATTTGATTGTGAGGGTTCTATTTTTGTTTAGGTTGTTGAGGAAAATGGATGATAGAGTTCTTTTAAGAGTATATTATTTTGGTCAGATTTTGTTAGAAACATCTGAAGGAGTAAAATTTATTTGTGAAAATCCATTAGATGTTGTTATTCCCTTCACAATCTCATTTGAAGAGCTGAAAGGTGTCATATATGAGAAGATAGATTCTGCGATGTCAAGGAAGATATCATGTATTTTATACAGATATCCCATCACAGTATTTGGTGGATTCGTTCAATTTCAAACCAAATATATAACCGATGAAGCGAGTATGCAAGAGATGTTTTCAATGTATATTGAAATTCGTGGCCAGATGTCGTTCATCGAGCTGTACATTGAATTCGAACAATCTGAGGCCGACCGAAATATTATACGAGAAGATTACAATAGTGACAGTGAGGAAGAGTTCGAAAGCAATTATGAAGTTGTGGATCCAAATGGAGATGAAGATCAAGGTGATGGCACCACGGCTCCAAATGTGACAGACGTGGCAAATGCACTGGCAAATGAAGTGCCGTTCGAGGAGCCATCTTTCATGCGAGTGTTGGATTTGGAAGCCATGCATGCTCCGAAGTTTCTAGATTACATGAGCGCCAGTACGTAATTGCCTATTATTATAAGACGGATTAGAATTCCGTAATAAATTATATTGAGTGATGGAGCAAATAGTTAAGTGACATGTGAAAGTATATTTAATTAGCATTTGTTTATGTGTTGAATAAGTTAAGTGTAGGATAATAATATTGTATGTTAGTTATTAATGGAGCAAATAGTTAAGTGACATGTGAGAATATATTCAATTAGCATTTGTGCAGGTGTTTATGTAGTTAAATGTAGGGCAATAAAAATTTTTGGTTAGTCATTGATGTAGTTAAATATTAATTACTGTTTGTTAAACAATATTTATTTATGTATTTATGTATTTTATTTATTATTTTGTTAAGATTGAGATAATAACCTGATGTAGAGTTTAATAATATGACCATAGATGTATTGAGTGTTTGACTTACCTTTAATTTCGGTTATTAAATTTTCGTATGGCTGCCGTCATGGCAGAAGTCCCTCTTGTTGCAGATGGTGAATTTGCTGTGGGGATGAAATTCAGTTCAAGGGAAGCTGTTATTAAGGTGATGAAAGAGTATGCCATCCGGAGAAGTGTAGACTATCAGGTGTATGAGTCAGAGCCGATGACCTTTTATGCCAAGTGTACACAGTATAGGGAGGAGTGTGATTGGCTTATCGGGGTTAGCATGATCAGCAGAAAGTACTGTTGGGTTATTAGGAGGTTTAATGGTAGTCACACCTGTACCAGAGCCACCATTTCTCAGGATCATTCGAAGCTGGATTCTAACACAATTGCAGAAGCAATAAAGCCATTGGTTGAGGCTGACCCCTCCTTAAAGATAAAATCAGTTATTGCAGAAGTGCAATCGAAGTTCAATTACACCGTCAGTTATCGGAAAGTATGGTTGGCTAAGCAAAAGTCAGTAGAAAAAATATTTGGAGGTTGGGAAGTATTGTACGAAGCTTTGCCGATTTGGTTTGAGGCCATGTGTCATAAGGAGCCATCAGCTATCGTCCATTTTGAGACTATGCCTACATACCAAGGCGATGACTTGGTAAATGATATCCGGGTGTTGCATCGAGTCTTTTGGAGTTATTACCCATGCATTAGAACATTTAGACATTGTAAGCCAGTTGTCTAGGTGGATGGGACTCACTTGTACGGAAAGTATAAGGGTTATTTGTTAGTGGCAGTATCACAGGATGATAACAACAATATCGTCCCAATTGCATTTGCTATTGTGGAGGGAGAGACTTCTGATGCGTGGCACTTTTTCCTTAGTAGCCTGCGACAACATGTTGTGACTCGGGATGGTGTGGGGCTGATATCCGACCGACACGAATCCATCAATGCAGCTGTGGCTCGCAGTAATGGAGCATGATCACCTCCTCGAGCTTTCCATATGTTTTGCATCAAGCATATAGAGTCAAATTTCCTGAGAAAATTCAAGGCACCGTACCTGCAAAAACTTGTCGTTAATATAGGTAAATTGTGTATTTCAAAGTTTGTTATCAACAGGGATACCTTCAATAAGTGTTTCGTAACCCATTTCTTTTTTATTGGTCGCCATTATGCAGGGTATTTGAGGACGGTGCATGAGTACGAAGTGCGTTATCAGCGGTTACGAGAACGGGGCGAGACTTACACTAACTGGTTAAATTGAATCCCCCGGGAACAGTATGCATTAGCATTTGATGGTGGCTACCGATGGGGTCACATGACGACGAATTTAGTAGAATGCATCAACTCAGTCTTGAAGGGTGCACGCAATCTCCCCATCACTGCACTTGTCAAAGCAACATTCTACAGGCTTAATGAGTTGTTCACTAGAAAAAGATCTGAGGCGGAGGCTCGAATTAGTGCTGGTCATATTTTTTCTGAACTTGTGACCTCAAAATTGCATGCAAACCAACTTGCATCAGGGAACATTCAGGTTAATTGCTTCGACAGGCAGAATGAGGTCTTTAAAGTGCGTGAGATGCCAAGTGGGTTGGAGTATGTCGTTGACCTTCGTCGGCACTGATGTGACTGTGGTGAGTTCCAGGTGGACCGGATTCCGTGTCGGCATGTGTTTGCATGTTGTGCAAATCAAAGACTGGATTGGCAAGTGTACGTTCATGATGTGTATAAGATGGACCAAGTTCGACGGGTTTACCGAGCTAGGTTTAGGCCACTGGGGAATCCAACTACGTGGCCTGCATACAACGGGCCGCGATTCGTACCGAATCCGTACCTCCGACGCGTAACGAAAGGTCGCCCCAGGATGACGCGCTTCTTGAATGAGATGGACACGCGAAATTGGTGCAAACACTCCGCCTCTACATTCTGACCTTCTCGGTGCAGCCCCAAATTGGTGCAAACACTCCGCCTCTAAAGTTTCAACACTGCTGATAGTCATCCCTGTGACTGGAAGACCGTCCGTCGGAAGACCAAGAATCATAGCCACATCTTCGAGTGTCACAGCATATTCACCAATCGGTAGGTAAAAGGTATGTGTGTCTGGATGCCACTGTTCAACTAAAACATTTACGAGTGCTTTCTGACACTGGACTATTCCAATTTGAGATGCAAGATAAAAACCAGTAAAACGTAAATGCTCCTCCACCCTATCATCGTACCGATCCGGAGGGACAGGGTGATCACACGTCAACATCCGTAAACTCTACAAAAACATAAATTATAATAAGAAAAACTAGAACAACCAATATTATCAACAAATCATTACTACTAAATACAACAACATACTTAACTCAATTAAAAACGTAACGGTTGTTGATAATGGTGGTGGAGTGGCAGTTGGTGGAGGATAACGATGATGATGTTGATTTTCTGAGTTTTGGTTGGTGTGATGCAGATGGTGATGGAGTGGTAGTGGGTGGGGGGTCGTGTTGGTGTTGGTGGTGGTGGAGGAGGTAATTATATTGATAGTGGTGAGGGTATTTTTGTCCAAAAACAATTAAAAGGACGATTTTAATACAAAAAAAAAACGTTAAGGACGATTTTAAATCCAAAATTAGAAGAGGGACGAAATCGATTCTGGTACAAAACTTTAGGGACCAAAATCATACTTACCCCTAATAATAATAATAATATCACCGTCATTGGCCCTAAATTTAAACCACTAACAACCTATGATTAAATTAATAATAATAATA
>NC_029785.2:128818235-128842959 GCF_000816755.2 Arachis ipaensis | reverse complement strand
AATTTGGTGCAAGGACTCAATTAAAAGGAAAAAAAGTATAGAGACCTAATTGAAAATTTTGTGAAACTATAGGGACCAATAGAGTAATTAAACCAAATATTAATATGTTCTTAACTTGAGCTACTAACAACAACACCTATAATTAAATTTCTGATAATATTATTTATATTTTTTAAAAAACTAAAAAATAAATTAAGTAACAAACTTATATAATCGGGATGGCTGAGATATTTTATAATATGAAACTCAGGACGATCAACATCTTTAGATTTTAGTTTTTTTGACATTATAACTTTTTTTACTCACTTTAGGAAGAAGAAGAAGATCTGGAGGAGGAAGGGAATGGGAGAAAGGTTGCTGCCGGGAGGAAGAATGAGCTCAACTCGGATAGCTCGAATACATGCAGTGAAGGGAAGCTGGGGTTAGTGGGGCACCGTTCTGGGGACCAACGGCTATTCGACACGTGGCGGGGGAGGAAGAGATCGGACCCACCGATCTGTTGAAGCAATGCGCACCCTCCGATTTGTCAAGAAGATTTTGGACCGTGCAATTTGTTCACATCTGATCCCACACCATGGTAAAGGACACACATTATCCATATACCGGTCCTACCCCAAGGCCCTCTCCATAATAAAATAAAACGCGTATATTTGGGTATAGTAAGATCTCAATGCAAGCAAGATCAACTAAAACCCATTGTTAGGGTCCCAAATCTAACTTAAGTTCATTACCTTAAAGGCCCAATGTAGATAAAGTCCATGCGTCCCCTCTAAATTGACTCAAATTGAATCTCCATTGCTAGTTAGATATGGTAATGAGTACTAAAGGGAGAGTGAGAAGTTTCCTTCCATCCCTCATTCCTATTTAAAAAAAAAATGCTCGCGTTCCTTTTTCGTCATTGCAAGTTTCTGTTTAATTATCCCTTAGGGAACGCAGAATATCTATGAATATTCTTTAAAAAATTTTGAAAAAAATTAACACAAAAAGATAAAATATAATAATCATAAAATAATCAATTTAATATAATTTAACACAATTTATAACATATTCGTTATGAAAAATAACATTTTAAAAGGAGAAAACATAAAAACATGTTCCAACATAATAACATAACATAATGTTTTGAAACGATACTGAGCCACGTAGTGACGGATTTGAGAGGCAGAGAAAGTGAGTTAGAGAGAGAGGATCGAGGCTGAGAATGAGTTTGGAAGAAAAAAAATTGAATTGGAAGCAGAAATTTGGGTTACTAAATTTAAGAAATGGATTTATGCATGTAATTAGGATAAATTAATAATTTTATATTTGTGTATATTTAATAGGTTCCATGGAGCGGATACTTATGTTCATGTCCTCATTATGGGTGACAAATGGGAAAACCCGTCTTGTCTCGCCAAAAGTCCGCCATCTAGTGGGCTGGTCCGCCCCGCCCCGCCTAGTAAGGCGGTCTTGAATTTCTCCCCCGTTCCACCTAATGGTAGGCTCGCGGGTTGGCGGGATCTCCTTTTTTTATAAACCATTAAATATTAAATAATATATATAATTTCACAACAATTTCAATAAATTTATAATTCCTAAAAATATAAAAAAATTATAATTTTTAAATTCACACACATTAAAATTTTAATAATTATAAATATGTAATAAACATAATTATAAACAAAATCTTTTGAAACAAAATAATAAAACTAACATTGTTCAAACCAAAACAAATATTATCCAAAATATATAATTAAACATCTTCAAGTTTATAATTAATCAAACATAAAATGTAATCCAAAATATAACTTAGAACATCTTCAGTTATCATATTTATCATCTCATAGATTAATAACATAATAGAAATTTGTAAAAAAATGGCCCTAATAAAATAAAAGCTTGGTCCAGCGGGGAAGCCTGTCCCACCCCGCCTCCGCCCTGCCGAAACCCATGGATTAAGCGGTGCGGGATAGGCGGGCTTTTTAAGTTTGGCGGTCTCAAAATTTCAGCCCAACCCGCCTTTTTTGGCGGGTTATGCGGGCCAACCCGACGGATTTTGGCCCGTTTGCCACTCCTAGTCCCTATCCTTTTTCGCGTGACAGGTCGTGAGGAATGAGGATTTCACGAGTCCCCATCTAGCCCTAAAATGCGAGTGATCCCTGCAAATATCCATTTTGACTGTTTTTGTGATAATCAGAGTTTGGGTTATATCATTTTTATAAATTCACATGTATCCTTGTTATAACAATATTAATAGAAGATAAATGGATAAATATTAAGCTATTGTTTGGATATAAAATGGAAAATAAGAGAAAAGAAAATAGAAAGAAAGAAAATGATAGGAAAGAAAAGTATATATTTTTTGTGTGTGTTGTTTAGATAAAGCAAAATTGAATGGAAAGAAAATAGAGGGAAAATTTTCTTTTGCTTGGATGGAAGGAAAAGTAAGAAGAGAAAAAATTATAATAGAGTAAAATTATATTAATATTTTTATATATTATATATAAATTATAATTCAAATGGTAACTCTGTATTTTTACCCATGTTTGCACTTCTGCATTAGTTTTCTTCGCAATTTTGAAGAGAAACATTTTATTTCTCTACAAATTATTTTAATCCAAACAATGCATAAATAAGTCACGTTTTTCATATATATAACAATAACTAATATCACATATTAGGTTAATTTACGTTGATAAACTAAAGCCACACTAAAATTACCTGAATCTTCTAAATTCAAAAACGTTACCTAGTTGTCTCCTTTTACATTTCTATATAAAAATCGAATTTAATGAATTCAAATTAGGGTAATAAGTAGTAAATCGAATCTATAGGATTTGAATTACTTGACATTGTGATTCAAAAGTAAATTGAATTCAAAAAATTCGAATTATGTCATCCCCTACTAAATCGAATCTATAAATTTCGATTTATGTAGTCCATGCTAAATCGAAGCAATAAGGTTCGATTTATACTCACTTAGTAGCAATCCAGCTCATTTTAAATTGAATCTCCCTCGTTTAATTTAGTAGCATAGATAGCATCCAAGTAATTCGAACCTTATAGATTCGATTTACTACGAAAACACATAATTCGAACTTCATAAATTTGATTTACATAGAAATATAAATTGAGACATGCACGTAGCCTTTTTTAATTTGGAAGATATACGTAAAATTAGTATGCAAATGGTTTATAAAGGTGATTTACCGCACCCCACATATTATATCTTGTGAAATCATAATATTTTGAGAAGTGATGTATAGACAACTTAAAGGTTAATAAGTCTGAAAAATTTTAGAAAAAAAAAAAAATATAAAAAAATTAAAAAAAGAAGAAAAGAAGAGTTGAAATAATAAGAGCGATAAAAATCACTATTCTTATAATTTTGTGTGACCATCTATATATAGTAGACCAGGCAACTACGATTATCTAACAAAATTAATTTGTATTTATTGCACTCAACTTGAATAAGTAAGAAATTATCTCATTTTAATTTAGTCCTTAATTCACATTATTTGAATTTAGCTCAATATATATGATATGATTTGATTTGATTTAGTTGAAAATATTTCAATTGTCTATTTTATTCATAGATTTATTATTTTAATGACTAATAAATTAATCAAATTAATTAATTAGTACACACAATAAATTTGGTTTAATAAATTAAAAAAAATAAATTAAAAAATATTAACAGAATATTAAAATAAATAAATTAAAAAATACTACCAAATTAAATTGATATAAATTATAATAAATTAAATGATATTTAAATATCTAATCAAATCAATTAATTGATATAGTTAGTTTATCGTAATAACTTGTATTTAATGAGTTAAAAGAAATAAATTAGGAAATACTCTCAGAAGCATGCCACGCCAGCTCCATCATTAAGTGTAGAAATTTGATTTTTATATAATAGAATAGATTAGAACATTATTCAGAAGGATGTCATTGAAAATATCAAGCTTGTTTGGAACAATCCAGAAATCATTAGAGGCCACAACAAAACTCTCATAACCCTTATACCAAAGGTCCAGGTACCGGAATTTATCACTCAATTTCGACCTATAGCCTTATGTAATGTTAGTTATAAATGTATATCTAAGATTATTGTCGAGAGGCTCAAGCCCACCCTTAAGGAAAGAATAGCTCCCTACCAGTCTAATTTTGTCCCGAATAGAAAGATATAAGATAACATAATTATTGCCAAGGAGATAATGCACTCTATAAAAAAGTTCAAAGGGAGGAAGGGTTTTATAGCGATAAAATTTGATTTTGAGAAATCATATGATCGCCTTAATTGGAATATTTTGAGAAGATGCCTCACTGAATTTAATCTACCACCAATTCTTGTTCACATAATTATGGAATGTGTTTCAACTGTATCATATAATGTGTTGTGGAATGGAGACAAAACGGAAGAATTTAGCCCGTCCAGAGGGATTAGACAGGGCGATCCGATCTCTCCCTATATGTTTGTCATTGCCATGTACAAATTGTCACAACTCATAGAGGATCATGTTAAAGAGCAAGGCTGGAGGGGGTTTAAGGTTGGCAAGGAGGGACCAATCATATCACACCTTCTCTTTGTGGATGACCTTTTGGTCTTTGCGGAGGCAACTTTACAGCAAATCAACATTGTGAAAAAGTGATGGATAAATTTTGTCAGGTTTCAGACTTAAAAGTGAGCGAAACAAAAACAACCATAATTTTCTCAACGAATATGAAAACTGAAGTGAGAAAAGTAATAAAGGATCGGTGCAAAATTATAGGGAGCAACCAAGCCTTGGCAAGTACTTAGGTGCGATGATCACTAATAATCGGGTAGGCAAAGAGAGGTTTAAGATTATAATAGAAAATGTGAAGAACAAGTTGAAGGGATGGAAAGCAAAATGTCTCTCCCTAGCAGGGAGGGTGACCTTGGCAAAGTCAGTGATAGTCCCAATTGCAAATTATGACATGCAGCACTGCTTTCTGCCCAAGAAAATATGTAGAGAAATTGAAAAATTACAAAGAACTTTTATTTGGGGAGAAACACAAGGTACAAGAAAGATGCATCATGTAGGGTGGAACACCCTGTGTCTTTCCAAACTCCAAGGCGGTTATGAATTAAAACATCTTGAGAAGGTTAACAATGGTTTTCAAATGAAAATAATTTGGAGGATAATCAATGAACTAGATGCTTTATGGGTTAAATTACTAAACCACAAATACGGAAGGAACTAACATGGGCCTAATAAATTTGTGAGCAGAAGTACAGATTCCTTGTTTTGGAAGGATATCTCGAAGCTGTGGAAGGCCAAAAGGGGAGAATTCTCATGGGTGGTAAAAAAATGGACGACAAATATCGTTCTTTAAAGATAAATGGCTCAAAGGAGGAGAAGTGTTGTACAAGCTAGATCGAAGAGAGATGACAGAAGCAGAAGAAAATATGCCTCTGGAAAAAGCTGTTGATAATTGGAGTAATTGGAATAAAGATCTTATAAGTGACCTACGCCTGAACAGATACATGGTATAATACTTACAAATCAACCCCCTTAACTGATGTTCGTGGGAGGATACTATTTTTTGGAGCCATACTGCAAATGGAATCTTCTCTGTGGCCTCGGCATACAAAGTGCTAACTAAGCAACGAAGCGATAAAAAAAGAATATGAAAAAGGGAAAGTATGAGGAGCCAATGAAATATTTATACAATGTGTACAATAGAGGTTTAGGGAGTATTAGAGATATAATCATTAGTGTTACATTTTTCCATCAGCTAAAGCTTTTGGGATGAGTGGTATCATGACATGGTATTAGAACGTTAGATCTAAAAGGTCAAGAGTTCGATCCTTGGTGAACCCCAAAATCAACTTTTGGGAAGATGTTTATTATTGCTAGTACTCGAATGATTATTCTAAATAGTATGAGGATGTTCATTTTGTAACTCAATAGCCCATTATACACATTGTACAAATAGTCCATTGTCTCCCTAGCGGGATCCTATGAAAAATTATATGGGGATGGAGAGGTCCTGAAAGAATTAAATCCTTCGCCTGGTTAGTTGCACATGAGTGCATACTCACTGCAGAACTCATGCTCAGACAAGATGGAAACAATGATTCATGTGTTCAGAGACTGTCCAAAAGTAGCTAGAATTTGGATCCAAGTCCTGTCCCCAATTGCAACCCCCATTTTCTTTAATCTACCATTCAAAGAGTGGTTAGTTCTCAATTTGGAGAATGATTTAAGGGCCAAAAATTCACAACAATGGATTGATATTTTTCTTATAACGTGTTGGAAATTATGGAAATGGAGGAATCAGGAGATTCATTCTCCTCTTTTTCAGATCCCAATAATGCAGTTGAGATAATTTACCGAGCTGCTGCTGATTACAGGAAAGCCCTTGATAAGGAGGAGGAGGGAACACACAATCCATCTAATACCAAAATGAATTCCAATTGGAAACCCCAAACAAAGGGTGGGTTAAACTTAGCACAGATGGTGCAGTGTTAGTTGGGGCGAGAATAGCGACGTGTGGTTGACTTATTCAGACTCACAATGGAGAATGGATAAGTGGATACACCGCCAATTTGGGAAAATGCAGTTCGTTGCAAGCAGAACTCTGGAGAGTTATACATGGGTTGAGCGTCGCTTGGAAATTAGGCATGAGAAAAATGGTAATTAAGCTGAATTTCAAAGACGGTATCGATTCTATAAACATGGACGATGAGAAAAGTCAATGTCTTAATCCATTGCTGAAAGAAATCAGAGAATGAAAGAAAAGACCTTGGAAAATTTAGTTCAAGCACATATACAGAGAAGCAAATAAGGCGGCAGGTTAGCAAAATATGGAATGAATAGAAAAGAAGGGTTCCAATTCTTTGATGCACCACCAGAAAAACTACGGACCATCCTGAGTGATGAGGCTAAGAGAATAGATAGATCTCATGTGAATAGTAGCTAATAGTTTTTCTTTTTGTCTGGGCTTAGGCCCCATGTACAACCAAAAAAAAATTTGTTATTTACTATACTGAAGGCTTAGGGCAGCATCAAAATCATCAGCACGACATAAATATCCAAATCTTCATTTCTGATCATTTAAAACCGATCAAGAGCCATATATGTTTGTCTTGTAATACAAAAGTAGAAATATCTGTGCCCGGCACTCTAATTGAAACTTTGCAAGTTCAAGACAGAATAGGAAATGAAGATCAATAATATCTTAAAAGTTTGTTTTGATGATTATATATGGCCAAGTGAAACTTAATTGGGATGCGACATACACTACAAGCTACTAATTAAAGTTTAGAAGTTTAATTAACTTCCCGTAGGAACAACTTGTACTAAGATATTAAAATAATACTCATTTCAACTATAAATACAAGAAATTAGTCTTGAACATTGAATAATCCATTGCTTGCGTTGTGTGTGTTTCACCTCTGATGATATGGGTGCCTTTGATCTTGATGAAGGTTCGTTGAGGCTTCACTTCATTCCGTACCCATCACCGGGCCACATGATCCCTCTCTGCGACATAGCAAGGCTCTTCTCCTCACGTGGACATCACGTGACCATCCTCACCACCCCTTCCAACGCCCATACCCTCCATAAATTCATCTCCCACCGCCTCCGCCTCCACACCGTCCACTTCCCTTCCCGCCAGCTCGGACTCCCTGATGGCGTCGAAAACCTCGCCGCCGTCAACAATGTTGAGGACTCCGTCAAGGTCCACGAAGCCGCCATGCTGCTCCGCGGACCAATGGAGCGCTTCTTGGAGCGAAACCCACCCGATTGCATTGTGGCAGATTTCTTCTTCCCATGGGTGCATGACGTGGCAACCAAGCTTCGTATCCCGAGGCTTGTCTTCAACGGCTTCTCCCTCTTCGCCGTATGCGCCATGCACTCCATCTACGCTAACCCTATCGAATCCTATTCCAATTCCGATCCCAATGTCGTTCGTGACCTGCCACACCGTATCACTCTCAACGCAACACCACCGACAGTGTTGATTGATTCAACAAAGCCACTGCTCGAGATGGAGCTCAAAAGCCATGGCATCATCGTCA
Organism: Arachis ipaensis; assembly: GCF_000816755.2. NCBI lineage: Eukaryota > Viridiplantae > Streptophyta > Magnoliopsida > Fabales > Fabaceae > Arachis > Arachis ipaensis. The sequence goes on along the minus strand of NC_029785.2, from coordinate 128,834,924 downwards.
ACAACTTCGCCGAACTAGATGGAGAAGAGTATATCCAACACTACGAGAAAACCACGGGGCACAAGGCGTGGCATGTTGGCCCTGTGTCTCTGATCTGCAGAACCGCCGAAGAGAAAACGGAGAGGGGTCAAGAGAGCGTGGTGAGCGCGCATAAGTGCCTGAGTTGGCTCAACTCGAAGCGAGCGAACTCGGTACTCTACATATGCTTCGGGAGTATTAACCAGTTCTCGGATAAGCAGCTATACGAGATAGCGTGCGCGGTGGAAGCGTCGGGTTGCGATTTCGTCTGGGTGGTGCCGGAGAAGAAAGGGAAGGAGAATGAGAGCGAGGAGGAGAAGGCCAAGTGGATGCCGAAGGGTTTTGAGAAGAGGAACATGACCAAAGGGATGATTATAAGAGGGTGGGCCCCGCAGGTTTTGATACTAGGCCACCTCTCAGTGGGAGCGTTTCTTACGCATTGTGGGTGGAACTCCACCGTGGAGGCAGTGAGCGCTGGGGTTCCGATGATTATGTGGCCGGTGCATGATGAACAGTTTTATAATGAGAAGCTTATAAGTGAGGTGCATGGGATTGGGGTGGAGGTTGGTGCAGAGGAGTGGAATTTTATTGGTTTTGTGGTGAAGAAGAAGGTGGTGGGAAGAGAGAGCATAGAGAAAGCTGTGAGGAAGCTGATGGATGGTGGTGATGAAGCGGAGAAAATCAGACAACGTGCAAGAGAGCTTGGGAAGAAGGCTAGAGCAGCTGTTGAGGAAGGTGGATCGTCACATAAGAATCTGACGTCTCTCATTGATGAACTTAAACGGTTAAGAGACTCTTCAAGCTAAGTACAATCCGTTGGCAAGGCTAAAACTCCCATGCAAATTTCTTTGATAAATTTGATGGTTAAAAATTATTATATAATTGGACATATTTGGTTATATATATTATTTAATAATTTTTAATTATTAATTTTATGTCAAAATAATTACATATTGATTTTAGGATTATACTCCATTACAATAACAATGTAATCTTCTATACATAATGCCAAAAATAAAGAAATGTAATCTATACATATTATTTGGACCTATTATAAATGAGAAAAACTCTACGTACAAGCGATTAGGGCTTGTAAGTATTACAAGTCAATTAAACTCTAATCCCCAAAATTTGCTGCAAGTGCTACATTCCTTACACGCGCTACATTCCTTCTTCTTCTTCTCCTTCTTTTTTGATCGTTCTTTTCTCCCCCTTTCTCACTGGTTTGTTCTTCGTCGTTGACGTTAGTTCCTCCACATACTGTTACGGCACGTTTTCATTGCACCTTCTTCTTCTTCTTGCTGCACGTTCTTCTTCCTCTTCCTCTTCTTCTTCCTCTTCCTCTTCCTCTTCTTCTTCTTCTTCTTCTTTTCTTCTTCTTCTTCTTCATTGCACCTTCTTTTCTTTTTCTTCTTCTTCTTCTGCACGTTCTTCTTCTTTCTTTTTCTTCTTCTTGCTGCACCTTCTTCTTCTTCTTCTTCTTCTTCTTTTTTCGTTATTCTCGATTTCTATTATTTTTTGACATCAAGCTCTGAAATCGTTTTTGAAGAAGAAGAAGTAGCAGAAGATGAGGAGGAGAAAGAGAAAGAGTTCTGAATTATACATGATTTTGGGTGTATTTCTTAAATCCTTTGGGTGTATTTTCTGTAATCTTTTGGGTGTATTTCTATAATCGTTTGGGTGAATTCCTGTAACCGTTTGGGTGTATTTCTGTAATCTCTTGGGTGTATTTTATGTAATCGTTTGGGTGTATTTCTGTAATACTTGCCATTTTTTCTGAAATGAAAAATACACCCATAGATATCAGTAAGATACACCCATAGATATGAGTCAGATACACCCATAGATATCAGTTAGATATCACTCAAATATACCCAAATGATTACAGAAATACACGCAAAGGATTACAAAAAATACACTCAAACGGTTACAAGAATTCACCCAAACGATTATAGGAATACACCCAAAGGATTTAAGAAAATACACCCAAAGGATTTAAGAAAATTCAGAACTCTTTCTCTTTCTCCTCCTCATCTTCTGCTGCTTCTTCTTCTTCAAAAACGATTTTACCATGAAAAATCGAAAAAAAGAGAAAACAGAGAGAAAAGACGTAAATGAAGAAAAAGAAGAAGAAGAAGAAGAAAAGGAAAACGAGGAAGAAGAACGTGCAGAAACGAAAGAAAAGGAGAAGAAGAAGAGTAAGAAGAAGAAGAACGTGCAGCAAGAAGAAGAAGAAGAATTTCAGAAACCATGAAAATCGAAAAAAAAAACGAAGAGGAAGAGGAAGAGGAAGAGGAAGAGGAAGAAGAAGAAGACGAAGACGAAGAAGAAGAAGAAGAGAAGAAGAAGAAGAAGACGAAGAGGAACCGTTTGAGTGGGACGCGTGTAGTTACGCTCCATTCAAAATGAGTTAATGCGCGTGTTAATGAAGTTTGAGCTGATAACTTGTAAAACTTGTACGGCTTTTTTACTTGTATGTGTAGCTGGCCCCATTATAAATCTATACTTCTATGTACTTATTATTAAAAGAAATGAGTAAATTTTAACGAGGAATGTTAGGGGGCAATAATTTTGGTGTTTTGTAATCATCAATTGGTTATTACTAATGTTTTTAATGGTGTGAGATTACATTTAATGGTGAGAGATCAATCACTTTTATTTTGATGGTTAAGTACTGACCAAAAAACATAAAAGTTGCTAACCCTCTAAACTTTTTCAATTTTAATAGCGGTGTAATCTCTAAGATTTTTTTGAATTTTTTCGTGTAATATGTTCAATAAGATTAGCCGTCTAAATTTTTTAAAATTAAGTACTCAATTGAATTACAGTACACTTTTCAAACGTTTATAATATAGGGAGTCACTTAGATAAAGATGTTAAAAATATTTTTTTTAAAGATATTTTTTAATTTTCTTTACATATATAATTTGCCTTCTTTTTTTTTGTTTTTTTAATGAGGCAATCAAAACCTTATGTATCCTAAAGTTAAGTCTAAGACTAACTACTAATCACAAATCCGTACCTAACTTAGGGGTTTAGTTTTGACTTTATATTATCTATAGATCTGAATCGAGGTCACACGTGCACAGGATTACGAAGAATGTGATCATGCATGCATTGGTGGCTTTCCCAGAACCCTAGGATGATTATAATTTCGGTACAAAAACAAATTTACAACATTCATAGTCTTTACCTACCTAACTACCACTTTACAATTTGCAACGAAATTACTCTTTATCTTTTCTTAAAGATATGTTTATTTTTTGTTATCGATATCCGGATCTTCGACCCGACGGGTCGAATACTTAATTGTGGTGGGTGAGTCTTTCAGTGGGATTAGCTGCGTATACATTAAACTTAGCTTGAATTCGAGATCTGCTTAAGCGATTTCGAGTTGATTATCATTCGATCTAACTTCGTTGGTAAAAAAAATGTATGTTATTTCTTAACATATATAAGTGCATCATTATTGGCTTTTGTTTTTGTTGTTAGTTTAAATATTTTCTGTTTTTACTATTTAATCTCATCATCAATCATATGTTTTGAAAATATGTTTTTTTAGGTTGCGTTTGTTTTTTAGAAGAGGACAAGACAAGACACTGAGAATAAGACACAAAGGAGAGAGACACAAAATTTTGTGTTCTTGTATTCTATTTAGTGATAAACTAGAACAATTTATTCTTATTTTTTTATTTAAAAAAATTGAGATGGAAAATATAATAATAAAAAATATAATTATGAAAAATTAATAAGAATAATAAAAGAAAAAATAAAAAATAAGTTGTGTTCCTTGTTAGTGTCTCCGTGTCCTTCCTCTCAGAATGAACACAAAATACACTAATTCAGTGTCTCTGGACACATTATCTCTGTCCATGTCTTTTCTGCCAAACATGATTGTGTGTTGTTGCTACTTTTTTTCTCATCTTTTTTTTTGTCTTTTATTATTTTTGTCGTTGTCATTATCATATTTTTTTCCAAAAACGTCGTCATCGTTATCATTGTTGTCGCCGTCCTTTTATTCTTTTCCAATGTCCTCTTATTCTCTTGTTTGATATTTTTTCTTCTTTTTTTCTTCTCGTAAACCTTATTATCATCATCGTTATTATTGTCGCCTTCTTCATCTTCTTCTATATGTTCAAAAATTAAAAATTAGAACACAACACACAAATTTTGATGCACATTACAAAAGATTTGAATGTACAATGACTACATATATATTCAAAACATTAATACCCAACCAACCAAATACACACTGCATAAATTTTTTTAAAAGACTATATATTCAAAACATTTACACCGACTAATAATATACATACTAATACACATAAATTATGGTGTACAAATTTTTTTTATGCCCAACACATCAACTTTTGATAGATAATACCAAAATTTTTGAAAGATCACGTGTTTATAGCACTGACTCACCCCACCAACAAATTATATTCGCGATAAAAGTTTGTGTTCTATATAAAAATTTATGTGCTATGAATAAAGATTTATGTGTTATATCGATAAATTTTTTGCTATGTGCAAACATATGTTTGTATAAAAATTTATATGCTATGTATATAAATTTATATGTGTTGCGGCCCAGCCCGGCTGACCCTATGACTGACCCGACTGGCACGCGCCTTTGTCGGGTCCGGGTGACTACTCCGTAGGGCACTACATGCCCGGATCTTGACCCGAGCACCTTCCCTCTTGGGAGCCAGCTCACCTGGTAACAGCTGGCAAGGGGAAGCTTCGCGGAAGGTGGGTCTGCTCATGCGGGGTCCACCTCTGACACAGTATATATGGGAGGGCCCTACCCCTCCCCAAGGTACGTCACCATTACTTTTTCCTCCTTACCACCTACGCACTAGACTGACTTGAGCATCGCAGTGTCCTTGCAGGTGACACCCCCCTCAACTCACGAAGAACTCGGGAAGTCGGCCGCTCGCGCTGTTCGTTTCTAGGATCCAGGCTGAGGCAAGGACCCATCTTCACACCCAATCAGTAATCCCAAATCGTCCGGTAACCAACTTACCGAACATTGGCGCCGTCTGTGGGGACTTGCCGATATGGACTTTGTTTTGGTTCCTGGTGGGGCTGACGGCGGAGCCGGGCCCCGCGGGGAAGAAATGGATCCCAGAGGCAGCAGGGTAGCCGCCAGAGCTCCCACTCGCGAGGGCACCAGATCCCCCCGTGGCAACCCGAGGGACGACCCTTTGGAGGAACAGGCAGTGACAGCGCCAGGATAATACAAGAGTTGCGCCATAAGGTGCAGATAGCGAGAAGTAGCCAATCAGGAAGGTCGTCAGCCTACTCCTAGCATTGAGCCTTTCCGATCCTCTCAAAGATGAGAAAGGAGTCTCCGAAGAAGTCATTCCAGGCGCACTCCAAGCCCCCGGACAAAACCAGACGGCCAGGAAAGTAGAGAGGCGCCAAGGAGACGACGAGATCCTCTGGTCTACACCCGATCGCCGACAAGAGATACCGAAGAGGAAGAATGGGAAAGCGACAGAGAACGAAGAAGAAGGAGCCGACCACAACAAGAACACCATCGAGAAAGGGCAAGGAGAAGCCGGCCTAACAGAGAGCCCAGCATGGAAAGACCGAGAAGAACCCGGCAACTAGTGGTCATGGGGGCAACCCCTTTCTACCACTCGATCCTTGGAGTACGACTGCCGAAGCACTTTGATAAGTCGATAGATATGAGGTACGACGGTACTCAAGATCCCCAGGAACATCTAACGGCCTTCGAGGCCAGGATGAACCTGGAAGGGGTAGGCGACGAAGTAAGGTGTCGGGCTTTCCCGGTAACCTTAGCTGGGCCGGCGATTCGTTGGTTCAATGTCCTCTCCCAAGGCTCCATAACCACGTTTGTCGACATCAGTCGCGCCTTCTTAGCCCAGTTCACCACGCGTATCGCCAAAGCGAAACACCCGATTAATCTGCTAGGAGTGACACAACGAACCGGCGAGCCGACCAGGAAGTACCTGAACAGATTCAATGATAAGTGCCTGAAGATTGATGGCCTAACCGATTTGGTGGCCAGTTTGTGCTTAACCAATGGGCTACTAAATGAGGATTTCAGAAAATACCTTACCACCAAACCCGTCTGGACAATGCAGGAAATTCAGAACGTAGCCAGGGAATATATCAATGATGAAGAAGTAAGTCAGGTCGTGGCAGCCAATAAACGGCAGCCAACATACTCTAATGCCCGCCCATCCGGCGGCGGGGAAAGGTCTAAGGAACACTCCAGAGACGGAGGATCGGCCAAGACTTTCAAGCCCTTTCCCCGTGTTGGGAAGTTCACCAACTACACCCCCCTAGCGGCTCCAATCGTCGAGGTCTTTCAGCAGATCGCCGACAAGGGCATCTTGTCGAAGCCCCGACAACTCAAGGATAGGATGGGAGGAAACAAGAGCCTCTATTGTGATTATCATAAGGGTTATGGCCACAAGACCCAAGACTGTTTTGACCTGAAAGACGCCCTGGAGCAAGCCATTCGGGAAGGAAAGTTGGTTGTGTTCTCCAACCTAATAAGGGAACCAAGGAGGAGGGACCGATCAACTCATGACAAAAGCTGCGCCGTAAGGCAAAGACGGGAACCTGAGGAGGACAGTGAGCGTGGCCTTACTGTGGTAAATGTGGTGATTGGAAGGGTCGTCCCCCCAGATCGAAATCGACTAGCAAGAAGGACACCAAGGTCTTAGCTATGTCCTCTGGCCCCATGCCGAACCCCCAGAGGGTAACCTCGATATCTTTTGGCCCTGAAGATCAATGGTTTGATAAGGTTGTGGAGAACCCGCCGATGGTGATCACAGCCAGGGTGGGCACCGGCCTAGTAAGGCGGATCCTGGTGGACACAGGGGCTGACTCCAATATCATGTTCCGTAATGTATTTGATGCCATAGGCCTACAGTATACCGACTTGAGGGGCCACCAACACGGCGTAGTAGGCCTAGGAGATAACTTCATCAAACCAGACGGCGTAGTGTCCCTCCCGGTCTCCATTGGCGGAGGCAGGGGGAAGAGGTCGCTAATGGCGGAGTTCGTTATGTTGAGGGACTCCATGGCCTACAACCTCATCTTGGGGAGAAAGACCATCAATGAATTTGGGGCGATGATTTCCACCAAGCTATTGTTAATGAAGTTTGTTGCTGATGATGGATCCGTGGGGACCATCAGGGGAGACCTAGAGACGGCGGTCGTATGCGACAACGCCAGCCTCTCCCTAAGAAAGAAGTCTAAAGAAGCATCCGGTGACTTTCTCGCCGACCTGGACGCCAGAGTAGATGACAAACCCAGACCAGAACCAGAAGGGGGACCTCGAAAAGTTCAAGGTCGGCGACTTAGATGAGAAGTTTACTTTTGTAAATAGAAATCTACCCCATTACTTGAAAGAACCCCTGATGGAGATGATTAGAGTCAACGGTGACTTGTTTGCCTGGACTCCAGCCGACATGCCGGGTATAGACGCCCAGTTCATGTCGCACCAGTTAGCCGTGAGGCCGGAGGCAAAGCCAGTGGCCCAAAGGAGGAGAAAAATGTCCCAAGAAAGCGCAGAAGAGGTGGCCAAACAGACGGCCAGCCTACTAGAAGCGGGCTTCATTCGGGAACTCGACTACTCGACTTGGCTATCGAACGTGGTCCTGGTCAAAAAGCCCAATGAGAAATGGAGGATGTGCGTGGACTACTCTGACCTTAACAAAGCATGTCCCAAGGATTCCTTCCCCCAACCCAACAATGATGCTCTTGTTGACGCGGCGGCGGGGTATCGGTATCTGAGCTTCATGGATGCCTATTCTGGGTACAATCAGATACCGATGCACCGGCCAGATGAAGAGAAAATGGCATTTATAACGCCAGGAGGGGCGTAATGCTACAAGGTGATGTCATTCGGACTGAAGAATGCAGGGGCCACATACCAAAGGCTAATGAACAAGGTCCTCAGAGACCTAATCGGCAAGACGATAGAGGTATACGTGGACGATATCCTGGTCAATATCGCCAGATCCGGGGACCTCATAGGTGACCTGGAAAGCGTCTTTGCCTCCTTTCGTCGACACGGAATGAGGCTCAACCCGCTGAAGTGTGCCTTCGCCGTCGAAGCCAGAAAGTTCTTAGGGTTCATGATATCCCAAAGGGGGGTGGAGGCCAACCCGGAAAAGTGTGAAGCAATCCTACAGATGAAGAGCTTAGGAAGCATGAAAGATGTCCAAAGGTTGGTGGGCAGACTCGTCGCGCTATCCCGCTTCCTCGGTGCGTTGGCGGCCAAATCCCTACCTTTCTTTAACCCGATGAAGAAGGGAATCGCATTCGAGTGGCCCCGGCATGTGAGGAAGCTTTCAAACACTTCAAAGAGGTGATCTCGGCACTGCCCGTCCTCGCGAGACCTAAGAATGGAGAGGCGCTGTACTTGTATTTGGCAGTAACCGATGAAGCCTTGGCGGCGATTTTGGTGCGAGAAGAAGGGAGGGCGCAACAACCAGTATATTTTGTGAGTAAAGCACTACAAGGAGCAGAGTTAAGGTATAGCAAGCTGGAGAAGGTGGCATATGCGCTCCTGACCTCGTCGCGCCGATTACGGTAGTACTTCCAAGGACACCAAGTCATCGTTAGGACGGATCAGGTGATCTGGCAAGTACTCCAGAAACCCGATCTGGCGGGTAGAATGATGACTTGGGCTGTTGAACTTTTCCAATATGACCTACAGTATGAACCCAGGCACACGATCAAAGCTCAGGCCATGGCTGACTTCCTAGTAGAGGTGACAGGGGACCCTGCCGGACACCGAGCACACAGTGGAAGCTCCACGTTCACGGAGCATCCAATCAAACGTTCAGAGGAGCAAGAATCATATTAGAAAACTCAACTGGGGTTGCATACGAGCAGTTGGTCAAATTTGATTTCCCGGTGTCAAATAATCAAGCAGAATACGAGGCCCTGCTGGGCGGCCTAACTTTAGCAAGAGAGGTCGGAGCTACCAGACTGGAAGTATGTAGCGACTCGCAGGTCGTAACTTCTCAGATCAATGGGACCTACCAGGCTAGAGACTCACTGTTACAGAAGTATCTGGAGAAAGTCAAAGAGTTGAGTAAGCAATTTGAGGAGGTCACGATCCAGCACGTTCCGAGGGAAAGGAACACACGGGCAGACCTCCTGTCCAAGCTAGCGAGCACAAAACCAGGAACTGGCAACCGGTCTCTCATTCATGGTTTGATAAAAGAACCAGTAGTGGCTTTACATCTGACCCAGTCAGATCCCTCTTGGATGGACCCGATCATCGACTTCCTAGAAAAGGCCAGGCTCCCCAGTGACGAGAAGGTGGCCAAAGCGATAAGGCGTGAAGCGGCTAAGTATGCGGTCATACAAGGCCAGTTGTTTAAAAGAGGGCTGAGCCAACCGCTGCTGAAGTGCCTACGCCCCGACCAAACGGACTATGTCCTCAGAGAAGTCCACGAAGGATGCTGTGGCCACCATATTGGAGGAAAGGCCCTAACCAGAAAGCTCGTCAGAGTCAGATATTACTGGCCCTCTATGATGGCAGATTCCAAAGAATTTGTGAGAAGGTGCAAAAGATGCCAGGAGAATTCCAACCTCCACAAAGCACCAGCGACTGAACTTAGCCTACTGACGGCTTCCCGACCTTTCTTACAATGGGGAATTGATCTCTTAGGACCCTTCCTGGTCGGGCCAGGGCAGGTCAAATACCTGATAGTGGCCATTGATTATTATAAAAAGTGGATAGAGGCCGAGCCGTTGGCTAGCATATCCTCGGCAAATTGCAGGAAGTTCATGTGGAGGCAGGTAATAGAAAGATTTGGTATCCCGAAAGCCGTTATCTCGGATAACGGGACACAGTTCGCCGATAAAAAATTTGGGGAATTTCTTGCCGGTTTGGGCATAAAGCAAAAGTTCTCGTCAATTGAGCACCCCCAAACCAACGGGCAAGTTGAAGCTGCGAACAAGGTCATCTTGCAGGACCTCAAGAAGCGACTCGACCAAAAAAAGGGAGCGTGAGCAGACGAACTGGCCTCAGTTCTTTGGTCCTACTGCACAACTCAACAGTCGGCCACCAGGGAAATGCCTTTCCAGCTCACTTACAGAGTAAATGCAATAATACCCGTAGAAATCGGTGAGTTGAGCTCATGACTACTCTTAGGAGGAGTCGAAGAGGCTGTGGAAAAAGACTTAGTGGATGAAGTCAGTGAGATGGCCCATTTATCAAAAACGGCGTTAAAGCAAAGAATGACCTTGTGCTACAACGCCAAGGTGCTCAAAAGAGAGTTCGAACGGGACGACCTGGTCCTAAGGGGCAATGATATCGGACTTACGACACCAGGGCAAGGAAAGTTGGCAGCGAATTGGGAAGGCCCGTACAGAGTGAAAGAAGTGCTCGGCAGCGGCGCATACAAATTGAAACGACTTGATGGCAAGGAAGTACCCTGAACATGGAACGCGGTTAACCTAAGGAGATTCTATCCCTAGCAGCCGAGGCGTGCTAGACGAGTAAACGTCCTACCGGTTCAACCAGGCAAGTAAGATTTGTATTGCTGTACACGGGGTCATTTGACTTATGATTATTGTTTGTTATCCTTTTCACTTTGCATTTATATTATTCGGCTTTATCATGCCTCGTTAATTTCATTTGAAACTCATCGTACTCTCTTTGCGCGAGCGGTAAGTGAAACAAAAACGGTATGCCAAGACTGATCACCCCGGTAACCCAAAATATTAAAAGCAACAAGTCACAAGACGTTTAGCTACCAGTAAAACGGTAAGAAACCGTGGCGTTAGATAAGCAATTAGTCACATATATGCCAAAATGGCAACCAAGTTCACCACAACTACCTTGTCACACATACATAAAAAAACAGCAGTCAAACTAGCCAAAAATATATAAAATCTACATATTACAAAATACGATGTACAAAGGCAAGACCAAATCACTTCTTCAGGATGTCGACGATCTTGCCATCCTTGATGGTCTTGAAAACGCCAACAGTTGAGGTGTCGAAGTCGGGAGCCAACAACTTCACTTGAGCCTTGAGGGCCTCCTCAGTCATCAAGATGGCGTTCTTCCCTTGCTTCACGGTCTCCTTATACTTTCTTTTTAATTCGGTCGCCTCATCCTTAGACGCAGTCGCAGAGGCCAGGGCCTCATCACGCTCCTTTTCGACTTCTTTTACCTTGCCCTGAGCTGACTCTCCAGAGTCATCTCCCTCTCGGTAAGCCCCGCAATGGCGGCATCAGAAGTCTTGACCTTCTCTGCAGCAGTAGCCAGCTGCTCCTGAGCAGTAGCCAGTTGCTTCCGGAGTGATTCTACTTCAGCTTTGTATTTGTTATTTGCTTGAACAGAGGATTCAAGCCTATTCTCCAAAGAACAAGTCCCTGCCAGAGTAAACTCCGCCTTCCTCGCTATAGCGGCTCCCCGGAACAACGTGCAATACATCCATCTCGCTTGTGCAGGAAGATCCCCACCATGGAAGAAGTCCTCTGTGCCCGGGAGCAGTTGGGAATCGATAAAGTTCCCGGCATCAAAGTTCTTCTCCATCACGGTGAGAGCTCCCTCTGGGCTAGAAGACAGTTTCCTTTTTCTGAGGTTGTCCACTATCATCACATCCGGGTTCTCCACCTCGATCTCCGGCCGAGGTTTCAGGCCACCACTAGTTCCGATTATCTCACCCTGGGAAGGTTGGGACTGAGCTTCAGCCTCTACAGTATTTTGAGAAGGATTCTCTTGATTATTCGTGGCCTGGTTGTCGGGGGCCGGTTCCTTGTCACTATCGTGTGTTAAACAAATCTTCAAGGCCAACTTGCTCGCCAGCCATCGACACTGGTACAGAACACGGGAGCTCGTCAGCAAAAAAAAAAAACTACTCACGTATATAATTTCTAGCTACATCCTGATCACCCATCAAAAGATGGGGATTAACGTTATTCTTCCCAAATACAGCCAACAAGATGTCGGCAACCCTTTTATTCTCTGAGGATAACCATTTGTATGTCACTTTGGTAAAGGCGTTGGCCCCCGCCCCAAAACTCCAATAGGTCGGGATGCGACGCACTCCCTTCAACGTTAGCCAAAATGGGTGATGGCTCTCCATTGGAAGAACCTTGAAATACTTATCTTTAAACCCATGGTAGGAATCCTCAAACAAACCAAAAATCATCCTACATTGGGCAGATCGGAAAGACATAAAGCCTTTCTTCACCTTCCCCTCTTTAGAAGGGTTCGTCAAAGTAAAAAGAAACAAAAACACTTCAACAGAGACCAGCAGCTCCAGATATTCGCAAACCATCTCAAAGCAGTGGATCGAAGCCCAGCTATTCGGATGTAACTGAGACGGCGCTACGTCACATCGGTTGAGCAGCGCCATCTGAAAAGGGAAAAGGGGATACGGACTCCCACTTGAGTAAACATTGCCTTATAGAACCATATCCAATTAGCAATTCGGGGGCATGCAATTTTAGTTGATAGATCCACTCATGTAAGGTAGGGACAAAAACCTCGTAGTGGGACTCCTCATCGGTCCCACCACACAAGTAATCGGCTTGTCGGAACTCATTGAGCTCCTCCAGATCCATCTGGTTGGGAGAATCCTTCACGTTTGAAGTCATCCAGGCATACCGGTCGTAAGGTGCTTTTTCAACGGGAGCCCGCGCAACAGGACGCGAGGCCGTAGGACGCTGGGTCATATCTACAGTGAGGACACCACTCAGTTAGTCTAAGAGATCAGGAGATCGGCATCAATATCAGAAAGCTACAGTCTGCCTATCAGAAGCTTATGGTCAAGCTAAGCCTAAACCTAGTCAAAACAAGGCCTAAAAAACCAACATCCTGGAATGGTAACCCCCCCTAATGCATTTACCTAATGCTAATAGTGTTCGATACGCAATCCAACCCAGAAGAACAGCAACACACACGTAGAAATGGCAAATAACTATAAAGTAAAGCTAAACAAGTGGAGAGGGATGAAATAGAACATACCTGGATAGTTGCGTCGCTGTGAAGGAATCGAAAGGGTAAGTGAAGTTTGGGGGAGGAAGGAAGATTACGGCAGTGAATATGGAATGGAGAAGGAGAGTGACAAAGGGATGCAATGGTAGAAGATGGAAACTGTATGAAGAAACTGAAAGGAAAACTGATGCATGAAGAAGCACAAAAGACAGGGGTAAAACAGTCATTGCACGTGGGGTTTTGAATTACCCATTATGAGTATTAAATGCTCGGCGTAAGAAATGAGGCGAGAAGTAGTTCACTCCTGCAACGAAGAAGCCCACGCGCCCATGAGACGCGTCCCTATCACGAGAAACCAACCAACCGACATCTCAGGTAATGAGAAACAGAATGCGCCACCTACGGCGCTCGCAACCCTAGCTGGCGCGTTGGGGACACTGTTGCGGCCCAGCCCGGCTGGCCCTATGACCGACCCGACCGGCACGCGCCTTTGTCAGGTCCGGGCGACCACTCCGCAGGGCACCACATGCCCAGATCTTGACCCGAGCACCTTCCCTCCTGGGAGCCAGCTCACCTGGTAACAGCTGGCAAGGGGAAGCTTTGCGGAAGGTGGGTCTGCTCATGCGGGGTCCACCTCTGACACAGTATATATGGAGAGGGCCCTACCCCTCCCCCAAAGTACGTCACCATTACTTTTTTCTCCTTACCACCTGCGCACTAGACTGACTTGAGCGTCGGAGTGTCCTTGCAGGTGGCACCCCCCTCAACTCACGAAGAACTCGGGAAGTCGGTCGCTCGCGCTGTTTGTTTCTAGGATCCGGGCTGAGGCAAGGACCCATCTTCACACCCAATCAGTAATCCTAAATCGTCCGGTAACCGACTTACCAAACAATATGCTTTCTAATAAAAATTTGTATATTGAAAAAAGTTGAAAAAAGAAAAATAATATCGCATATATATACGTGTTTTTGTTTGTTAGACTTATATCAATTTAATTGGATTTAGTTATAAAAGTGTTTATAACGTGTACCATCACTAGAGCTGGAGGTGAGTCAAGCCAGCTCGAGCTCGATTCATTAATAACTCGATAAGCTGAACTCGTGAGCTGATGAGTCAAGATTGAGCTTGGATTTGAGTTCATACATTAAATGAGCCGATCGAGGTTGAGCTTGGATAAGCTCAGCTCATTAGCTCGTGAGTAGGTTATATACCTATTATTTGAGTCCGCTCGTGAGTTTTCGTTGAGCTAAACTTGAACTTATAAAATAGACTCATTATCAATAAGTCAAATCGTGAACCAAACTTAATTTTCGTGAGCCGAACTTAAACTTGGTCTAACTCCACTCAATTCGACTCACTTTCAGCCCTAACCATCACCCTAATCTATTAGACTGCTTTGCTCTCCATCTGACATAGTTTCTCTTACATATTACAAAATTATTTTGTTTTTCTTTTATAAGCTAATTCATCATCTCATTAACCCATTATTTAGTATTAAACAAGGAAAAATTACCAAAAGTACCCATGAAGTTTACGAATACTGACAAAAGTATCCATAAACTAAGGAAATTAAAACTGTACCCATGAAAGATGGGTTCCGTATGACAAAAGTATCCAAATCCTAATTTTTTATTGATTTTTTAATAAAATTCCTAAACTACCCCACCCAAACCCCATTCTACTGTCACTCCTTCTCTTCTCTTCTTCCTCTCTCCTCACTTATCCCTAAAAAATACTCACAGAGTCACAGAAACTCTCCTCCTACCTCTTCATTGCCGTCCGCCACCCACCTACTCCATTACCGCCAATATCTTCCCCTCTCACTGCTTCTCCCTCTCACTATTAAAGTGACTACAACACCTTCATCGCACACCTGTGACCCAACCTGAGGAGAACACCATCGTCGCACACCTGAGAAAAGAGAGGGGTCGTGGTACTCTTGCATGCAGAAAGCGGGTTCGGTAAAGAGAAATCAGAGAAGAAAGGGAGGTGGCACTGTGGATGGAGGTTCTGCCATTGACGATGTTACAGTCGGCCGGCGAAGAAAAAAGGTATTTCTTTTTTTTAAAATATTTTTATTTTATTTTCTTCTTTTCAGAAATTGATTTAGTTACTACTAAAATGATACTATTTTATTTTTTTTTTAAATCTGCTTCTATTTTTTATGAAGGCTGATATTGATTTACAGAAGATCCAGTTGATGGATACTTCTACTTCTGATTTTTGCTTAAATAAATTTTAAATTTGATGAATGGATTTGTTAATTTTTTATGGTTGATGACTTTTTCTATGTCTAGTTTTGCTAGAGTAAATTGAAATTGGATGAATGAATTTGAAAATTTGTATGTTTTGAGTATTTTTTGGTGTTTGATTAATTTGGTTTGGGTATGGATTATAAACTTATGAGTGAATCGGTTGAGATTCGATCCTCTACCACCACCGCCACTACCATTGATTTTAGTCTGGTTTGTTGTAGGAGTAGTTTTGGACTCCATGGCAAGAGTTAGTGCAAATTGAGTTATGAAAGATTGAAAAAGTGAGTTAAGGTTGAATGTAGGGTAGTTTAGGAATTTTATTAAAAGATCAACAAAAAATTAAGATTTGAATACTTTTGTCATACGGAACCCATCTTTCATGGGTACAGCGTTAATTTTCTTAGTTTATGGGTACTTTTGTCAACTAAAAATATATATTAAAATATATTATTAGATTATTAAATTTAAAAAATTGAATTTATAACAAAAATAATAATAAAAAATAATAAATTTTAATGACACTTTAATATTTCTCTAAATAAATACCTTTATTTTTTCTTTACTTAATAGCTAGTTGTACAATTGCATTTTGTATTTTTAATTGAAAATATTAGGTGACAACATTTTCTTTTTTTGGTATTTACTTTACATTTGAAGCCAATACTAACGCAATTTTTCTTTTTTAATAAAAATTAACTCTCAAACGTACGTATCCCATATTTGTCTTTTAAATACTTAAGACATTATATTTCTCGGCTTCAAGCCTTCAACAATACAAATTTATAGTATTTTCCTCCGGCTAATAATGACCAATGTTACAAAAGGCTTCTCCAGAAATTTTCATCATAGCCATGGACCACATGTGCGTAATATAATAGAGTTGTATATGGATCGGATTTAGTTTACTAACCTTAGTTACATTCATATTCGATCTTAAACTAACTTGAAAAATTCAGTTAAACCAAATCAATATGACATATCGTTAATGTATACAGTTTTACAAATATTAAAACAAAAATGATACTATATAATATTTTATTAAATTTTTTTATAAATATTTTAATTAACGGAAATATTTGGTAATCAAAGAAAATCAGCCAAAAACAGCCATAACTTGTCTTATTTAGCATTCATCAATTGTTGCGATAATTAATTAATGTTAAATAAGATAAATTTTGACTGTTTTTTTTAATTAGTTATACAGACTTTGGGCCGAATTAGTCTACTCAAAATGCTGAAACATAACCAAGTTGGGTTGGTCTAATGGTTAGCTCACTAGTCCGCTTAAGCAAGTGTCGGGGGTTCGAATCCCGCCTTGTGCATGCAGCAACTCATTGACCAGCGACAAACCCTTAAATGGAGCTCAGTACCGTGACGGATTAGTCCTTAGTCTGTGTCGGATTGAGGGATACCGTGAGAAAAAAAAAAAAAAAGACAAATCCAAATCCAATAAAATGAATAAAT
>NC_029785.2:128763365-128818222 GCF_000816755.2 Arachis ipaensis | reverse complement strand
AGAAAGTCTCAAGCTATCATTTTTATTAAAATTTATCAATCACTTAACCAGTAAAAACAAAATGAGTAATTCTACATTATTAAATATAATTTTACATAATTAAAAATACTAATAATAACTAATTAATGACGACAAATTACAAAACCTACTGGTCTCTTAGCACTCCTCTTCTCCTGTTACTAAAAAAAATTAGCCGGCGTTTCCATCTACAAACACCAATTCTTAAATCTAATCGAACAAGGTGAAGATATTTATACACTCGTGAAGTGCACATGTGAATATCATTTCTTATTATAGATTCTTATCAAACTAAAATTTAAGCGCCAATGGATATGCCTTGTACCAAAATTAAACAAATACATACTTGCAAGAAGACATTATTCATTCCCAGAGAATCGGCTCATGCTTCCATTTATCCACCAGAGAGAAATAAACACAAAAGGAGCATGACACGTTAACTCCTATAAAAATACTGCCATTGGAATCGAGGTGTGATGATCAATGAAACAAAACATCTAAGCCTCAAAATTAACTAAACAACCGGAAAATAATGAAAGAAAAGTTGGCATAAGTGTGTAGCATCCAATAGCTAGATTACAAGTTCTTGTTATCCAAGTTGTCATCTTCAAAGGAACAGACTATATATCTTCACCATCTTTACAATGGATAGCACATATATATATATATGTCAAATAAGGAGAAAACCATATTTATAGAATAGGTATTTTATGTAACGTCATTTAATATCTTTTAAAAAAAATATTTTCAAACATATTTAAAATTTAATAAAATAATTTTTTTATAAAAAAATATTTTTTTTCTCAAATAAACCAATCTAAAGCAACACCTAATGTGAGTAGAATGGCTCTTCCAACAGCAATGGCATATAGCATTGGCTTTCGGACAAATTAAATGGGAAGGACATTAACACAACAACCGAGGACAGAATTGTTGCAAACAAGACAACCATTGATATTTCATAGTAAAGGCACGACACATCCAATAATAAGCATGGCATATTCCCCAAACAAAATATCTAGCTCCAACCTTGTTGGTAGAACTTGATGAATATACAACTTCCAGTCAATTCATCCACAATATCTTTTTCATACATCCGTTAGAAGAGAGAGGAAAACAGGGATCATGATTACACACATCTTTAATTACTTTTGACAATGGGATATGTACACTAATTTCCAGTGTCAACCCTTTTTTTGGGATTTTTTTAAATAAATATTTTAATTATTTTATTTATTGTTAATAATGCTCTACATTCATTTAAAAATTATAACTAAGTCATTCAAGCACTCTTTTGTTAATGCGCCTCCTCCTTCTCCCAAGTTATGTGAAATACATGCGCGCTTCCCTCCCCCTCTTATTAACATAATAGAATTACGTAAAGTTTCTTCTTCAACGTAAACATTCTTCGACATTAACGATTTGATTGCAATTTTCGGATCTGCTCTGCTGCTCGTTGTTCTTCTTCTTTTTCTTCTCTGCTGCTCGTCGTTCTTCTTCCTATTCTTCTTTGTTTTCTTCTTCGATCTGTGAATTTATCTTCTTCGTTTTCAGATTTCAATAGGCTATCAAAACAATGATTGAATCAACTTCAAATCAATTGAATGAGAGCGATTTGAATTATTCTTCTGAATCGAATCAAGCGAACACGGTTTTTATTATTGAATTGAATTGAATGCAATTGCTACATTCTAGACGCAGGTGTTCTAATTTGGATTGAACTGAATTGAATTAAATGGAATGCAATCTCTGAATTCTAGATGCAGGTCTTTCAAATTTGATTATATATATACAATGTTCGAATTTGAATTTATATAATGGATAATATTCCGTTCATTTAGTACTATACAATGGTTTCACTTCAATAACATGTTCGGTTCATTATGCAGACAGTTGTTCGAATTTGAATTTATATAATGGATAATGTTCTGTTCATTTAGTACCATACAATTGTTTCGCTTTAATAATGTGTTTGGTTCATTATGCAGACAGTTGTTCGAATTTGAATTTATATAATGGACAATGTTCCGTTCATTTAGTACTATATAATGATTTCGTTTTAATAACATGTTCGGTTCATTATGCAGACCAGGTGTGTTGTAGATGAACAATTTGTCCCAAAAGTTGGCATGACTTTCAAGACATTAGAAGAAGTTGAAAAGTTCTACAAAGATTATTCCAAACTTGCCAGTTTTTCTACCAAAATAAGGAGCACGACTCGAAAGGAAGATGAGATTAAAAATCAACTAATCGTATGTAGTAGAGAGGGGCTCTTGATGTTTAGGTGTTTCTGAAATTGAATATTGATATAAACATTTTTTTCAAATTAGCTTTCTGCAATAGTGCTATATACACTTTTTTCGGTTCATCTAGGGTATTAATTTTAGTTCATTTGTGTTTTTGGGACTCTTGATATTTGATAAATACCCTAAATCCATTCACTATGAACCTAGAACAAAACAGCAGCCCTGACAGTTCCAACAGATATATACATTAACATTAGATTTTTCATTAACATTCACATATATACATTAACATTAGATTTTCATTAACATTTATATTAATATTTACATATATACATTAAAGAAGAAGTGTTTACTTTTTTAAACAAGTTAAACAAATTAGTGTTAATTACAACAAGTCAAAAAAACTACAACCTATTTACTATCTATATCGCTAGATGTAAATTTACAAAAAGGGCTTGAGAGGGCAGCAGGTGGCTTGGGAAGTCT
Source organism: Arachis ipaensis (assembly GCF_000816755.2). Lineage (NCBI taxonomy): Eukaryota > Viridiplantae > Streptophyta > Magnoliopsida > Fabales > Fabaceae > Arachis > Arachis ipaensis. The sequence continues at coordinate 128,815,472 of NC_029785.2, read as the reverse complement.
TATGGCTTCAGATGCCTGAATCACTCGGTCTCTTATTTTGTTATTTTGTTCGTTGACCGCTGAGCCTGATATACTCTACTTCAACTCCCTTTCCGTCCTCCATCAAGGGTTCTGCCCCAACATAAACCCTCATTTGGGATATTATTAATCCCTGAAAAGGATATAAAAAGTAAAATCAGGTACAAGGAGTGATTGAATAAAACGTGATAAACATTCAATTAGCAAGAAAAATATTTTCTGCATGCAAATGAACTCAAGTAAATACTTAACAATCAAGTGAATATAAATCACCAACTCCAATGAACCGAACTCCATTCATGTCTGAATAAAATGTGAAAAATATTCAATCAGCAAGAAAAATATTTCTGCACGCAAAAGAACTCAAATGAACACTTAACAATCAAGTGAATCTAAATCACCAACTCTAATGAACCGAACTCCATTCATATTTGAATAATACGTGATAAACATTCAATCAGTAAGAAAAATATTTCTGCATGCAAAAGAACTCAACTGAACACTTAACAATCAAGTGAATGTAAATCACCAACTCCAATGAACCAAACTCTATTCATGTTTGAATAAAACGTGATAAACATTCAATCAGCAAGAAAAATATTTCTACATGCAAAAGAACTCAACTGAACACTTAACAATCAATTGAATCTAAATCACCAACTCCAATGAATCGAACTCCTTTCATGTTTGAATAAAACGTGATAAACATATTTTCATTCGTAAATCACCAACTCTAAAATATTTCAATATGCAAATGAACTCAAGTGAATACTTAACATTCAAGTGAATGTAAATCACCAACTACAATGAACCGAGTTATATATCACAGAAAGTAAATAACAACATATTTCCATTCGTATGCCCTAGTTATAGAGAAAAAAATAGAATCAGAATAAGTCGATCTACTAAATGCATCAACTCAATCTACTAAACCTTAAATCGAACTAGGAGAAACGCGAATTTTACGCAAAATTAAATGAACATAATAACAATAGTTTGTCTCATACATTGTGGAGTCTCTATTCTTGTTTTTGTTTTTTTTCTTCTTCTTTTCGAAAGCTTGATGCAATTTTGGCGTAGCGGCAGTTTTCACAGAGAGAACACGAACGAGATTTGAGAGATTTTGAGAGAGATTTGAAATTTTCCAGAGCGATTTCAACAGTGAAGAATGAACGTTGTTTCATATTCAAACGTGAATGCTAACGTTTGGGGGAAGAGTTTCCGCGCATGTATACACGTTTCATTTAATGAGATTGAGTTTTTTTGGTTTTGAGCCTGCTTGGATATGGACTTGGATGAAAAATTGCTTGGACGTGTAGCCCCACTGTTATTGAAATATATAGTTTATAGCATATTTACCAATTTACATCATATTGATTTATCTCGTTTACAATATAAATAAAATAATTATAAATATATTTCATTTACACGGGAAACGAGATATATGTATTTTTTCAAATTCTATATATCTTGTTTACAGTGAAAACGAGATACATTCATAATTATCTCGTTTACACTGTAAACGAGATAAATCAATTTGATGTAAATTAGTAAATACGTTATAAATTATATATTTTGATAAATAAAATAATTAAATTATTTATTAAATTTTTTTGGGTCTATTTAATTTAGTTAGACATATATCAAAATATAAGATGAGAATATGTTTAATAAACAACAGACTCAAGATATCTCACCTAGTTTTCTTCCATCCCCATTTCCTAGATTCAAACTTTAGCTGTATCAAACGAACAAAGAAGTATAAAAGTAACAATACAACAATATACTGTAGGTAGCAGGATACTCTATTTTTTTTAATTAAAACATAGTCTAGACCTAAAGAATTAACCAGATACAAACTAACTACAGTAAAATAATCTCTCTCTCATCCTCAGGAAGAATATGACTTATTTCTTGGAGAAGTTTATCTCAGAACAAAAAATCTTCAATATTTAAAGTTTTTCTTGCTAGATGGATGATTTGTCAAATTTTGTTACGCATACAATAATCTCTCCAATGTTGCTGAATCACATTTAATTATTAATCTTCTCATTTTCAATGTTTAGACGCGGACAAAATTGTACCTAAAATATGTTATCGATAAAATAGTCATCGAACGATTTTTAAATTTGATAAAAATGGCCATCTATCGTTTAATTCCGTTTTTATTGATGAAAAACATTGAGTTGGCTAACAAATTTGATAAAATTCCTAATTTATCCTTAGTCCCAAATCCTAATACCATCCTCTCCTAATCCCTCCCCCCAACTCCCATTGCCACCAACCTCTCACATAATTCCAATTTTGCTATCAAGAGAGAGAGAGAGAGAGAGAGAGAGAGAGAGAGAGAGAGAGAGAACTCGAGATTATTAGTGAAATTACTCTTTTTCCTGTCTTTTACTCTTATTCAATAAAAAATCATAGATTCTATGAGACCATGAGAACTAGATTATTGAAGAAGAATATTGTAGTGCCTTAATCTTCTTTTATGGCAGGCTGCTGCTGCTAATTTTCCACTACGTCTCAACAATGCTCACCCTTACGCCACTGTCTTCGTGCTTTTCTTGGGGGTTCTCTTTGTTTCCATTACATCATGTTCTTTGAGGTTGGAATTTGGTATTTGTGTTCTTCTTCTTCTCGCCTTCTTTATGGTGATGATTGTGGTGTTCTTGGAGGTGGAGGTTTTTTCGTTGACAGAGGAGATGCTCTAGTGCGATTTAGGTGAGCTTCGCTAGGCTCTTATGGGGCACTGTTTTTAATTTTCTTGTTCTTTTTTATTGTTGCTTTAATGCGTTTTGTTTTAATTATATTTGATTGTCGTTGTTTTTATTTTTCTTTTTGGTTAGATTGTTGCTACTTCTGTTTTTCTTCTTCCTCACCTCCTTATTCTTGGGATTTTTATGAGTGATTATGGATAAAGAATTTGGTTCATTCATGAATCAATCATTTAGTTGCTAGTTTTAATATTTTTTCCGAAAGATAAATGAGTTTAGCCTGTTGATAGTGATGCTGCTAGGTTGATGATGATGATCCTCCATTTCCATCCGTAAAGAAGAAAAAAAAGAAGGAATACATACGAGTTTTTGAAAGAGAGAGACAATAAAACCAAGGGTAAATTAGAAATTTTACATTTTTTGGTCCAACTCAGCATTTTGAAGAACTGAAGATTGATGGTTTAGAAGTTATAGTAAACTCTCGTTGCAAGTATAGTTACTAAACCAAGCAATCAAGCTTTCTTACAAATGTTTTGGTTGTCACAAGTAACAAACCCCTTAAAAATTGATAACCGAAGTATTTAAACCTCGGGTCGTCTTCTCAAGGAACTGCAGGGAAGTATGTTCTTATTATTGGTTATGAAGATTATAAATTGGGGTTTTGAAGATGAGGAAAAAGTAATTTAAATGGTAAGTAAAATAAATAAATAAATGTAAAATAAACTTTTGGCAAGGTATGAGAAATTGGAAGTCCTATCCTAGTTATCCTTATCAATGATGATGAAAATTGAATCTTGATTCCACTTAGTTAACCTTTACTTAAAGCAAAGGAATGTCAAGCGACTAATTAGTTTGATCTTCAGATCCTAGTTACTTCCTAAGAAAAGATTGGGATTATTGAAGTTCAATTCAATTAGCAAAGGTAACAATTATCAATCATGTTGAGTTTGATAACTCCTGAGTTACTGATTTCTTAACCAAGACCAAAAGGAAAAAAGTAGATCTATTCGAATAAAAATGTCTTCAGATTGGAAGCAACAGTAACATAAATAAAAGAGAGCAATAATAAACTAAAATACCTCAAATAACATTAATTAAAAGAATCATCTGTAACATAGAAAAGTTCACAAATTGAATTGAGAAAATAAGTAATTAAAAAAGAATATTGAACCTGATAAAAAGGGGCAATCATGAAAGCAAGAAAAATCCTAAATCCTAATCCTAAGAGAGAAAGGAGAGAACCTCTCCCAAAAAACTACATCTAAATCATGAATAGTGAATAATTGGAGACTCTTTTTTGAATGGATGCATTCCCCCACTTCATAACCTCTGATCTGTGCCTTCTGGACTTGGATTTGGGCCAAAAAGGGCTTCAGAAATCGCTAGGAGCGTTTTCTGTAATTTCTGGTGCGTGGCCTCTATCACGCGTCCGCGTGGGTCACGCGATCGTGTCATCTGGAGTTTTCCTTATCACGCGGTCGCTTCAGTTATGCGTCCGCGTCATATGAGTTTCGCTTAAGGTGCGCGATCGCGTCAATCACGCGGTCGCATCACTGCCATTTCGCGCTGGCATGTGGCCGCGTCGTCCATGCGATCGCGTCACTGCCAGTTTCTCCAAAAACTCCATTTTGTGCTTTCCTTCCATTTTTGTATGTTTTTTTCCATCCTTTAAGTCATTCCTGCCTTAGAAGATCTGAAACTACTCAACACACGAATCACGGCATCGAATGGAAATAAAGGGTAATTAAAATAATTATTTTTAAAGCATAGGAAACATGTTTTTTTTCACATACATCACATAATAAGGAAGGGAAAGTAAAACCATGCAATTTTCATGAATAAGTGAGTGAAGGATTGAATAAATCACTTAATTTGAGCACAAAATATATCATGAAATATGGGTTTATCACATTTTTCGTCAATGAAACTAGAGTCAAATGACAGAAGTCATTTTTGTGAAATTTTAAAATTATTCAGGAACTATTTTGTCGATAATATTTTTTAGGTACTATTTTGTCAATGTTTAAATCTTTCGGATACCGAATTGGTATTTACCTCCCAAAAAATTAATGAGAACGTGAACAACAATCACCGACTTTAACAATCACCAACATGTAATTGAACCTTATGTCCTCTTTAGAAGCTCCAAATCTAGGCTTTGAGACCATGAGAGTGTAGATGTGTGTGAGAACACCCTTCGTGCACATCTTAGAGAGCTTCTTTACATGACAATAGAGCTACGTGAAAACTACCTCTAAGTCGCTCTGCATAAGAAGCTTCCCGCTGTATGTCAGATCGGTGCACCGACGAGCCAGGAAAACGCAAGAGAGTGAAGGGTCGTTATCGGTGTCGACTAGACTAGAGTAGAGCTCCTCGAGCTTGTTGCAAATCAGTTGTCATTTCCCATTAAAGATCCTTATCGAGAGGGAGGGAGATATTGAAAAGGAAAGGAAGTTCACAACTTGCCAGAGATTGGAGGATTCCAGCAAGTTATTCTGACACAGTTTGAGTTCTTCATCGTAGCCCATAATACCTGGAGTTGTCAGTGGTTGTGGTGCAACGAAGCAATTTTTGAACGAGAGATTCTGGTGAATATTCTGGTAAAAGGACTGGTTGTGGAATGTGAGAGAGAATGTAGTTTGAGGAAACTGCTATGTTGGAGAAGTGGAGATAGTGGGAGGGGTAGAACGAGAATTTAAAAAATTAAATGAGGGTATTTTCGAAAAGAAATTATTAAAATTTGAGTTTTTTTGTCTAGTAAAATAGCGACGGCTAAGCTCACAGCGACGGTGACCAAGCAATGAATTTGTGGAAGAATAAGAGAAGAACTTAGATCTCACAATGTGAAGGAGAGAGAAGGAGAGTGTGAGATAGCAAGAGAGAGGAACTTACGGTCTTACGGAGTTGTGGGACTGAGCAGCGATAGCAGGCGAGAGCTGAGCAGCGACGGTAGGTAGGAGCTAAGTTGCAGCGATGGCGAGGAGCTGCAAGACTGAGCAGCAACGACAAGGAGTTGTAGGACTGAACTGTGGTGACGGCAAGGAGTTACGGGACTGAGCTATGGCGACAGCAAGGAACTGGGGGACTGGGCAGCGGAGAAAAAGACTGTGGTGACTATGGTTCTCTGAAGAAGAAGAAGACTTTGGGGACTTAGGGTCTAATGGAGGCATAAACAAAAGAACCCTAATCTCTACAAACATATATATGTACTTGATGAGCGGATAATTTATACGCTTTTTGGCATTGTTTTTTGTATGTTTTTAGTATATTTTAATTAGTTTTTATTATATTTTTATTTGTTTTTAAATAAAATTCACTCTTCTGAACTTTACTATGAGTTTGTGTGTTTTTCTGTAATTTCAGGTATTTTCTGGCTGAAATTGAGGGACCTGAGCAAAAATCTGATTCAGAGGCTGAAAAAGGACTGCAGATGCTGTTGGATTCTGACTTCTCTTCACTCAAAGTGGATTTTCTGGAGCTACAAAATCCCAATTGGCCCACTCTCAATTGCGTTGGAAAGTAGACATCTTGGGATTTTCAGCAATATATAATAGTCCATACTTTTCATATAAGTTTCGAAAATCACAAAAAAATTTATAAAATCATAAAAATAAAAAATATTTTATGTTTCTTGTTTGAGTCTAGTATCAATTTTTAAGTTTGGTGTCAATTGCATTCTTCTTGCATTTTTCGAAAACATGCAATATGTTCTTCATTAATCTTCAAGTTGTTCTTGATGGTTTCATTGCTCTGATCTTTAAATTCTCTTGTTTTGTGTGTTTTGTTATTTCTCATATGCATTCTCAATTTGTTAGTGTCTTCTATATGAAATTTTTTAAATCTGGTATCCTGCATGCATTGTTTATTTGATCTTAGTTGCATTTTTTTATTATTTCTCATCATAAAAAAAATTCAAAAATTTTTTTAAAACTATGTCTTTTGAAGTCAATAATACAGAGAATTGAAGATTCAGAATATTCAGCAGAGGAATCAAACAGAAAAAGATGGGCGTTCAAAACGGCCAGTGAAGAAGGCAAACTGGCGTTTAAACGCCAGCCAGGGTACCTAGCTGGGCGTTTAACGCCCAAAAAGGTAGAGTTTTGGGCGTTAAACGCCAGAATGGATGCCATTCTGGGCGTTTAACGCCAGGATGACACTTGAGGGAAGATTTTGTTTTTAATTCAAATTTTTTTTTTCAAATCTTCATAATTTTTCAAAATCAAATCTTTTTCAAATCATATCTTTTCAATCATATCTCTTCAAAATCAATTTCTTTCCATTTTTTATTTATTACTATTTTCGAAAATCCTTGCTAAAATTAATGATTTACTTCAAAATTTTCAAGTTGTTACTTGCCTATTAAGAAATGATCAAATTTTAAATTTTAAGAATCATATATTTTAATTTCTTGTTAGTCAAGTAATCAACTTTAATTTTAAAACTTTCTCTTTTTTTTAATTTGATTCTCAATCATATCTTTTCAATCATATTTTTTCAATCACATCTTTTTCAAAATTAATTTTCAATCATATCTTTTTGATTTCTAATTTCAAATTCTTTTTCAAAATCACTTAATTTCTTTCCCAAACTTAATTTTCGAAAATCTCAATCAAATTTTCAAAATTTTCTTTTTATTATTTCAAAATCTTTTTAATTTATTTTCGAAAATTCTTCCCCTCTTTTCACATCCATCTATTTAAAGGACTAACACTCATCCTCAAGGTACAATTCGAACCCCCTCCTTCTTTATATGTTCGAATTCTTTTCCATCTACCTCCTCCTTCTATTCTTCTTTTCCTCTGACACCTCAAGGAATCTCTATACTGTGACATAGAGGATTCCCTACTTTCTTGTTCTCTTCTCTTTCATATGAGCAGGAACAAAGATAAAGGCATACTTGTTCAAGCTGATCCTAAACCTGAAAGGACCTTGAAGAGAAAGCTAAGAGAAGCTAAAGAACAATTCTCTTTAGAGAGCCTAACAGAGCTTTTCAAGGAAGAAGAAACCATGGCAGCCGAAAACAACAATGCCAACAATGCAAGGAAGGTGCTTGGTGACTTTACTGCACTTACTCCCGACTTCTATGGGAGAAGCATCTCAATCCATGCCATTGGAGCAAACAACTTTAAGCTTAAGCCTCAATTAGTTTCTCTAATGCAACAGAATTGCAAGTTTCATGGACTTCCATTGGAAGATCCTCATCAGTTCTTAGCTGAATTCTTGCAAATCTGTGACACTGTCAAGACCAATGGGGTTGACCCTGAAGTCTACAGACTTATGCTTTTTCCTTTTGCTGTAAGAGACAGATCGCTAGAACATGGTTGGATTCACAACCTAAGGAAAGCCTGAACTCTTGGGAAAAGCTAGTCAATGCCATCTTGGCAAAGTTCTTTCCACCTCAAAAATTGAGCAAGCTTAGAGTGGAAGTCCAAACCTTCAGACAGAAGGAAGGTGAATCCCTCTATGAAGCTTGGGAAAGATACAAGCAATTAATCAAAAGATGTCCTTCTGACATGCTTTCTGAATGGAGCATCATAGGAATTTTCTATGATGATCTGTCTAAACTATCCAAGACGTCATTGGATAGCTCTGCTGGAGGATCTCTTCATCTAAAGAAGACGCCTGCAGAAGCTCAGGAACTCATTGAAATGGTTGCAAATAACCAATTCATGTACACTTCTGAAAGAAATCCTGTGAATAATGGGACAAATCAGAAGAAAGGAGTTCTTGAAATTGATACTCTGAATGCCATATTGGCTCAGAATAAAATATTGACTCAGCAAGTCAATATGATTTTTCAGAGTCTGTCTGGAATGCAAGCAGCAATAGGCAGTACTAAGGAAGCTTCCTCTGAAGAAGAAGCTTATGATCTTGAGAACCCAGTAATGGAAGAGGTAAATTACATGGGAGAACCCTATGGAAACACCTATAATCCTTTATGGAGAAATCATCCAAATCTCTCATGGAAGGATCAACAGAGACCTCAACAAGGTTTCAACAACAATAATGGTGGAAGAAACAGGTTTAGCAATAGCAAGCCTTTTCCATCATCTTCTCAGCAACAAACAGAAAATTCTAAACAGAGCCACTCTGATTTAGCAACCATTGTCTCTGATCTAATCAAAACCACTCAAAGTTTTATGACTGAAACAAGGTCCTCCATTAGAAATTTGGAGGCACAAGTGGGTCAGCTGAGTAAGAAAATTATTGAACTCATTCCTAGCACTCTCCCTAGCAATACAGAAGAGAATCCAAAAAGAGAGTGCAAGGCCATAACCACATCTCACATGGCCGAACATGGAGAGGAGGAAGAGGCAGTGATTCCCACTGAGGAAGACCTCAATGGACGATCACTGACCTCCATGGAGCTCCCTAATGAGGAACCATGGGAATCTGAGGCTCACACTGAGACCATAGAGATTCCATTAAATTTACTTTTGCCATTCATGAGCCCTGATGAGTATTCTTCCTCTGAAGAGGATGAAGATGTTACTGAAGAGCAAGTTGCTAAGTACCTTGGAGCAATCATGAAGCTAAATGCCAAGTTGTTTGGTAATGAGACTTGGGAGGATGAACCTCCATTGCTCATCAAAGAACTGAATGACTTGACTAGGCAGAAATTACCTCTGAAGAGACAAGACCCTGGAAAATTCTCAATACCTTGTAACATAGGCACCATGACCTTTGAGAAGGCTCTGTGTGACCTAGGGTCAAGCATAAACCTCATGCCTCTCTCTGTAATGGAGAAGCTAGGGATCAACCATGGAGAGGAAGCATGAAGAGCTTCTCTCAATACAGAGTCAAACAGAGCCCCCACAGTCAAACTCTAAGTTTGGTGTTAAACCCCCACATTCAAACTCTAAGTTTGGTGTTGGGAGGTTCCAACCTTGCTCTGAACATCTGTGAGGCTCCATGAGAGCCCACTGTCAAGCTATTGACATTAAAGAAGCGCTTGTTAGGAGGCAACCCAATCGCTACTATTCTATGATAATTTTCTATTGTTATTTTATATTTTCTGTAGTTTGATGATCATGTGAAGTCACAAAAATAATTGAAAAAGCAAAAACAAAGTGAAAAATAGAATGAAAAATAGAACACCCTAGAGGAGACAGTTACTGGCGTTTAAACGCCAGTAAAGGTAGCAGAATGGGCGTTAAACGCCCAGTCTGGCACCATTCTGGGCGTTTAACACCAGAAAAGGGCACCAGACTGGCGTTTAACGCCAGGAATGGGCAAGAAGCTGGCGTTAAATGCCAGAAATGGGCAGCAGCCTAGCGTTTAACGCCAGGATTGGCAGCAAGGGGCGTTTTGCACGCCACTTGGTGCAGGGATGAGATATCCTTGACACCTCAGGATCTGTGGACCCCACAGGATCCCCACCTACCCCACCACTCTCTCTTCTTCACCCATACACCAATCACCTCAATACCTCTTCCCCAAAAAACCTCTCACCTATCAAATCCCACCATTCTCTTCATCACTCACAACCATCCTTCATAAAACCCCACCTACCTCACCATTCAAATTCAAACCACTTTCCCTCCCAAACCCACCCATAATGGCCAAACCATACACACCCCTTCTCACTCCTATATAAACCCATATTCACTTCTTCATTTTCACACAACCTAAACACCACTTCTCCCCCTTGGCCGAAACACAAAGCCCACTCCATCTCCTCTATTTCTTCTTCTTCTACTCTCTTCTTTCTTCTTTTGCTCGAGGACGAGCAACCTTCTAAGTTTGGTGTGGTAAAAGCTAAAGCTTTTTATTTTTCCATAACCATTTATGGCACTAAAGGCCGGAGAAACCTCTAGAAAGAGGAAAGGGAAGGCAAAAGCTTCCACCTCCGAGTCATGGGAGATAGAGAGATTCCTCTCAAGGGTGCATCAAGACCACTTCTATGAAGTTGTGGCCAAGAAGAAAGTGATTGCCGGGGTTCCTTTCAAACTCAAAAAGAATGAGTATCCGGAGATCCGACATGAGATCCGAAGAAGAGGTTGGGAAGTTCTCACCAACCCCATTCAACAAGTCGGAATCTTAATGGTTCAAGAGTTCTATGCCAATGCATGGATCACTAAGAACCATGATGAAAGTGTGAACCCGGACCCCAAGAATTGGCTTACAATGGTTCGGGGAAATTACTTAGATTTTAGTCCGGAAAATGTAAGGTTGGCATTCAACTTGCCTATGATGCAAGGAGATGCACACCCATACTCAAGAAGGGTCAACTTTGATCAAAGGTTGGACCAAGTCCTTATGGACATATGTGAAGAGGGCACTCAATGGAAGAGAGATTCAAGAGGGAAGCCGGTGGCGGACAAGTCCTCTCCTTTGGCAAGGTTAGCCTTCCCTCATCTCATTTGTCACCTTTGCAATTCGGTTGGAATTGACATAGAGGGAGACATTCTCATTGATGAGGACAAACCCATCACTAAGAAAAGGATGGAGAAAACAAGAGAACCTCATCAAGAGCATGAGGAAATTCTTCATCATGAATTTCCTGAGATACCTCAAGGGATGCATCTTCCTCCATAAAACTATTGGGAGCAAATCAACACCTCCCTAGGAGAATTAAGTTCCAACATGGGACAACTAAGGGTGGAGCACCAAGAACATTCCATCCTCCTCCATGAAATTAGTGAAGATCAAAGAACCATGAGAGATGAGCAACAAAGGCAAGGAAGAGACATTGAGGAGCTCAAGCACTTTATAAGATCTTCAAGAGGAAGAACAAGCCGCCATCACTAAGGTGGACCCGTTCTTTAACTTCCTTATTCTTTATTTTCCTGTTTTTCGAAAATTGTGCTTATGTTTATCTATGTTTGTGTCTTTATTACATGATCATTAGTGTCTATTAAAGCTATGAAAATGAATCCATCACCTTTCTTAAATGAAAAATGTTTTTAATTGAAAAAGAAAAAGAAGTGCATGAATTTCAAATTTTAAAACAGTTTAATTATCTTGATGTGGTGGCAATACTATTATTTTTCTGAATGAATGCTTGAACAGTGCATATTTTTGAATTTGTTTGTTTATGAATGTTAAAATTGTTGGCTCTTGAAAGAATGAAAGGAAAAGGAGAAATGTTATCTGATGATCTGAAAAATCATAAAATTGATTCTTGAAGCAAGAAAAAGCAGTGAAAAGCTTGTAAAAAAAAAAAAGAGAAAAGCAAGCAGAAAAAGCCAATACCCCTTTAAACCAAAAGGCAAGGGTGATAAAAAGGATCCAAGGCTTTGAGCATCAGTGGATAGGAGGGCCCACAGGAATAAAATCCTGGCCTAAGCGGCTAAACCAAGCTGTCCCTAACCATGTGCTTGTGGCGTGAAGGTGTCAAGTGAAAACTTGAGACTGAGCGGTTAAAGTCGTGGTCCAAAGCAAAAAGAGTGTGCTTAAGAACTCTGGACACCTCTAATTGGGGACTCTAGTAAAGCTGAGTCATAATCTGAAAAGGTTCACCCAGTTATGTGTCTGTGGCATTTATGTATCCGGTGGTAATACTGGAAAACAAAGTGCTTAGGGTCACGGCCAAGACTCATAAAGTAGCTATGTTCAAGAATCAACATATTTAACTAGGAGAATCAATAACACTATCTGGATTCTGAGTTCCTATAGAAGCCAATCATTCTGAACTTCAAAGGATAAAGTGAGATGCCAAAACTGTTCAGAAGCAAAAAGCTAAAAGCCCCGCTCATCTAATTAATACTGATCTTCATAGATGTTTTTGGAATTCATTGTATATTCTCTTCTTTTTATCCTATTTTATTTTCAGTTGCTTGGGGACAAGCAACAATTTAAGTTTGGTGTTGTGATGAGTGGATAATTTATACGCTTTTTGGCATTGTTTTTAGTATGTTTTTAGTATATTTTAATTAGTTTTTATTATTTTTTATTTGTTTTTAAATAAAAATCACTCTTCTGGACTTTACTATGAGTTTGTGTATTTTTCTGTAATTTCAGGTATTTTCTGGCTAAAATTGAGGGACCTGAGCAAAAATCTGATTCAGAGGCTGAAAAAGGACTGCAGATGCTGTTGGATTCTGACCTCCCTGCACTCAAAGTGGATTTTCTGCAGCTACAAAATCCCAATTGGCCCGCTCTTAATTGCGTTGGAAAGTAGACATCCTGGGCTTTCCAGCAATATATAATAGTCCATACTTTGCCCGAGATTTGATGGCCCAAACAGGCGTTCCAAGTCAGCTCAAGAATTCTGGCGTTTAACTCCAAAACTGGCACAAAAGCTGGAGTTAAACGCCCAAACTGACACAAAAGCTGGCGTTTAACTCCAAGAAAAGTGTCTACACATGGAAGCTTCAATGCTCAGCCCAAGCACACACCAAGTGGGCCCGGAAGAAGATTTCTGCATTAATTACTGATTTCTGTAAACCCTAGGTTACTAGTTCTCTATAAATAGGACCTTTTGCTATTGTATTTTCACACTTTTTATACAATCGATCTTTGATAAGTCTTATACTATCTTAGACATGTTTGGGGGGCTGGCCTCACGGCCATGCCTAGACCTTGTTCTTATGTATTTTCAACGGTGGAGTTTCTACACACCATAGATTAAGGTGTGGAGCTCTGCTGTTCTTCATGAATTAATACAAAGTACTATTGTTTTTCTCTTCAACTCAAGTCTATTTCTTCTCTAAGATATTCATTCGCACCCAAGAACATGATGAATGTGATGATTATGTGACACTCATCACCATTCACACCTATGAACGCGTGACTGACAACCACTTCCGTTCTACATGCAAACAAGCTTGAATGTATATCTCTTGGGTTTCTAATCTAAGATTGGAACCTTCGTGGTATAGGCTAGAATTATTGGTGACCATTCCTGAGATCCGGAACGTCTAAACCTTGTCTGTGGTATTCTGAGTAGGATCTGGGAAGGGATGACTATGACGAGCTTCAAACTCGCGATTGTGGGGCGTGTGACAGACGCAAAAGGATCAATGGATCCTATTCCGACATGATCGAGAACCAACAGCTGATTAGCCGATGCTGTGACAGAGCATCAGGACCATTTTCACTGAGAGGACGGGATGTAGCCATTGACAACGGTGATGCCCAACATAAAGCTTGCCATGGAAAGGAGTATGAATGATTGGAAGAAGGCAATAGGAAAGCAGAGGTTCAAGAGGAACAAAGCATCTTCATACGCTTATCTGAAATCCACTAATGAATTACATAAGTATCTCTATCTTTATTTTATGTTTTATTCATCTTTTAATTATCAATCCTCCATCACCATTTGAATCTGCCTGACTGAGATTTACAAGATGACCATAGCTTGCTTCAAGCCAACAATCTCCGTGGGATCGACCCTTACTCACGTAAGGTATTACTTGGACGACCCAGTGCACTTGCTGGTTAGTTGTGTGAAATTGTGACAAAGTGTAATTCACGTTTAAGAGCTCCAAGTCCTTTGGCACCATTGTTGATGATTACAATTTCGTGCACCAATACTCTGGGGCAGGTTTACCCTGACCCCGCCTAGCATGTAGGGGCGGGTCGAGTACCCACGGTTCGGGTACTCCTGCCACCCCTAGTGGTAACTGACCTGCGTATGATGTGGCCGAGATGTGCGCAAGTGCTATAGAGGTGTTAAAAATGGTTACTTGATTAAGCGGAGTTTTTAATATTTAAAATTTTGTTCCGAGGTGTGGCGTTATGCGTCCGAGATATTCGGGTACGGATCACAACCCCAAAGCTTGACTTGTTTTTGTATGAGCAAGTTGAGCTTTGTCGCGACATTTATACCTCAGAACCTTGTAAGCTTGTCCTAGTATCACCCAAGCTCAACACTCGATCGTTTAATATTTGGCAAGCTTGGATTTTTGAATACGTTTTAGGGAATGTCAAAGGTGCGTGCTATGTTTAATGCACTTAATGTAATAATTACAGTCATGCGGTTATCTTGAGTGAATCAAGATCATTCACTTTTAACAGTAGGTGAATAGTTTTGTTGATCAAATGGCTAGTAATTATAAATGGCGCAAATAGTGTGATAGTGGGTTTTTTAGCTCTTTTATTACCTTTTCTCTATTCACACGTTGGGAATAGGTCCTGAGTTACTAGCACAAAACTTTACCAAGTGAAGAAAAATAGCTTTGAAAGGTTAGTGTCTTTGTCTTCTTGCTCATTTCTTGTCTCCTCCCCCCTTCTTGTCATGGCTAGAGACAAAGATAAAGACAAAGTAGTAGCAGTAAAAGATTACTTTTATGTGTGGGTACATGCTGATGTTAAATGTCGTGCTTTCCTTTACCATAGCGTAGAAAAAATTTCTGAACTTGCCGCTGGTAACTGGGTTCGGGTTGGTGTGCCAGTGGGTGTGGAGTTCTTTCCTTGTAGCGATGAAGAAAAAGTATGCAAGAAAAGGGGTGACTGGGCATACTTTTATTTTTATGTTTGTGTTTTGTCTAAGTTGAATGTTAGGTTTTCATTTACTGACGTTGAATGTAAAGTGTTAACACAATTGAATTGTACTCCATCACAGTTACATCCAAATTCATGGGCTTTCCTTCAAGCCTATGAGTGTTTGCTGGAGTTCTTAGAGACTCGTTTTTCTCTAAACATCTTTTTCTTGTTGTTTCAGTCAAAAGAGGTACGTAGAGGTCTCTGGGTAAATCTAAGTAATTACCCAGGACGATCCCTCTTCTTTTTATACAAGTCCTCTTTTAAAATTTTCAAAGAAATATTTGTAAAAGTACATTCGTTCGAAACTAAATACCCCTTTTTCTTAGATGATGAGTTAGGGGGAAATTTTCCCCTTTATTGGTGGCCTGAGCCGATACAAATATTAGATTCTTTGAGGAGGGATGAGGAGGAGAATTTGATTATGGAGTTTTTGATAGATTGCTTTTCATTAGAAAAATTGTGGTCTACTTCAGATATGTTAAAGGTTGAAAATGATAAAGAGGCTTTGAAAGGGTATATAGGTAGGCTTTTGATATAAGGTGGGGGGTTTTGTATTGTGGATGACCTCTTTCTCGGACTTACGTATTTTGTTTGTTACAGGTGGAAATGTTCCGAGCTTATCCTCGGCACGAATGAGGTACTTTCTGGACCAGAAAAAGAAGAATGACAAAGAAGTTTCTGCTGCAGGTGTTGATATGGATGTGGGGATGGATGCTGCATAGTCTAGTGCTCGTCCTGTGAAAAGAAAGAAACTAGACTCAGAAAAGTCCCTGGAAGTCCTTTCTGCTGCTAATTTGGACTTTGGGGAGGATAATGAATCTGGGAAGCGGTTGCGACTTTATGGTTTTACTAGAGGTTGTGCAATATTTAGTCGATGTGAAAATGCTGAAAGAAGCTGGAAAAGACGTGGTGGGACAATATATGTGGTAAGAAGAAGGTTTCAATAGTTTGTTTAAGTTAGCTGTGATGTTTCGTAACCGAGATCTTTGGCTATGTTTTAGGTTATTGGTGCCAAGATGCTCTGTATGAGCCGAACTACCGAATTGTTCTGAGTTGAAGAGAAGAAAGAGACAAGCAGGATGCGGGGCTTGGAGAAGTATTTGAAGGAAGGAGATGAAGTTGTCATTGATGTGACATCAAAAATGAAAAATATGGAGGGAGAGATGTCAAAGCTGCATGATCAGATTCGAACCTTGTAGGGCCAGATCAAGGATGTTGATAATGAGAAAGGGAGGTTGACTTCTAGGGTTCATAAGCTTGAGAATGAGGTGCTAGAGATGTTTGTGGTGGGCTTTGACCGTGCTATCAGTTAGGTGACGACATTTTCTCCTGATTTTGACATCAAGAGCCTTGACGTTACCAAAATAGTGGACAATGGCAAGCTTGTGGATGATGAAGCCAGTGGTAAATCAGAGGATGACAATGTGGAACTGTTCAGAAGGACGATTGACTCTTAGTAATTTTGATTTTATAATTTGACTATTGTAGTTTGGCAAACTTTTCTATTTTGTACATTTTGATGGATGATATGGTGTTTGAATACCAATGTTTTCATGAACACGTATGTTTGTTTGATGAATGTCATTTTGCTTTATCTGCATATTTTGTATTGCCAAGTTTTTGTTGTTGGGTAGATAGAATTATAAAAGGATATTGAATATTAGTTAGGATGTTTGACAAAACCTTCCGATGCGGAAGGTGCAAAGTGATCGGCCTCGTTAAAATCTCCCCGAGAAAAACTCATTTTATGGGAAAAACCTCGGTGGTAGGAAAAATAGTAACTTTCAACTTCGGCTTTAACATATAGTAAAAACGTAATGAAGATATATTCCACGTACTCGGATGTTCGGTCCCTGTTAGGGTTTGTAAAGAATATGCTCCTCGTCTGTGCACTTTTGATATTCTGAAAGGTCTTTCCCATGTGGCAGTAAGCTTTCCTTGTCTTGGAGGTTTCTAAACATCTTCTACCTTCTGTAGGACGAGGTCCTCTTGTTGTAGTGTTCGTGGTCACACTCTTTTGTGTATTTTTGTCTTATGACAACCTAAATCGCATGTTGCATTAGTCTGGCCGAGTCGCGCTCTTCATCTAAGGTATCTAGCTCGGCTCGTCTTGCTTGCTCATTAACCTCGTTACTTGAGAGCTCAGTTCTTACTGATCCTTGTGAAATTTCTACTGAGGTCATTGAATTTGCTCCATAAACTAATTAGAATTGTGTTTCTTTTGTTGCAAATGTGGTTTGGTGTTATAGCTCTAAAAGATTTCAGGGATAAGCTCAGCCCACTGTCCTTTGGTATCAGCTAGTTTCTTTCGTAGAGCTTGCAAAATGATTTTGTTAGAAGCCTCGGCGAGCCCATTAGTTTGTGGGTGCTTTATAGAGGAGAAATGATGTTTAATGTTGAGATTATGTAGAAAAGATGCTATCTTTTTATCAGTAAACTGTCTATCATTGTCAGTGACAATATCATTTTATAATCCATATCTACATATGATAAACTTCCATATGAAAGATCGTACCTTATTCAAGGTTATTTTAGCTAGTGGCTACGCCTCTATCCATTTTGTAAAGTAATCAATGGCAATGAGTAAAAATTTTACCTGACTTTTGGATATCGGGAAAGGTCCGAGAATATCGAGCCCCCACCTGTGAAAAGGCCATCCTATTTTGAACATATGTACCATCTCGACAGGGTTGTGGATTATTGGTGCGCATTTTTTGCAATTGTCACAATGTTTTACTTTTTTATGCAGTCATTTTTTAGTAAAGGCTAAAAGTATCCCGCTCTTAGAAGTTTTGAGGCTAGATTGCATCCTCTGATGTGTATTCCA
This sequence comes from Arachis ipaensis, assembly GCF_000816755.2. Taxonomy (NCBI): domain Eukaryota; kingdom Viridiplantae; phylum Streptophyta; class Magnoliopsida; order Fabales; family Fabaceae; genus Arachis; species Arachis ipaensis. Next base: position 128,797,484 of record NC_029785.2, on the reverse strand, counting down.
CAAATCCCTTACTTATGAGATTGCGAGGTTGGACTCCTCGGTTCCAAGACATTTCAATTGTGGTTTGGAGAATCCTCTCTATTATAGGTCGTCCCCAACCAGGATGAAGTGGCTCTCCTTTTTCTTGAACAATTTTGGGTTTCTTTCTGATGCAGGGATCATTCCTGTTTTCAAGTAATCCACATAGGGTGTCTTCCAATATGTTGTTTGTGATAGGGAAAAAACATGGATACTATGTATACTTGGTTCCCTAATTGTTAGTTGTGATAATGCTGGCATTGTATCAAAAATCCTGAAGGTGGCTAATTTAGATAAAATATCTGCTCTATTATTCTCGGGGGATGTGAGTGATCTCGAAATATTGAAAAGTTTGAATCAAGTTCTTTGCAATGTTTAAATATTGTTCTAAGATAAAATCTCTTACCTGGAAGTTGTCGTTTACCTGTTGAGCAACCAATAATGAATCATAGTAGACCTTAAGGTGCTGAATGCTTGTTTCTTTGGCCAAACGTAGACCAGCTAACAGGGCTTCATACTCGAATTAGTTATTCTTTGCTTTGAGTAGAAACGTGATAGGTTGCTCGACATATACTCCAGTCTTGTCTTTAAGAATGATTCCAGTCCCGCAGCCATCTTCATAGGAAGCCCTGTCGATATACAGCTCACATACTAGAAAGACATCGTTGGTTCTGGTGAATTCAGCAATGAAGTCGGCTAAAATTTGGGACTTAAGTGCCACTCTTGATTGATACGAGATGTCATACTCTGAGAGCTCTATTGACCATTTGAGTAGCCGGCCTGCTAAGTCTGGTCGTGTTAGTATTTGGTGAGTGGTTGGTTCATCTGAACTATAATCTCTTGACTCTGGAAGTAATGACGAAGTCGTCATGATGTGATGATCAGGGCGAATGCTAGTTTCTCGATGGTTGGGTATCAAGTTTCTGCGTTCTGCAATATCTTGCTGACAAAATAAACCAGATGTTGCTCCATACATGTTTTTATGACAAGGACAGAGCTATTAGCATAAGTAGAAACTGTAAATAAAGTGGATTACCATGAATGGGTTTGTGCAATATAGGTGGGGAGGCAAGAATGCCTTTAAAATGTGAATGCTTGTTCGCAGGCGTTCATCCATGTGAAGCTCCTATTCTTTCATAGGCTATTAACGATATGATATAATTTTGCTGCCGCCGTAGGTAAGAAACGTGGTAGAGCTGCTAAGCGTCCAGTTAATTGTTATACTTTTTTTATGGTGCTTGACGACTTCATTTATATCACTGCTCGACATTTCTCTAGATTTTTCTCAATCCTACTATAAGTTAACATGAAACCAAGAAATTTGCCTCATTGAACTGTAAACGCACATTTCTCAGGATTCAGTCGCATGTTGTATCATTTCATTTGGCCAAAAACTTCTTCAAGGTCGGAATGATGGTCCTGTTTATTTTTTGACTTGACAACCATGTCGTTGATGTACACCTCCATGTTCCTTCCTATTTTATTTTGGAAAACCTTGTCCATCAGTCTTTGGTATGTTGCACCTGCATTCTTGAAGCCAAAGGGCATCACTTTGTAACAAAAATTGACAAGAAATGTTATGAATACAGTTTTGTCTTGGTCATCAGGGTGCATTAGAATTTGATTGTAGCCTGAATAGATGTCCATAAAACTGAGTACTTTAAAATCAGATATGTTGTCGACTAATTTATCGATGCTCGGCAATAGGTACGAGTCCTTTGGACAAGCCTTGTTCAAATTGGTAAAGTCAACACACATGCACCACTTGCCTGATTTCTTTTTCACTATAACCACATTCGCTAACCATGATGTCAACTGAATTTCTCTGACAAACCCTCACTTAATATTTTTTAGGGCAAGCTTATGACACATGACATTTGGGTCTATCTCGGGCATGTCTGTGGAGGTCCATGCAAATAGATATGCATTTGCTCGCAGTAGGGTGATGAGCGTTTGTGTTTCACCAGCAGTAAGAGAATAACCAATGTTAGTATATTGTGACACATTGTCAGTTAAGTTTACTTTGTGAAGGTCGTCAGTTGGTGTTGGTCGGCCATTGCTATCGGATCTTGGGTCGAGCTCTACTAATGTTGGTATGTCATCGGCATTGTATACCGAGTTGATTTGCTTGATTGGATCTGGGGTTGGTGGTTGGGCCTTTAATCCTACATTATAACACTGTCTTTCCTCCTTACGGTTGAAATGCACCATTGCAATTATATTGTCATTGATGAGCGGATAATTTATACGCTTTTTGGCATTGTTTTTACATAGTTTTCAGTATGATTTAGTTAGTTTTTAGTATATTTTTATTAGTTTTTAATTAAAATTTACATTTCTGGGCTTTACTATGAGTTTGTGTGTTTTTCTGTGATTTCAGGTATTTTCTGGCTGAAATTGAGGGACCTGAGCAAAAATCTGATTCAGAGGCTGAAAAAGGACTGCAGATGCTGTTGGATTCTGACCTCTCTGCACTCAAAGTAGAGTTTCTGAAGCTACAGAAGCCCAATTGGCGCGCTCTCAATTGCTTTGGAAAGTAGACATCCTGGGCTTTCCAGCAATATATAATAGTCCATACTTTGCCCGAGATTTGATGGCCCAAACAAGCGTTCCAAGTCAGCTCAAGAATTCTGACGTTTAACTCCAGAACTGGCACAAAAGCTGGAGTTAAACGCCCAAACTGGCATAAAAGCTGGCGTTTAACTCCAAGAAATGTCTCTACACATGAAAGCTTCAATGCTCAGCCCAAGCACACACCAAGTGGGCCCCGGAAGTATAATTTTACAATAAACACCCTAGCTTACTCATTTTCTGTAACCCTAGGTCACTAGTTTACTATAAATACTACTTTCAGTGATTCATATTGTACCTCATGACACTTTACACGTTTCTTATTGTATTCTCTACGGCATGAGTCTCTAAACCTCATTGTTGGGGGTGAGGAGCTCTGCTGTTCTTCATGAATTAATGCAATTACTACTGTTTTCCATTCTATCACGCTTGCTTCTATTCTAAGATATTCATTCGCACTTCAACCTGATGAATGTGATGATCCGTGACAATCATCATCATTCTCACCTATGAATGCGTGCCTGACAACCACCTCCGTTCTACATGCAATCAAGCTTGAATGTGTATCTCTTAGGTTTCTAATCTAAGATTGGAACCTTCGTGGTATAGGCTAGAATTATTGGCGGTCATTCCTAAGATCCGGAACGTCTAAACCTTGTTTGTGGTATTCTGAGTAGGATCTGGGAAGGGATGACTGTGACGAGCTTCAAACTCGCGAGTGTTGGGCGTAGTGACAGACGCAAAAGGATCAATGGATCCTATTCCAACATGATCGAGAACCGACAGATGATTAGCCGTGCGGTGACAGCACATTTGGAACATTTTCACTGAGAGGACGGGAAGTAGCCATTGACAACGGTGATGCCCAACATAAAGCTTGCCATGGAAGGAGCCTTGCGTGCATGAAGAAGAAGATAGTAGGAAAGCAGAGATTCAGAAGACGAAGCATCTCCAAAGCCTCAACCTGTTCTTCATTACTGAATAACAAGTATTTATTTCATGTTCTTTTACTTTTTACAATTAAATATGAGAATTATTGATATCCTGACTAAGAGTTACAAGATAACCATAGCTTGCTTCAAGCTGACAATCTCCGTGGGATCGACCCTTACTCACGTAAGGTATTACTTGGACGACCCAGTGCACTTGCTGGTTAGTTGTGCGGAGTTGCAAAAGTGTGATTGTAATTTTGTGCACCAAGTTTTTGGCGCCGTTGCCGGGGATTATTCGAGTTTGGACAAATGACGATTCATCTTGTTGCTTAGATTAGGTATCTTTTCTTCAAAATTTTTAAGAATGAATTCTAGAGTTTCAAGGTGATGTTCTTAGCATCACAAAAGCTGATTGATTCTCATCAATTTAGCTGTTGAATGAATTCTGTTTAAAGTTTTGAATCTCTTTATTTTCTTTTCCATATAAATTTTGAAAATCACAAAAAAAATTTATAAAACCATAAAAACCAAAAATATTTTATGTTTCTTGTTTGAGTCTAGTATCAATTTTTAAGTTTGGTGTCAATTGCATGACTTTCTTCTTCTTGCATTTTTCGAATTTATACATATTGTTCTTCATTGATCTTCAAGTTGTTTTTGATAATTTCATTACTCTGATCTTTAAATTCTCTTGTTTTGTGTGTTTTGTTGTTTCTCATATGCATTCTCAAATTGTTAGTGTCTCCTATATGAAAATTTTTAAGTTTGGTGTCCTGCATGCATTGTTTATTTGATCTTAGTTGCATTTTTTATTGTTGTTTCTCATCATCAAAAATCCAAAAATATTTTCAAAATTGTGTCTTTTCAAGTCAATAATACAGAGAATTGAAGATTCAGAACATTCAGCAGAGGAATCAAACAGAAAAAGCTGGGCGTTCAAAACGCCTAGTGAAGAAGGAAAACTGGCGTTTAAACGCTAGCCAGGGTACCTGGCTGGGCATTTAACGCCCAAAAAGGTAGCATTTTGGGCATTAAACGCCAGAATGGATGCCATTCTGGGCGTTTAACGCCAAGATGACACTAGAGGGAAGATTTTGTTTTTAATTCAGATTTTTTTCAAATCTTCATAATTTTTCAAAATAAAATCTTTTTCAAATCATATCTTTTCAATCATATCTCTTCAAAATCAATTTCTTTCCATTTTTTTATTTTATTATTATTTTCGAAAATCCTTGTTATAATTAATGATTTACTTCAAAATTTTCTAGTTGTTACTTGCCTATTAAGAAAGGATCAAAAGTTTTAATTCTAGAATCATATCTTCTAATTTCTTGTTAGTTAAGTAATTAACTTTAATTTTAAAACTTTCTCATTTTAGTTTGATTTTCAATCATATCTTCTCAATCATATCTTTTCAATCACATCTTTTTCAAAATTAACTCTCAATCATATCTTTTTGGTTTCTAATTTCAAAATCTTTTTCAAAAATTACTTAATTTCTTTCCCAATCTTAATTTTCGAAAATCTCAATCAAAATTTCAAATTTATTTTTATTATTTCAAAATCTTTTTAATTTATTTTCGAAAATTCTTCCCCTCTTCTCACATCCTTCTATTTAAGGGACTAACACTCCTCCTCAAGGTGCAATTAGAACTTTATCATTCTTTATATGTTCGAATTCTCTTCTATCTACCTCCTCCTTCTATTCCTCTTTTCCTCTGACACCTCAAGGAATCTCTATACTGTGACATAGAGGATTCCCTACTTTCTTGTTCTATTCTCTTTCATATGAGCAGGAACAAAGATAAAGGCATACTTGTTCAAGCTGATCCTGAACCTGAAAGGACCTTGAAGAGAAAGCTAAGAGAAACTAAAGCACAATTCTCTCTAGAGGGCCTAACAGAGCTTTTCAAAGAAGAAGAAACCATGGCAGCCGAAAACAACAATGCCAACAATGCAAGGAAGGTGCTTGGTGACTTTACTGCACCTACTCCCGACTTCTATGGAAGAAGTATCTCAATCCCTGCCATTAGAGCAAACAACTTTGAGTTTAAGCCTCAATTAGTTTCTCTAATGCAACAGAATTGTAAGTTTCATGGACTTCCATTGGAAGATCCTCATCAGTTCTTAGCTGAATTCTTGTAAATCTGTGACACTGTCAAGACCAATGGGGTTGACCTTGAAGTCTACAGACTTGGACGACCCAGTGCACTTGCTGGTTAGTTGTGCGGAGTTGCAAAAGTGTGATTGTAATTTCATGCACCAGTCATGTACATGGAACTTAGCACATAGATGAATTGTAGAAACAATAGCGCCAAAAGAGTTTAAGGATGGTCACCCTAATATAATATTTTAACGGCTGATGCAGTTAATCACTAGATATTGGATATCTAAGCTTTTCGAATGGGGATATTCCCCTAGAGTCGTCCTTAACCATACATAACCTGTTATTGTGATAATGTGAATTTTAATTAAAGATATTTGTTATTAGGGGTATTTTAGTAAATTTAAAAAAAATAGAATCGATAATAATTTTAATTAAACATATTTGTTAATTTTATTATTAGAGGTATTTTTGTAAATTCAAAAAATTTCAATGTAAAAAAGTAATAATATTTAATTAGGTTTATATTTAATTTTAGTAATTACTTTTTTAATTTGAATGATTAAGGATAATTTTGACATATTATATAATATGACCAAGAAACTTAAATCTTACCAAACAATAAATTATTCATTCTTAGTGTTCATACCTTGGCCCAAAATACAGCCAGACTCAAAGGGAGCGAAGCCCAATCTATATACCAGGGTTTCATCAACACCTACCTCACCTTATGCAGGTCGGGCATGACAGTGCCAACCTTGGGCTTATCTACTTGAATCAATAAACTAACTCCTACAATCTCTTCACTTCATTTAGAAGGGAGATCTCAACAACCTCCCCAACAAAGGAGACGATTATCCACTATCAAAAGTGGAACTACTCAAAGGGGTAGTTACAGAATCTACACCTACCATTATAAGTACCCGAACACTCTCAGGTATTCTTCAGAACCAATCTACAAAAAACTACTTAAACATTTGCTAAATTAAGCATTGGAATCCCTTGCAGGTACCATCCCCTATCTCTTCACGAGGAACTTGGACGACGACATCTCATTACCAGCAAGAGTCAAACGCTGCCTAAAAAAGAGTCTGGACCCCATGTCCAGGCCTAAAAGCAATCTAGTTTCAAGTAATCCTCAGAACATTGGCGTCGTTGCCAGAGACCTGAAAGTCTACACCATATTATAGCAGACGATCAACCCAAAGATGGATATACGGCATCCGAATCCGAGCCAGAACGTCATAACGATGATCGTACGATAGTAATACCCCACAACAAGATAGAGCGAACGGTTCTAATGGGAGCGGACTTTTCAAAACCCTCAACCCAGAAGAATCAAATCAAAGATACACCCACCAGAGGATGTGGTGAACTGATATCCAACAGAACTCATGGGACTCGTGCATGGGCACCATGACCGACTAGAACAATTCGGGCAGGAGATAGAGCGACAAAGAGAAATTGAAAGAGACCTGAGAAGGGAAGTACGATGACAAAGAGAACTAGAAAAAAAGATTTTAAAGTTAGAAGCCGACCTCCAAGGTCGGAGCAATCATGCAGATTGGAAAGAAACCCCTTTTGGACGGTGTTCCGAGGGTTACCTGAAACTGTAGGTTGATCTCGGACGAGATCTTCTGTACTGATCGGAGATGACGTATCTGACTGGTGGATGGCGGTCAGAGTTGTCATGTCCGACTTGTGGGACTGGCTGCACTGCTGATCCTTCGTCACCGGAGGGTGGGGGGTACCTGCAAGAGACTCCGATAGGGCTGCACATGGATCGGATAATATCCGCATATCCGCGGTAATTATCCGCATCCGATCCGAATTTTGCGGATATTATCCGATCCGCAGAGCCATCGGATCGAATCGGATCGGATCCGCACTATTGTCGGATCGGATTGCGGATTTGGCAGTGATATCCGCAGATTCGATCTGCAAATCTGCATATCCGCACATCACATATAAATAGCATAGTTTAAGAAAATAAACTCTAATGTGATATGAATTTTAGTGTGTTATTTATGAATTTTATGATATTTTGTTTTTAATTTTTTATGTTGTACTTCAACTTAGAATAATTAAACTTAAATCTTGTGTTATTATTTTGTTTTTGTTATTCAAAAGAACTATTATTGATAATATTTTAGGAGTAAATAGGCTTAAACAGATAAAAAAATGAATTTTTTGGATTTTTTTTGTAAAAATAGTCAAATAGAATCTTAAAATAGTTTTTTTTTAATTATGCGGATATACCCGATATCCGATCCGATCCGATCCGCAAGTATGCAGATCGGATCGGATCGGATCCGGCCTAAAAAAATGCGGATATCGTATCCGATGAGTGCAGAGCGGATCGGATAGAATTTTAGGCTGTATCCGATCCGATCCGATCCGTGTGCAGCCCTAGACTCCGATGCTTGAGTTAACATAGTATTAAGCAGGTTTTTAGTAGAATCAGAGTATGAGTTATACCTGGGTGCTCCAGTGTATTTATAATGGTGTAGAGTGACCTTTTTAGATAAGATAAGTTAGTTATCTTATCTTATCTTATCTTTGAGTTGAGGCTAGCTTATCTTTTTAAGGGAACCGCCCTTATCTCTATAGGCTTGGACTGCCTTTGGATTTGGGTTGTGTTCCTCTATTTGGGCCCCTTACTGGGCTTTCCTGTCGATTTGGCCGACCTCTTTGAGAAGAGGTCGGATAGCCTGACCTGAAGAGGTCGGTCGCTTCATTACTGAACATCCCGGATCGGATAGCTCGACCCAGGGTATGAACAGTGCCCTTGCTTGAGCTCGGTCTTCTGCTTTGAGGTCGAATCTTTGACTTCGATCTTTCTCTAGTGAAGCCGAACTCAAGCATTTTGTCGATTCCTTTCTTTGTAGAACCTTTTTTGAATGTAGAACATTTTCCTCTAAAAGCGCGCGCTTTTTATATTAGCGCTTTGTTCTTGGGAACGTGCGAGGGTTTAATACCTTCATTAATTGGTATTAATTGCCCCGTTTCCCTTTTTATTTTGAATTTTGCAATCAGAAACGGTTTCTCTCCTTTATTTTTCTTTGTAACTTCTCCATCTGTTCTCTCGCTACGAGTTTTTCGCCTACATTTTGCCTTTTTCTTGCGTTGCGGCGTCACTCAGCGATCTTGCCGGCGATTCCGTGTTTCCATCTTCAACTCTTCTGAAGCTTTCCACTTTTTTCCAAGTTGGTTCCATTTACAGTTTCTTCACTTTTTCGTTGCTTTGTCTTTGGTTTTTTGGTAACTCTTTGATATTTGATTGTATGTCGAAAAAAGCTTGGACCTTTCTATGATCTTGTGTTTGCTTGTCGCTGTAATGTGTTATTTCTGACTTTCTTTTTCGTTTTTACGCCTACTCCTGGTATTTCTGTTTGAGGCTTTCTAGGGCTTTGCATGTTCTACTGTCGCTTCTGGCTATTTTTTTTGAAAAAACTGTATCTTGCTCACAATTTCAAAAGATTGCCCCTTGATTTTTGCCCTTTTTGATGGCTTTCCTTGTTGCTGTACCTTTCTAGGGGATGACGATACCCATAATTTGATTTTTGCCTTTTGTTCGGAGTGCGTTTTCTTGACTTCCTCTTGATGCTTTTGTTTGCTTGTTAGTTCCGTCTGAGACTGTGAATTTCGGGAGGTAATTATTTTGATGATTTTTGGTTTGTAACTCGTGGCTTTCCTCTCGAAATGTTATCTTCCTGTTAGGACGTGTAGAGATGTAAACTTGTAGGTTTCCTTGAGTCCTCGCTCCCTAACTTGCCCCCAAAAGGATGCCCCTGGATCTTTAGTGCGGGTCCTGGGGTTTCCTTTTATTTGTATTGCTCCGTGTCGTGCTTGTTCGAGCTGTTCTGAGATGTTTTGTTTTTTATCCGAGATGTTTTGGGTTAGTAATCTATTTGCTTCTCTTCTTGCTGTAGGACTAGTTGACCTCATGTCTTCTCGCAAGAACATTGTTGAGACATCTTCCCAGGTCCCTCAGGGCATGGCTGATTGGGTGGATTCGATAGTTCTTTTGTGTGTTTCTTTGGTTGATGCTGAATTTTGTCAGCAGCTTAGGCAATTTCATAGGGTTTGTAGTAGTGTTGGTGAGGAAAAGAATTACGAACTTGTACCTCCCACTTCTTTTTTGGCTAGATAAGTATCACCCTTCCTTTTACCGATTTTGAGACCAACCTGTTATGGTCCTGTAATATTACTCCTTCCCAACTTCACCCCAATTCCTGGAGTTTCATAAAAATCTTTCAATTGTTGTGTCATGGATTCGGTATTCCTACTTTGCAATCCCTTTTCTTCTATCTCTTTGTTTTGACGAAGCCTGTGGTAGTTAAGAAGAAAGCCGCTTAGGTTTCTTTCCGAGCTTCCCAAGGAAAAAAGGTCTTCTCTATGTTTGATGAATCTTTTCGTGATTTTAAAAATTACTTTTTTAAAGTCCGAGCTGTTGAAGGAGCTTGGCCATTTTTTCTGGATGAAAATGACGAGCCCGCCTTTCCCTTGGAATGGCAAAAGGATGTAAGGGTTTTTAGATATTCATGGGAAATATTGGATGAGGCTGAGCAAGCTTTCGTGACTGTTCTGGAAGAGACCTGGGGTCAGCCTCCCCATCTCGACACAAAGAAGTTTTTGACCAATCCCTCTCTCCTCCGAACTGAGCTGGGTAGTTAATTTTTTGATTTTTCTCTTTTGTTTGCTCCTATATTGTTTGCAAGCTCTTTTCTGATTTGTTAATTGATTCCTTACTGTTGTGTTTTGCTTGCAGAGATGATTAAGGATAATGAATCTATGAAGGCCTTCAAAAGGGCGAGGAAAGCAACCGTAGCCAAAAACGTCTCGGCCAAGGTGGCCGGGGAGGGATCATCCCAGGCTCAGTCGAAGCCGGCCGTTCCGAGCTCACCTGGGGCAAGGAAGGTAATCCCGACTCCCCAGTTTCATTTGATTGATCCTCCCTAAGCCTCTGTTGTTACTTCTGGTGCTCCTCCCAATAAAAAGCAAAAAACCATTGAGCCTTTCAATCTTGATGCCCCTGATTTTGACGTGGCCGAGTTCGTCGATCAGCAGATCGGTCCTTACGGTGCCCTCCCTATGGATGATGTATCACTCCTTCGCCATTTGGACTTTATAACTCAGAGTAGTGTTAAGATGGCGCACATGGGAGCAGCCTTGTACCGAACTGCCCAAAATCTTCCTCTTCATGCCACCAAAGCCTTTATGGAGGAGGCTAAACAGGAGTTTGATCGAATGAAGGGCTTGAAGGAGGAGCTTGAAGTGAAAGTGACTAAACTGGAGAAGGAGCTGGAGAGCGAGAAGGCTAGCTCCCTTGCCTTGGCGGCTTCTGTGAGATTGGCCGAGGACACGGCATTGAGGCATAATGACAGCTATGTTACATCCTATCAGGAGGTAATGCGTCTGAGGGAGGAGTTGGAGTCTGCCCGAGCTGATTACTCCGAGCTCCAAGGTCACCTTGTCGGCAGCGTGAATTCTGCTTATGAGAACCTGAAGGAGCAGGTTCAAATTCTGGCTCCCGATGTCGATCTTTCTCTTTTCAGCCTGGACAATGTTGTGAGGGATGGTAAGATTGTCCCTGATGACTCGAATGATGATGATGTTGAACCTCCCCCTGCGCCTGCCGCCAAAGTGTCAACTTCTACAGTTCCTTCAGTTGAGGCCGGTCATCCCGTATCCGATCCGGACTGTCAAATCCTGAATCGCGATGATGGGACCGTGGATGCTGTGCCCATTCAGACTCGTCCTCCTTCTCCCCGTGCTGATGCTATCGGGAAGGCTTCTGATGTTTAGCTGAACTTTTTTATCTTGATTGTGTAGATAGCTCGGCTTGTGGGCTTGTAAACTCTTTATTTTGTAAATTTCATTTTGTTGACTGTTGACACTTGTTTAGTTGCTTGTTTAGCAACTTTAGGTTGAAAAACAAAAAATAGCTTCCAAGTTCTTGGGGCTGATTTGGGTAGCCCCTTTGAATTTATCTTTTATCACAACTTCGTGCCTTTAGTATTATGTTGATCTTTATTTCGTCTAGGCACTTTTTCTAGGCTTTTGGTAGTACTGGAGCCTTGTTGCTCGATCTCTTTGAGGCAAACAAAAATCCTGTTTTGTTTGGACCTTTTGTGAGGTCTCTGCCAAGTATTACTTTTTGTAGCCTTCGCACTTTATGTGGGTCGACTTCGTCATGTCGGGCCCTTCTAAGTTACTTTTGTAATCCTCTTTCTTGGACCTTGTTCAGGTCTCTTTCAGGGTTTACGTTTATAACTTTTATGTTTTGGGCTGACTTTGTCATGTCGGATCAAGTTATTTTGTAATCCTCTTTCTTGGACTTTGTTCAAGTCTCTTTCAGGGATTACTTTTATAACTTTATATTTTGGGCTGACTTCGTTATGTCAGGCCCTTCTAAGTTACTTTTGTAATCCTCTTTCTTGGACCTTGTTCAGGTCTCTTTCAGGGATTACTTCTATAACTTTATGTTTTGGGCCGACTTCGTTATGTCGGATCAAGTTATTTTGTAATCCTCTTTCTTGGACTTTGTTCAAGTCTCTTTCAGGGATTACTTTTATAACTTTATATTTTGGGCCGACTTCGTTATGTCGGGCCCTTCTAAGTTACTTTTGTAATCCTCTTTCTTGGACTTTGTTCAGGTCTCTTTCAGGGATTACTTCTATAAGTTTATGTTTTGGGCCAACTTCGTTATGTCGGGCCCTTCTAAGTTACTTTTGTAATCCTCTTTCTTGGACCTTGTTCAGGTCTCTTTCAGGGATTACTTCTATAACTTTATGTTTTGGGCCGACTTCGTTATGTTGAGCCCTTCTAAGTTAAAGTAATCCTCTTTTATAGGGTTGGCTAGACCTCTTTCCAGGGTTTACTTATAACTTGGTTTGACTTGGTCTGACTTCTTATCGTCGGTCAGTCTTTTAAGTTATTATTTAGCAATCCATCAGGACCTCGTCAGGTCCTTTCTCCGGATCACTTTCGATAACTTCTTGCATTATTCCATTTTCATCTTTGCCGATTTGTAGAAGGTGGGTTAAATCCCCGTTTAGTCGACCTTTAGATGAATTTGGTTTTCATCTTTGTTAGTCTTTATCGTGATCGTGCAGTGAATTTATTTTTCACTTTCTGCCAATCTGTCGCTTTATAATCGGACGATGAATGTTTCAGATTAATGCGTCTTGCAAACTTTGTAGAACGTCTAATATATTTTATTTAAAAGAAAATGAAAATATGTACATATAGGGTTTTTATCCTTTTGAGTCGGACAATTTCTGGATCTCAATTAGGCGCCTCATTAAAAAATCTTTTCAGAAAAAAGAGTGCATCCTATGATGAGATCTTTTACCTTCTCTAGCTATAGTACCTTTTTAGGTTGTAGGCGTGCCACGACCTAGGTAGTTCTCGCCCGTCGAGTTCGGACAGTTTGTAGTAGCCCTTCCCAAGTACTTCTATGACTCGGTAGGGTCCTTTCTAGTTTGCTGCTAGCTTTCCTTCTCCGGGTCGAGTTGTTCCAATGTCATTTCGGATTAGGATAAGATCATTCTCAGCAAAATTTCTTGGCAGTACCTTTTGATTATATCTGGAAGCCATTTGACATTTTAGTGCTTCTTCCCTGATCCGAGCTCTTTCTTGGATTTCAGGAAGTAGGTCGAGTTCTTCCGTTTGAAGTTGGGGGTTGGCTTCTTCATTGTAATGAACCACTCTGGGCGAACCTTCCTCGATCTCTACCGAGATCATTGCCTCCGTTCCATATGCTAATCAGAAGGGTGATTCCTTTGTGGTGGAATGTGGCGTTGTTCGATATGCCCATAGGACTTGTGGAAGTTCTTTGGCCCAAGCTCCCTTTGCATCTTGTAATCTCCGTTTTAGCCCGACCAATATGACTTTGTTAGCAGCTTCGGCTTGTCCATTGGCTTGAGGATGTTCGACGGAGGTGAACTGGTGCTTTATATTCAAGTCGGCTACTAATTTTTTGAAGCCTGCATCTGTGAATTGGGTGCCATTGTCTGTGGTGATGGAGTATGGAACCCCGAACCTTGTGAGAATGTTCCTATATAGGAATTTTCGACTTCTTTGAGCAGTGGCGTTAGCTAGGGGTTCTGCCTCGATCCACTTTGTGAAATATTCTACCCCTACTATGAGAAATTTAACTTGTCTCGATCCCTGGAGAAAGGGTCCGAGAAGGCCGAGTCCCCATTTAGCGAATGGCCAAGGTGAGGTTACGCTGATGAGCTCCTCTGGTGGGGCGATGTGAAAGTTGGCATGTTTTTGACATGATGGACATGTCTTTACAAACTCTGTGGCCTCCTTTTGTAGAGTTGGCCAATAAAATCCCACCCGGAGTACTTTTTTGGTGAGAGCTTGTGCTCCGAGATGATTACCACAAATGCCACTGTGTACTTCCTCTAAAACTTCCCTTGTGTTAGAGGTCAGCACACATTTTAATAATGGTATTGAAATCCCTCTTTTGTATAGGGTGTTGTTTATGATAGTGTAGTATTGTGCCTCCCGTTTTAACCTCTTTGCCTCCTTTTCCTCTGTGGGGAGTGTTTCTGTTTTGAGGTAGTTAATTATGGGGGTCATCCATCCTTGATCCTGACCTGTTATGGCTAGGACTTTTTCTTCTTCCGAGATTTACGGGTTCTGTAGCATTTCCTGGATGAGGCTTCTATTATTGCCTCCTGGTTTGGTGCTGGCTAATTTTGAGAGTGCATCAACTCGGGTATTTTGTTCGCGGGGTATGTGGCGGATCTCATATTCCCCGAGTTGTCCGAGTTGTTCCCTGGTTTTATCCAAATACTTTTTCATGGTGGGATCTTTGGCTTGGTAGTTCCCTGTTATTTGAGAGGTGACTACTTGTGAGTCACTGAAGATGATGAGTTTTTGAGCTCCAACCTCCTTAGCCAGCTTCAAACCAGCTAGTAGTGCTTCATATTCCGCCTGGTTGTTTGAGGCAGGGAACCCGAATTTGAGGGAAAGCTCAATTTGGGATCCTTGGTTGCTTTCAATTATCACACCTGCGCTGCTTCCAGTTTTATTCGAGGAACCGTCCACGTAAATATTCCATTCTATGGGGGTCTCCGGGGTGTCTGTAAACTTTGCAATGAAGTCGGCTAAGTATTGTGATTTAATTGCTGTCCGAGCTTCGTATTGAAGGTCGAATTCGGACAACTCCACTGCCCATTGTAGGATTCTGCCTGCTAGATCTGTTTTCTGCAATATCCCTTTTATGGGCTGGTTGGTCCGAACCTTAATAGTGTGAGCTTGGAAGTACGGGCGGAGACGTCGAGATGTTAGTATGAGCGCATAGGCAAATTTTTCTATTTTTTGGTAGTTCAGCTCGGATCCCTGTAGTGCTTTACTAATGAAGTATACAGATTATTGCCCTTTGTTGTCCTCTCGAACCAGTGCTAAGGCTACTGCCCGACTTCCTACCGCGAGGTATAATACGAGTGGCTCTTCCCCTCATGGTCGATTTAGGATAGGTGGTTGTGCCAGGAAACTTTTGAAATCCTGAAAGGCTTGCTCGTACTCTGTTATCCATTCGAACTTTTTTCCTTTCCTTAGAGTGGCGTAGAAGGGGAGAGACCTTATTGCTGATCCCGCTAGAAATCTGGACAAGGCTGTCAACCTCCCGTTGAGTTATTGTACCTCTTTGACACAAGTTGGGCTCTTCATGTTGAGTATAGCCTGGCATTTATCTGGATTTGCCTCGATTCCTCTTTGTGTGAGCATAAAACCCAAGAATTTGCCAGCTTCTACTGCAAAGGTGCATTTTGCAGGATTGAGTCGCATGCCATGCTTCCTTATAGTGTCGAACACTTGGACCAAGTCAGACAATAATGTCTCTTCACTTTGTGTCTCTATCAACATGTCGTCCACATAGACTTCCATGGTTTTTCCGATATGGTATGAAAAGACTTTGTTTATTAGCCTTTGATAAGTTGCCCCCGCATTTTTAAGACCAAAAGGCATTACGATGTAGCAATAGTTTGCCTTTGGTGTTAGAAACGAGGTTTTTTCCTGATCAGGTGGATTCATTGGAATTTGATTGTATCCAGAATATGTATCCATAAACGAGAGGTATTTATATCCGGATGAGGCATCCACCAGTGTGTCGATACTTGGGAGTGGATAAGGATCTTTTGGGTAGGCCTTGTTGAGATCGGTGTAGTCGGTGCACATTCGCCACTTTCCATTAGATTTTTTCACCAAGACGACTTTGGCTAGCCATAGTGGGTACTTGACTTCCCTTATGAATCCTGCCTCCAGTAGCGCTTGTACCTGTTCTTCCACAGCTTGAGATCGTTCTTGCCCAAGTTTTCTTCGTCTCTGCTGTATCGGCCGAGATCCTGGATAGACCGCCAACTTGTGGCACATTAGTTTGGGGTCTATGCCTGGCATGTCTGCAGCTTTCCATGCGAAGAGATCGACATTATCTCGTAAGAACTATACCAGTGATTCTTTTGCGTCTCTTTTTAGGATCGTGCCAATATTAGTTGTTTTGTCCGAGGTGTTTCCGATCTGAACTTTCTCTGCTTCACCTTCGGGCTGTGGACGGAGTTCTTCTCGCCTCTGAACTCCACCAAGTTCGATTGTGTGGAATTCTTCTCCTCTGCCTCTGAGATTTAGACTTTCATTATAACAGCGGCGCGCCATCTTTTGATCTACTTTTATTGTAGCTATCCCTTCTGCAGTTGGGAATTTCATGCATAGATGTGGAGTTGAAACAATTGCGCCGAGTTGATTTAATGTTGTCCGACCTATTAGGGCGTTGTAGGATGAACTCACGTCGACCACGAGGTAGTCTATTTTGAGTGTTCTGGATTGATTTCCTTTTCCGAAAGTTGTATGTAGTGGCACGTATCCCAATGGTTGTACCGGGGTATCTCCCAGTCCGAACAGGCTGTTCGGGTATGCTCTAAGCTCTTTTTCTTCTAAGCCGAGCTTGTCGAAGGCAGTTTTGAATAAGATGTCGGCGGAGCTCCCTTGGTCTATTAATGTGCGGTGGAGATTGGCGTTTGCCAGTATGATGGTGATGACCATGGGATCGTCGTGTCCTGAGATGATACCGGATGCATCTTCCTTGGTGAACGTAATTACAGGGATGTCAGGCGCTTCCTCCTTTCCTTCGATATGATATACTTCTTTAAGATATCTTTTTCGGGATGATTTGGAGATTCCTCCTCCTGCAAATCCTCCGTGTATCATATGAACATGTATTTTGGCGTACGAGGTGATCGCTCGGTTCGCCCGACCTATTCGTCCCTCCTTCTTTTTCTTTGCTCATCATCTCGGGTTGCCAAATACCGATCTAGTTTTCCTTCTCTTACTAACTTTTCTATGACGTTTTTTAGATCGAAGCATTCGTTGGTGGAATGTCCACGGACACGATGGTATTCACAATACTCGTTTCGGTTTCCTCCTCCTCTTTTGCCTTTGAGTGGTCGAGCTGGGGGAATTTTTCTGTGTGGCAGACTTCCTTGTACACATCCACAAAAGACACTCGAAGGGGGGTGTAATTATGATATTTTTTAATTTTTTCCCCTTGTCGATCTTCTTTCTTTTTGGACTCTTTATCTTTATCCCGGTAGGTGAATCCGGATTTTGAGGTTTCTCCCAGTCGAGAATTTTCTTCCATGTTAATGTATTTCTTTGCTCGTTCTTGCACTTCGTCCAGAGATGTGGAGTACTTCTTTGATATGGATTGGCTAAAAGGTCCCTCTCGTAGGCCATTGATGAGGCCCATGATGGCGGCCTCTGTTGGCAAGTTTTGTATGTCTAGGCATGTTTTGTTGAATCTCTCTATGTAGTTGCGAAGACTTTTCCGATCTCCTTGCTTGATTCTTAGCAAACTGGGGGCGTACTTAGCTTTGTCTTTTTGGATGGAGAATCTGGCCAGGAACTTTTTGGCTAGGTTATCAAAGCTTGAGATGGACTTTGGAGGTAGGTTGTCGAACCATCTGATTGTACTCTTTGTGAGAGTTGTTGGAAAAGCTTTGCAACGAACTGCATCTGAGGCGTCGGTGAGGTACATTCTACTTCTGAAATTGCTGAGGAGATGGTTGGGATCTGTAGTGCCATCATACAAGGTCATGTCCGGAAGTTTGAAGTCCTTAGGAATTTTGGTCTTCATGATTTCCCTGGTGAATGGATCTTGATCTTTGCGTGAGTTATCCTCAGGGGTGGATCGAGTAGCTTTGGCTTTGAGATCGGTTTCGAGTTTTAGAAATTTATCTTCTAATTCTCGACGTCGCCTTACCTCTCTCTGTAGATCCTTCCCGACTTTTCGTTGATGCTGGATTTCTTTTTCAAGTTGCTTTAAATGATCTTGAAGTGCTTCTATCACTCCCGGATTTGATGAGTTTTTGTCCCCGTTAGATTCCGGGGTATCTTTCAGTGTAGTGTCCACGTTTTTGTGCGGTGTTCTATCCTCTAGATCTGAATCATGGTCGTTGTCATGGTCATCCGCCATGGTGATGGGATGACTTCCAGGTCCCCGGCAATGGTGCCAATGTTCCGAGGATTACCTGAAACTGTAGGTCGATCTCGGACGAGATCTTCTGTACTGGTTGAAGATGACGTGTCCGGCTGGTGGATGGCGGCCGGAGCTGTCATGTTCGACTTGTGGGACTGGTTGCACTACTGATCCTTCGTCACCGGAGGGTGGGGGTACCTGCAAGAGACTCCGATGCTTGAGTTAGCATGGGTATTAAGCAGGTTTTTAGTGGAATCAGAGTATGAGTTATACTTGGGTGCTCCAGTGTATTTGTATGGTGTAGAGTGACCTTTTTAGATAAGATAAGTTAGTTATCTTATCTTATCTTATCTTTGAGTTGAGTTCAGGTTATTTTTTTAAGGGAACCGCCCTTATCTCTATAGGCTTGGACTGCCTTTGGATTTGCGTCGTGTTCCTCTATTTGGGCCCTTTACTAGGCTTTCCTGTTGATTCGGCCGACCTCTTTGAGAAGAGGTCGGATAGCCTGACCTGAAGAGGTCGGTCGCTTCATTAATGAACATCCCGGATCGGATAGCTCGACCCAGGGTATGAACAGAGGGGATGATCTATTCATTGAAGAGATCATGTGGGATAGGGTCCCCAGAAACTTTAAGAGCCCTGACATGGACCACTATGATGGAACGATCGACCTGAGACACTATCTAAGCAACTTTTAAAAGCCAGATGTACTTGGCTAACGCGTCAGATACAACTTGTTGTAAAGCTTTTTCGATGACGTTAACCAAGGTGACGATGAAATAGTTCGACAGTCTACCACTGAGGTTCGTAACCTGCTTCGACGACCTTGCAAGAAAGTTTCTCACTTGATTCTCCATTGAGAAAGACAAAGTCAAACATACTCCAAGCCTCCTAGGAGTCCAGTAGGAAGTCGGAGAGACTCTATGAGCTTACATGGAAATATTCAACATAGCCTGCTTGGAGATCCAAACTCTGTCTACAAAAGCAGTGATAATCGGGCTAGTTAATGGCCTTAAAGAATGACCATTCTCCCAATCCATATCAAAGTGACACCCGACCTCCCTGTACGAGGTACAAGATCGAGCAAAAAAGTACATCAACATGGAAGAAAATGCCCGACTAAGGGAACCTGGTCCAAAACAAAATCTTCCTTACCAGGCTCGAGATAAAGAGAAAGAAGAGAAGAAAAGGAATGAGTACAGCTCAGACAATCCTTGAAGATATCATAACCACACTTCCTATGAGTCTCCCTTGTTGAAATTTACAGGGAGATCTGCCATACCAAGAAGCTTTCTCCTCCTCGGCCCATCAAAAATAAGAAAGGTGGAAGTGGGACATAATACTTTGAATATCACGAGACATATGGACATCCCACCAATGATTTCTATGACTTGAAAATGTGATAGAATAATTGGCCAGGGAAGGTTGGTTAGAAAGATAATTGGCAGAAAGATCGGATGATCAAGGAAAAAGAAAAGGTGAGGAGGAAGATAGGAGTCGACGAGATTGGCTACCACAAACTCCTGATAAACGCATCCACATGATAGGCGGAGGATCTGTAGGAGGCAAAATAACTACGTCCTCCCGTAAAAGGTATTTGAAAGAAGTTTATCAAGTCGGGGAAGAGGCCAAAACCCCCGACTTTCCCATTATTTCTTCACAAATGAAGATGTGCAAAGAATAACACTGGGGCATGACGATCCCATCATGATTACAATGATACTTGTTAATGCAAATTTCCACGGAACTTTGGTGGACCAAGGAAGTTCAGCCGACAACTTGTTTAAACCTACCTTTGACAAGTTAGGATTGGAAGAAAAGGAACTTAGGGCATACCTCGACACTCTTTTAGGGTTGGGAGACATGCCCATTCGACCTCTTGGCTTCATTCCGTTACACACCACTTTTGGTAAACATATGAAGTCCAGAGCTTTGAGTATAGACTACATTGTGGTTGACGTAGCATCAACCTACAATACTTTGATAGGTTGGATAACGTTAAATCGGCTTGCTGTGGTTGTCTCTACCCTTCATCTCTGTATGAAATTCCGACCTCAGAGGGAATAGCCACCGTGAAAGGAGACCAAAAATTGGCGAACTATACTTTAGTCAATGACTTACTCTATAGAAGAGGAATCTTCACACTCTTACTAAAGTGTGTTCCGATTTCATCAATGGAAGAATTCTTACAAGAAGTCCATAGCGGCATCTGTGGAAATCACTTGGAATCTAGATCACTAGCTAAGAAAGTGTTGTGAGCAGGCTTCTACTGACCGACCTTATAAACGGAGGTAGCTGACTTTGTTAAAAGATGTCAGCCTTGCCAAAAATATACCAATTTTCATATAGCACAACCAGAAGAGCTCATTAGTATTACCTCTCATTGGCCATTTTTAAAATGGGGCTTGGACTTCCTTGGACCATTTCTTCAAGCACCTGGACACGTAAAATACCTCATATTCTGGATTGATTACTTTACTAAATGGGTCGAAGCAGAATCCCTGGCAACTATCACAACCCAAAGAAGTAAAAAATTCCTCTACAAGAACATTGTTACCCGGTTTGGAGTCTCGTACTCCATCACCACAGACAATGACACTTAGTTTACCGACTCAACATTCAGAAGTCTAGTGGCAAGCCTCAAGATTAATCATTAGTTTATGTCGGTTGAGCACCCTCAAGCCAATGCTAAGCTGCAAACAAAGTCATATTAACCTGGCTTAAGCGAAGACTCCAAGATGCAAAGGGAGCATGGGCCGAAGAGCTCCCCCAAGTGTTATGAGCATATCGAATAACTCCCCATTCAACAACTAGAGAACTCCCATTCTGACTTGCTTATGGCATAGAATTCATGATTCCAATAGAGGTCAATGAAGAAATTCCAAGGGTTAGATTTTACAATGAAATGGGAAACGTCTGAGCCTAAATAGAAGAACTCGATCTCCTTCCAGAAGTCCGAGAACAAGCTCGGGTAAAGGAGGAAGCATTGAAGCAAAAAATAACCATAAGGTACCACAAGAATGTCATCAGAAGAAATTTCACCACAAATTACCTCATACTAATCCGAAATGACATCAGCGTACAGAAGTTGCGCGAAGGAAAGTTGGCTGCAAACTGGAAAGGAATTTACAAGATCATTGAAGTCTTGGAAAAAGGTTACTTTAAAGTGTCCAACCTCAAGGAAAATGAACTCCCAAGGTTGTGGCATGCATGCAACATAAAGAGATATTACAGCTTAGAAGCGAACCTTGTTCCTCGATGTACTCTTTTTGTCAACTTCACAGTTTTTTTTCCAACAAGGGTTTTTCCTAAATGGGGTTTTAACAAGGCATCACAGCAAGGGCTAGGAGCCATAATAGAAAAGCTCTTAGTAGCAAAATAGAATTTGTAAATTGTTCCTTCATTAATGATAATTCATTATTGATTCTATTGATTATTCTACTAAAATGCATTAATTTAAGCTTGAAAAAGCGCAAAAATCATTGCCTGACCTAAGATGGTTAGCAAGATAAAGTGACGAGGTCCATGTTAGTGTAAGAAGTTATATACACAGATCGTGGCCAAAACTCGAGAAACCACTAATACAAAACAAGTCAGCAAGAGAAGTGGCCCCAAAGCGAATTGCAAAAGTAACTTAATAACAAATACGAACAACCTCAAAAAGTCGGCACTAAGTCATTAGAAATGGAAAAGGGAATTATTAGGATCTAATAGATAAGGAATTCTAAAACTTAGGAAAGATTAAATAACTTAGAAAATCATTCACCTATTTGAAGATGAATGTTATTTAGCAAAACATTTTGTCAACATACAAGTCAGAGCTATGAAAACACTTATAAATAATAAAAAAGTGTAGCAGAAGCTATGATGTTTCAAAAAAGCCCTTGAAAAGGCAGAATCCATCCATAAAGAGTGTTTAATAAAGTACCCAAATTGAACTATTAGGCTGCATTTGAAAGGAAGACTGAGAGACTAAGACTAGGAGACAGAGTGACACCGGGACGTCACTTGGGTCACCAATCTTGGCAAGGTTAGAAACCCACTATGGTGACAGTTTAGATTCACCAATTTTAGCGAGGTTAGCAACCCCACTATGGTAAAAATAGCCATAAACCCACCTTGGTTGGCCAAGCCAATGATGCACCTCTTACTCTCAAAGAGCCTAGAGAAAAATAAGCACACAACTTATTTAAATATATAACTCAATCAATTCAACTCTATTTCATAAATAAAAGTTACATGAGTTATTTATACTAGTGGGAGAAGGAAAAGCCTTCATAACCTGGACAATATGGGACTAATTCATAACACCAAGTTCACTATCCTAAATAATATGGGACTTGTATTCCCTTATTACAATTAACTAATATAACTAACCTACTAACTCTACTTGCTCCCGCGTCACAAAGACTGAGACTGAATTAAGTTTCTGTATTGTGTTTGGAGTAAAATATACTGGACTGAGTTATGACTCAGTATTATGTTTAATTTAAAATAAATATGGAGATTGGAGGATAGATTTGGAATTTGAAAAGTTAAATTAAGATATTTTTGAGAAGAAATGTTATTAAAGGTTCAGTCTCCGTCTCCAAAATTTCAGTCTCTTGTGTCCCCATTTTCTGGAGATACTAAAGAGACTGAAATTTTAGGGACGGAGATTAAAATTTTAGTTCCAGTCTCTGGCCACCAAACACAATGCTGAATCACAGTCCCTAATCTCAATCTCAGTCCAGTCTCCCTAACCAAACGCTACTTTACAAAAATAAAGTGTTCACAAGACCCACAAACTGGGTCATCAAATATCAAGAAATCAAAAACTAAGAGGAGGGATCCTGTTCACCAGAGGTCATGTTGGAAGCTTCTTCAAACTGAGCTAAGGAGGTAGAGAGAGTCTCTTCAAGTTGGATCTGAAAGAGGGAGGGTTCTTTGTCCATTCGAGTTGGAAAGCTTGGGGAATCTCCCTCAACTGGGGCACCCGATGTCTTAGGATTTTTAGAAGGGACGTCATCATCAGGGGAAAAATGATGTTCCCATCAACCACAATCAAGTAGAGATCAATAAGAGAAAGATCCACATCGGGAGCAACAACTCAAAACCGAGCTTTCAAGTTCTCGGTCATTTCCTCCATACCTTGGGAAATCGACTCCTCTAGATCAGCATATCCCTCCTTCTACCTGGCGACCACATCCACTAAATCTAGTTTCTTCCTGAAAACTCAAGTGTAACTCTCTTCATCCTTCTTCTTTAAACCTTCTACCATGCACATGAAGCTTCAACATTCTTTTCCCTCTCTCGAAGTTTTGAAAGGTCAGAGATGAAAGTTTTCTTCTCCTTCTCCAACTCCTGTTTAGACTCCCGCAAAGATGCTACCTCATCTTGAAAGTCCATCAAAATTCGCTGAGTGGCATCAAGGGAGTCTCTTCAAGCTGTTTCAATATAGCAGAACAAACCCTGATCATCTTAATTCCACCTCAGCCTAAAACTTGAAGGTAATTTTTTATAGAAACATCTTCCATACTATGAGAAAGGACGTGTTTCTCACAAAAAGTCACAGCATCAAAACCTTATTCATACACACTTCCAGACTCAGAAGTCTTACGTTTGTTCAATTTTGGCTTAGAAAAACGAGCAATGATATAACACCCTAATTACCCTAGCCTTACCTCTAGCCGTAAAGCAAAGGTTACGATAATTCTAAGACTTATACATATTTATATAGAAGGAAATAATATATATTCTAGAAGCCCGATGAAGGAATAAAGCTCAAAGTCGCATAATGCGGAATTACATACGTGAAGCATTCGCACACGGTAACTAAACGCATTTGGCACAAAAGAATACAAAACATAATATATACAACCTTGAAATAAAGCTCCAAGATACAAGGTAGTAGTTAATAGATCAATAAAGTATATATATATATATATATATGGCAGCAATTTTTCCAACTTTTATAGAGAGAATTTGACAGCAAGTCAGCAACTAGTTTCCAGACACCCATTGCTATAATTGACCGGCCAACACTTATCCAGCTTATTTCAACAGAAGTTCTAGTTTTACTGTCAAATCCTACCTAAACACAAGTCAAGAAGAAAACTAATATATTTAACAAACTCGCAACATAGTAGCCATAGAACCTAGAAGTCTCAAACATGATTCTTAACATCTATATCTAGCCACTGCCTGCGGAGTTTAGGCTGACTAGCTATAAATAGAAAAATACAGAATTTTGGAGTTAAAACAGCTTATACAACTTATCTCTCAAGTAAGCCTCTAAGGCCATAAAGTCTAAAACAAAAGGGTGAGAGAAAGTACTACAACAAAATAAAATAGAAATGAAGCCAGGAAGAAACCATACTCCGCTCTGCCACCATGTCCGCAATTTCACCGAGGTGAATTACGACCTGCATCTAAAAAACAACAACAAAGTATGGAATGAGAACCGGAGGTTCTCAGTATGGTAACTTTTCCGAAGGTTACCTGAAACTGTAGGTCGATCTCAGACGAGATCTTCTGTGCTGGTCGGAGATGACGTGTCCGGCTGGTGGATGGTGACCGGAGTTGTCGCGCCCGACTTGTTGGACTGATAACACTGCTGATCCTTTGTCACTGGAGGGTGATGGTACCTGCAAGGGACTTCGATGCTTAAGTTAGCAAGGGTATTAAGCAGGTTTTTAGTAGAATCAGAGTATGAGTTATACCTGGGTGCTCCAGTGTATTTATTATGGTTGTAGAGTGACCTTTCTGGAGATAAGATAGTTATCTTATCTTATCTTATTTTTGGGTGATGTCATCTTATCTTCAGGGGAACCGCCCTTATCTCTATAGGCTTTGGGCTGCCTTTGGATTTGGGTCGTGTTCTTCTGTTCGGGCCCTTATTGAGATTTTCTGGTGATTTGGCCGAGCTCTTTGAGAAGAGATTGGGTAGTCTGACCTGAAGAAGTCGGTTGACTTGTCGCTAAACATCCCGGGTCGGACAGCTCGACCCAAGGTATGAACAGTGCCCCTGCTCGAGTGTGGTCTTCCCTTTGAGGTTGAGTCCTTAGTTTTAGGACTTCGTTCCTTCTCTGGTGAAGCCGAACTCAAGCATTTTGGTTGATTCTGCCGAAGATTTTTGAATGTGAAGCGATTTCCTTCGCCTGAAAGCGCGCGCCTCGCATTTGCACTCTTGTTTTGGGAATGTGCAAGGATTTAATAACCTCATTAACTCTTTTAATGCTCTGTTTCCTTTGCCTCTTTCATTTTTGGATTTTACACACAAAAACGGTTTTTTCTTCTCCGTTTCTTGCTTGCTGTAACTTTCCCCTTTTCTTTCTATCTTTCTGTTTTGCCTGAGGCTTTTGAGTTTCTTTCTGCGACACCCTTTGGTGATTGTCGGTGCTTTTCTTTGCTCGAAAGGCGATTCTGTCTCTCCGTCTTCAATTTCTTCGAAGCTTTCTCCTTTTTTCAGGTAGGTTCTTCTTTCCGTCGTTCTTATTTCTTTGGTAAAGTTTTGATTTTGCTTGAGTGTATGTTGGAAAGTTTGAACCTTTTCGTATTCTTTGTGCTTGTTTGTCTTTGTGGTGTGTTTTTCCTGGCTTCCTTTTCGTCCTTATGTATACTCCGATGCTTGAAGCTTTTTAGGGCTTTGCATGTTTGTTGTTTGCTTCTGTATTTATTGATTTTGTAGCTTTTGGGATAATGGCTCGTTTTGATTCTGAAAAAAGGTTTCCGTATTTTGATGATTTCCACTTGGCATGTTTTGTTGCTTGGTAGTTTCTTTGCTGATAGACTGAAACTGTAGTTTGAGAGGTGGCTTATTTGGTTTGTAGCTTTTTTTTCGGAGTGTTGATTGAAAGAAGGTTCATCTTGTTGGGATAGCTTTGATTTTCTTCTCGTGTTGTTGTTTGTCTGGAAGGGGATTTTCTTTGCTGAAGGTTTTGGGGTGTAGCTTCATAGCTTCATAGCCCTTTCCTGAGTCTTCCTTACTTTGTCTCTACCTCCAAAGGATGCCCCTGGACCTTGGTGTGTGTCTTGGGGTTTTCCTTTTGCTGTTTGTATTGCTCTTGCGTCATGTTTGTCCGAGTTGTTCTGATTTCGCCCGAGCTATTTTTGGTTAGTAATCCATTTTTTTTCTTGTTTGTAGGACTAGTTGGCCATGTCTTCTTGCAAAAATATTGTTGAGACGTCTTCTAAGATTCCTGAGGGGATATCTGACTGGTTGGACTCTCTTGTGTTAATGTGTGTTTCTGTGGTGAATGCAGAGTTTTATGTGGAGCTTAGGAAACATCACCGTCTCTGTAAGAGTAGAGATCAGGAAAGGAACTATGAATTGGTAGCGCCTGATTCTGAAGAGAGGGTTTGCTTTCCTGCTCTGAACCGGGGGGAGCGCCCTTTCTTTTATGCTTATGACTATTTTTTCAGCCAGTTGAATATTACTTTTCCTTTCACTTCCTTTGAGACCGATTTGCCGTGGTTGTGTAACGTAGCTCCTGGGGTTTTATCAAGATCTTTCAGCTGCTTTGCCAAGAGTTAGACGTCATACCTTCTCAGACTCTCTTCCTTTACCTTTTTGTTTTAACTAAACCCGGGATTTCTTCCAAAAAGAAAGCCTCTTGGATTTCCTTTAGATCTGTCCAGGAACATAAAGCTTTTGCCATGTATGATGAGTCTTTTAGAAACTTTAAGAATTACCCTTTTAAGGTCCGAGCGGTTGAGGGAGCTCGACCATTTTTTCTAGAAGCGAATGATAAACCTGCCTTCCCCTTGTGTTGGCAACAGAATGTAGTGGTGTCTCGATACACGTGGGAGATGCTTGACGAAGTCGAGCAGGCCTTTGTAAATGTGTTGGAGGATATTTGGGGAGACCTCCTCATCTTGACACTAAGAAATTTTTGGGGGACCCATCCCTTGTCCGAACTGCATTGGGTATTAATTTATATGTTTTGCTTTTTTACTTTGCTTCCTTCTTTTAGCAGCTTGTAACTTGCTTCTATGGTTGATTTTGTTTTTCAGAGATGGACAAAAATAATGACTCTATGAAAGTCTTTAAAAAGGCGAGGAAGGCTACTGCGGCCCAAAACATCTCGGCCAAAGTGGCTGGGGAAGGGTCTTCTCGTGTTCCTCCCAAACAGCCCATACCGAGCTCTCCTGGCCCGAGAAGGATGATCCCTACCCCTCGTGTCCATGTGCTTGATCCTCCCCAGGCTTCTGCCACTGCCTCCTCTCCTACAACTGTTCCCCCTTCAAAAAGACCTCGGACTGTTGAGCCCTTCAATCTAGATGCTCCTGACTATGATGCTGTTGGGTTTGTTGACCAGCAGATTGGTCCCTATGGTGTCGTTCCTACTGATGATGTTTCCCTTCTTCATTATTTGGATTTCATTACCCGAAGCAGCATCAAGATGGAACACATGGGGGCAGCTCTGTATCGAACCACCCAAGATCTTCCTATTCATGCAACGAAGGCCTTTATGGAGGAGGCCAAATCAGAGTTTGATCGGATTAAGGGTTTAAAGGAGGAGCTCGAGGTGAAAGTTGCCAGGTTGGAAAAAGAGTTGGAGGGTGAAAAGACTAGAGCTGTTGCTTTGGCAGCCTCTGCAAAGTTGGCTGAGGACATGGCGTTGAAGCATAAGGAGAGCTATGTCATCACATATAGGGAGATGATGGATCTCAGGAAAGTTTGGAGTCTGTCCGAGCGGATTATGCCGAACTTCAAGGTCATCTTGTAGGCAGTGTTACTGCTGCTTATGAGAATTTGAAGGAGCAAGTTTGAGTTCTTGCGCCCAAGCTTGACCTTACGCTCTTCAGCTTGGACAACATTGTGAAGGACGGTAAAATTATCCCTGATGATGACGACGATGTCGAGCCCCCTCCTGTGCCTACTGCCAAAGTCTCTGTTGCGCCGACTTCTTCAACTCATGCAGATGGTCCTCCCGAGTTGGATCCTGTTTGTCAGATCCTGAACCGAGATGATAGGACGGTAGATGTAGTGCCTCTTCAGACTCGTCCTCCTTCACCTCGGGATGCAGCTGCTAGGAAGTCTGTGGATTCTCTTTGATTGTTTCTGATGTATTTGTGTATTGCCCGGCCTGTGGGCCTCGAACTCTTTTTATTTTGTAGTTTATGCTCTTAACTTCTGGATACTTTTAGTTGCTTTTTTAGCAACTTTATTTTGAAAAAACAAAGGTAGTTTTTCAAGTCCTTTGGGGTCGACTTTAGGTGGCCTTTTTATAACAACCTTGTTTCTCTTTGAGATATGCTTTTCTGTATTTTTCTTGAAACTTAGGGAATCTTGAGAGTGTTGGAGTCTTGTTGTGCAATCTCTTTTGATTGCCTTTGTGTTTTGTTTTCCATCTGGGTTGAAGCTAGCTTTGTGCAGCTAGTCTTCTTTGCGCTCTCTGATATGATGCCAGTAATTTGATTTTTGTGAAGCCATGGCTTTCTGGGTCCGACTTGGGTCCCTTATAGCGGCTGCCTTCTTATTGTCCGACTTCTTAGACTTGGTCGTGTTTTTGCTTCCGCTTGGACCTCGGTAGGTCTTTTCCTATGGATTATCACTTTGGTAGCTTGCCGAGTCGACTTTGTTGCGTCGGCCTCTTTTGAGTTATTTCTAGCAATCCATTTTTGGATCTTTTGTCAGATCTCTTTTTATGGATTACTTTTATAACTTTATGGCTTTGTTGGGATGACTTTATCATGTCGGTCCCTTCTAAGTTATTTCTAGCAATCCTCTTTTTGGACCTTTGTCAGGTCTCTTTTAGGGATTACTTTTATAACTTTATGTTCTGGGCCGACTTCATCATGTTGGGCCCTTCTAAGTTATTTTTAGTAATCCTCTTTTTTTTACCTTTGTCAGGTCTCTTTCAGGGATTACTTTTTATAACTTTTTGTTCTAGGCCGACTTCATCATGTCGGGCCCTTCTAAGTTATTTTAGTAATCCTCTTTTTTGGACCTTTGTCAGGTCTCTTTCAGGGATTACTTTTTATAACTTTTTGTTCTGGGCCGACTTCATCACGTCGGGCCCTTCTAAGTTATTTTAGTAATCATCTTTTTTGGACCTTTGTCAGGTCTCTTTCAGGGATTACTTTTTATAAATTTTTGTTTTGGGATGACTTCATCATGCCGGGCTCTTCTAAGTTATTTTTAGTAATCCTCCTTTTTAGGACTGGCCAGACCTCTTTCCAGGGATTTACTTTTTATAACTTTGGTTATTGTGGTCGACTGGTCTGACTTCTTTACGTCGGCCAGACTTTAAGTTATTTTTAGCAATCCATTTTTATTAAGACCTCGTCAGGTCCTTTCTATGGATCACTTTCGATAACTTCTTGCATTATTCTATTTTTGTCGCCTTTTCATCTTTGCCGATTTTGTAGACATTGGGTTTGCTCCCTGTTTTTTTATGAATTTGGTTCTTGTTCCGAGGGTTACCTGAAACTGGAGGTCGATCTTCGGTTGAGATCTTCTGTACGGGTCGGTGCCAACGTGTCCGACCGGTGAGTGGCGGCCGGAGCTGTTGTGTCCAACTTGTTGGACTGACTGCACTGCTAATCCTTGGTCACCGGAGGGTGGGGGGATACTTGCAAGAGACTCCGATGCTTAATTTAGCATGGGTATTAAGCAGGTTTTTTAGTAGAATCAGAGTATGAGTTATACCTGGGTGCTCCAGTGTATTTATAGTAGTGTGGGCTGACTTTTCTGATAAGATAAGTTAGTTATCTTATCTTATCTTATCTTATTTTGGGTGAAGTCAGCTTATCTTCAAGGGAACCACCTTTATCTCTATAGGCTTGGATTGCCTTTGGATTTGGGTCGTGTTCCTCTATTTGGGCCCTTTATTGGGCTTTCCTGTTGATTTGGCCGATCTCTTTAAGAAGAGATCGGATAGTCGGACCTGAAGAGGTCGGTCGCCATGTCGCTAAACATCCCGGGTCGGATAGCTCGACCCAGGGTACGAACAGTGCCCCTGCTTGAGCTCAGTCTTCTGCTTTGAGGTCGAGTTTTTTTACTTCGAACTTTTTATAGCGAAGCCGAACTCGAGCACTTTTGTCGATTCCTTTCTTTGTAGATCTTTTTGAATGTAGAACGTTTTCCTCTAAAAATGCGCGCTTTTGTATTAGCACTTCGTTCTAGGGAACGTGCGAGGGTTTAATACCTTCATTAATTGGTATTAATTGCCCCGTTTCTCTTGGCTTTATTTTGAATTTTGCTTCCTCAGAAAAACGGTTTCTCTTCTTCCTTTTTCTTTGTAACTCCTTCGTTCTCTCTATCTCTGTCTTTTCTTGCGTTGCGATATCTTCCAGTGATCCAGTGATTCCTTCCTTTCTACTTCTTCCAGAACTTCTCATTTCTCCAGGTTAGTTCCATTTTGCAATTACTTTTCTCTTTCGTTGCTTTGGCATTGGTTTTGTGGTGAAGTTTTGATTTTGCTTGGAGAAAGTTTGGATCTTTCTGTTTTTGTTGCGCCTAATTGCTGTTGTATTGTGTGTTCTGGGAGTTTCTTCGTCTTTCGTATGAAATTTTTTGCTTTTCCTGTTGCTTGATGCTTTTAGGGCTTTTGCATGTTATTACTGTTTCTGCTTGTGCTTTCGACGATGGTTTTTGTTTGATTCTGAAAAAGGTTGTGTCTTTGATGATTTTCTGCTTGGCATTTTTGATGTCGACAATGCTTTTTGTTGATAGAATGTAGAAAGATAGTGGCTTAGATGACTTTTGTATTTTTACTTCCCTTTTTCAAAACGTTTGTCTACTTGAAATCTTCTTTTCTTGTTTGGGAAATGTCGGGACGTAAGCTGTAGATTTTTCCTAAAATCTTGTTTTGCCATTGTCTCCAAAGGATGCCCCAGGACTTTGGTTTAAGTCTTGGGGTTTTCCTTTTTTGTCTGAATCATATTAGTCGAGTTGCTTTGCCCCTCCTCCGAGATATTTTTTAGTGATCCAATCTTCTTTTCTTTTTGTAGGATTAGTTGGCTTCATGTCTTCTCACAATAATATTGTAGAGATGTCTTCCAAAGTTCCCGTGGGGATGTCCGATTGGCTGGACTCCCTTGTCCTAATGTGTGTCTCTGTCGTGGATGCTGGATTTTGTGTAGAGCTGAGGAAACGTCATAGGATTTGTGGTAACAGTGCTCGTGAGAGGGATTATGAGCTTGTAGCTCCTGACTCTGATGAGAGGGCTTGTTTTCCTGTCGAATGGGAGCGTCCCTTCTTCTATGCCTATGAATATTTCTTCAGCCAGTTGGATGTTACTTTTCCTTTTACTGCTTTCGAGACCGACTTGTTGTGGTCATGTAACATTGCTCCATTCCAGCTTCATCCGAATTCCTGAGGTTTTATCAAGATATTTCAACTGCTTTGCCAAGAGTTAGGCATAACACTTTTTCAAACTCTTTTCCTCTATCTTTTGTCTCGGCCAAGCCTGGAGGTTCTTCCAAAAAGAAAGCTTCCTGGGTTTCTTTCAGATCGGCCCACGGGCATAAAGTTTTTGCCATGTATGATGAGTCTTTTAAAGATTTTAAGAATTATTTCTTCCGAATCTGTGCTGTTGAGGGGGTCCGCCCCTTTTTTCTTGATGAGAATGACGAGCCTGCTTTTTCTCTAGAGTGGCAAAAGAATGTGAGAGTGCCTCGTTATACATGGGAGATGCTTAATGAGGTTGAGCGGGTTTTTGTAGTTGTTCTTGAAGATTTGTGGGGGGAACCACCTCATCTGGATACAAAAAGATTTTTGAGTGATCCATCTTTGGTTCTAACTGCTTTGGGTACTATCTGACTTGTTTCTTATACTTGTTTCTTAGTTTTGCTTCTCCCAGGTTGTAACTCATCATTATGGTTGATTCTGTATTTTCAGAGATGTCGAAAAACAATGATTCCATGAAGGCCTACAAGAAGGTGAAGAAGGCTGCTGCTGCTCAAAACATCTCGGCAAAGGTGGCCGGAGAGGGATCTTCTCAAGTTCCAGTGAAGCCACCCGTGCCGAGTTCTCCTGGGCCGAGGAAGGTGATCCCTACTCCTCGAGTTCGTCTAACTGATCCTCCACAGACTTCTACCACTACTTCTGGTGCTCCTCCCAACAAGAAGCAAAAAACAATTGAGGCCTTTAACCTTGACGCCCCTGATTTTAATGCAATCGAGTTTGTAGATCAGCAAATCGGTCCCTACGGTGCCCTCCCCATGGATGATGTATCAATCCTTCGCCATCTGGATTTTATGACCCGAAACAGTGTTAAAATGGCATATATGGGGGCTTCCCTGTACCGAACTGCTCAGAATCTTTCCGTGCCACCAAAGAATTTATGGAGGAGGCTAAACAGGAGTTCGACCGGATGAAGGGCCTGAAGGAAGAGCTTGAGGTAAAGGTAGCCAAGTTGAAGAAGGATCTGGAGAACGAAAAGGTGAGTTCCCTTGCTCTGGCAGCTTCTGTGCGGTTGGCCGAAGACACGGCATTGAGGCATAAGGACAGTTACGTTACATCTTAACGGGAGGTGGTGCGTCTGAGGGAGGAGCTAGAGTCTGCCCGAGTAGACTATTCTGAGCTCCAAGGTCACCTCGTCGGTAGCGTGAACGCTGCCTATGATAATTTAAAAGAGCAAGTTCAAGTTCTTGCTCCTGAGGTTGACATTACTCTCTTTAGCTTGGACAATGTTGTGAGGGATGGTAAGATTGTCCCTGACGACCAAGATGATGATGATGTTGATCCTCCCCCTGTGCTTTCTGCCAAGGTGTCCGCTTCTACAATTCCTCCGGTTGAGGTTGATCATTCTGTTTCTGATCCGGACTGTCAGATTTTGAACCGGGATGATGGTACCGTGGATGTTGTGCCTCTCCAGGCTCGCCCTCCTTCACCCCAGACTGATGCTGCTAAAAAGTCTTCTAATCTTTAGCTGAGTTTTCTTTGGATATTTGCATAGTTGGCCCGGCTTGTGGGCTTTAAAACTCTTTATTTTGTATAGTTGAATATTTTGCTGACTGCTGGTACTCCTTTTGGTTGCTTGTTTAGCAACTTTTGTTTTAAAAAACAAGTAGCTTTCAAGCTTTTGGGCTTGACCCTAAAGCTTTATAATATTGTATTCTATAGCATGCTTGTTAACACTTGTCTTGGCACCTTTCTGGGTTTTTAGAATACTGGAACCTTGCTGCTCGGCCTCCTTGAACTGCTTTGTACTTGGAGGTCGTAGATGCATGGATCCAATTCATATTTCGGTTTGCTTGCTCTTACTTGTATTTATCCATAACTGATTTCTTTACGTCGTCCTTTTCCAAGTAGTAGACCGACTTCGTCATGTCGATCTCTTCTAAGTAATTTCGTAATCCTCTTTCTTGGACCTTTGTTAGGTCTCTTTCAGGGACTACTTTTATAACTTTTCGTAGGAGGTCGACTTCTTTACGTCGTCCTTTTCCAAGTTATTTTTGTAGTGGACCGACTTCGTCATGTCGATCTCTCCTAAGTTATTTCGTAATCCTCTTTCTTAGACCCTTGTCAGGTCTCTTTCAGGGATTACTTCTATAACTTTTCGTAGGAGGTCGACTTCTTTACGTCGTCCTCTTTCTATGTTATTTTTGTAATCCTCTTTCTTGAACCATTGTCAAGTCTCTTTCAGGGATTACTTCTATAACTTTTTGTAGGAGGTCGACTTCTTTACGTCGTCCTCTTTCTAATTTATTTTTGTAATCCTCTTTCTTGGACCCTTGTCAGGTCTCTTTCAGGGATTACTTCTATAACTTTTCGTAGGAGGTTGGCTTCTTTACGTCATCCTCTTTCTAAGTTATTTTTGTAATCCTCTTTCTTGGACCCTTGTCAGGTCTCTTTCAGGGATTACTTCTATAACTTGTTTTTCGTAGGAGACCGACTTCGTCGTGTCGATCTCTTCTAAGTTATAGCAATTTCTCTTTTATAGGGTTGGCCAGACCTCTTTCCAATGATTTGCTGATAACTTGGGTTGACTTGGTCCGACTTCTTAACGTCGGCCAGTCTTTAAGTTATTATTTAGCAATCCATAAGACCTCGTCAGGTTCTTTTTCTGGAT
>NC_029785.2:128740346-128762334 GCF_000816755.2 Arachis ipaensis | reverse complement strand
CTTCTACAATTCCTCCGGTTGAGGTTGATCATTCTGTTTCTGATCCGGACTGTCAGATTTTGAACCGGGATGATGGTACCGTGGATGTTGTGCCTCTCCAGGCTCGCCCTCCTTCACCCCAGACTGATGCTGCTAAAAAGTCTTCTAATCTTTAGCTGAGTTTTCTTTGGATATTTGCATAGTTGGCCCGGCTTGTGGGCTTTAAAACTCTTTATTTTGTATAGTTGAATATTTTGCTGACTGCTGGTACTCCTTTTGGTTGCTTGTTTAGCAACTTTTGTTTTAAAAAACAAGTAGCTTTCAAGCTTTTGGGCTTGACCCTAAAGCTTTATAATATTGTATTCTATAGCATGCTTGTTAACACTTGTCTTGGCACCTTTCTGGGTTTTTAGAATACTGGAACCTTGCTGCTCGGCCTCCTTGAACTGCTTTGTACTTGGAGGTCGTAGATGCATGGATCCAATTCATATTTCGGTTTGCTTGCTCTTACTTGTATTTATCCATAACTGATTTCTTTACGTCGTCCTTTTCCAAGTAGTAGACCGACTTCGTCATGTCGATCTCTTCTAAGTAATTTCGTAATCCTCTTTCTTGGACCTTTGTTAGGTCTCTTTCAGGGACTACTTTTATAACTTTTCGTAGGAGGTCGACTTCTTTACGTCGTCCTTTTCCAAGTTATTTTTGTAGTGGACCGACTTCGTCATGTCGATCTCTCCTAAGTTATTTCGTAATCCTCTTTCTTAGACCCTTGTCAGGTCTCTTTCAGGGATTACTTCTATAACTTTTCGTAGGAGGTCGACTTCTTTACGTCGTCCTCTTTCTATGTTATTTTTGTAATCCTCTTTCTTGAACCATTGTCAAGTCTCTTTCAGGGATTACTTCTATAACTTTTTGTAGGAGGTCGACTTCTTTACGTCGTCCTCTTTCTAATTTATTTTTGTAATCCTCTTTCTTGGACCCTTGTCAGGTCTCTTTCAGGGATTACTTCTATAACTTTTCGTAGGAGGTTGGCTTCTTTACGTCATCCTCTTTCTAAGTTATTTTTGTAATCCTCTTTCTTGGACCCTTGTCAGGTCTCTTTCAGGGATTACTTCTATAACTTGTTTTTCGTAGGAGACCGACTTCGTCGTGTCGATCTCTTCTAAGTTATAGCAATTTCTCTTTTATAGGGTTGGCCAGACCTCTTTCCAATGATTTGCTGATAACTTGGGTTGACTTGGTCCGACTTCTTAACGTCGGCCAGTCTTTAAGTTATTATTTAGCAATCCATAAGACCTCGTCAGGTTCTTTTTCTGGATCACTTTCGATAACTTCTTGCATTATTCTGCTTTCATCTTTGCCGATTTGTAGAAAGTGGTTTCTATCTTTTTTTGGTCGACCTTTAGATGAATCGCACTTTCATCTCTATTGGTCTTTATCGTGATCGTGCTGTGAATCTGTTTCTCACTTTCTGCCGATCTGTCGCTTTATAACCGGGCGATGAATGCTTTAGATTAATGCGTCTTGAGAATTTATAGAATATCTAAAATGCATTTTATTCAAAGACAAAGTACAAATATATACATGTGGGAATTTTTCATCCCTGTAAGTCGGATAGTTTTGTAGGTCTTAGCTTGGTACCTCATTAAAAAATCTTTTCAGGAAAAAGAGTGTACCTTATACCAAGATCCTTTATTATTCCTAACTATAGTACCTTCTTAAGTTGCAGGCGTGCCACGATCTGGGGAGCTCTCGTCCATCGAGTTCGGACAGTCTGTAGTAGCCCTTTCCAAGTACTTCTATGACTCGGTAGGGTCCCTTCCATTTTGCTGCCATCTTTCCTTCTCCCGGTCGAGTTGTTCCGATATCATTTTGGATTAGAGTGAGGTCGTTTTCCGTAAAGCCTCGCAGCACTAGCTTTTGATTATATCTCGAAGCCATTCGACGTTTTAGTGCTTCTTCCCTGATCCGGGCTCTTTCCTGGACTTCCGGGAGTAGGTCGAGTTCTTCCCTTTGCAGTTGGGAGTTGGCTTCTTCATTGTAGTGTACTACTCTATGCGACCATTCCTCAATTTCTACCGGGATCATTGCCTCCACTCCATAGGCTAGTCAGAAGGGTGATTCCTTTGTGGTGGAGTGTGACGTTGTCCGATATGCCCATAGGACTTGTGGGAGTTCCTCAGACCAAGCTCCCTTTGCATCCTGTAATCTCCATTTTAACCCGGCCAATATGACTTTGTTGGCTGCTTCAGCCTGTCCATTGGCTTGGGGATGTTCGACGGAGGTGAACTGGTGTTTTATGTTCAGATCGGCTGCTAATTTTCTGAAGCCTGCATCTGTGAATTATGTGCCATTGTCTGTGGTGATGGAGTATGGGACCCCAAACCTTGTGACAATGTTTCTATATAGGAATTTTCGACTTCTTTGGGCAGTAGCATTAGCTAGGGGTTCTACCTCGATCCACTTTGTAAAATAGTCTACCCCTACTATGAGGAATTTAACTTGTCCCGATCCATGAGGAAAGGGTCTGAGAAGGTCGAGTCCCTATTTTGCAAATGGCCAAGGTGAAGTTACGCTGATGAGCTCTTCTGGCGGTGCGATGTGAAAGTTGGCATGTTTCTGTCATGGTGGACATGTCTTTACAAACTCTGTAGCTTCCTTTTGTAGAGTTGGCCAATAAAATCCAGCCCGGAGTATTTTTTTGGTGAGAGCTTGTGCTCCGAGATGATTACCACAGATGCCACTGTGTACTTCCTCTAAAACTTCCCTTGTGTGGGAGGTCGGCACACATTTTAATAGTGGTATTGAAATCCCTCTTTTATACAGGGTGTTATTTATGATAGTGTAGTATTAAGCCTCCCGTTTTAACCTCTTTGCCTCCTTTTCATCCGTGGGGAGTGCTTCTGTTTTGAGGTAGTTAATTATGGGGGTCATCCATCCTTGATCCCGACCTGTTATGGCTAGGACTTTTTCTTCTTCCGAGATTGACGGGTTTTGGAGCATTTCCTGGATGAGGCTTCTATTGTTGCCCCCTGGTTTGGTGCTGGCTAGTTTTGAGAGTGCGTCACCTCGGGCATTTTGCTCCCGGGGTATGTGGCAGATCTTATATTCCCCGAGTTGTCCGAGCTGTTCCTTGGTTTTATCCAAATACTTTTTCATGGTGGGATCTTTGGCTTGGTAGCTCCCTGTTATTTGTGAGGTGACTACCTGTGAATTGCTGAAGATATTGAGTTTTTGAGCTCCAACCTCCTTAGCCAGTTTCAAACCAGCTAGTAACGCTTCATATTCCGCCTGGTTATTTGAGGCCGGGAATCCAAATTTGAGGGAGAGCTCAACTTGGGTTCCTTAGTTGCTTTCTGTTCATACCCTGGGTCGAGCTATCCGACCCGAAATGATCAATGATAAAGCGACCGACCTCTTCAGGTCGAGCGGACCGACTTCTTCTTAAAGAACTCGGCCGTGTCAACAAAAGAGCCCAGTAAAGGGCCCAAATGGAGGAACACGACCCAAATCCAAAGGCACTTCAAGCCTATAGAGATAAAGGCGGTTCCCTTGAAGATAAGCTGACTTCACTCAAAATAAGATAAGATAAGATAAAGTAACTAACTTATCTTACCCGAAAGGTCAGCCCACATTACTATAAATACACTGGAGCACCCAGGGATAACTCATACTCTGATTCTACATAACACCTGTTTAATACCCATGCTAACTTAAGCATCGGAGTCTCTTGCAGGTACCCCCCACCCTTCGGTGACAGAGGATCAGCAGCACGTTCAAGTCCAAACAAGTCGGACGTACCAGCTCCGGTCACCATTTACCAGCCGGACACATCGGTTCCGACCAGCACAGAAGATCTCGTCCGAGATCGACCTACAGTTTCAGATAACCCTCGGAACATTGGCGCCATTGCCGGGGAACCTGGAAGTCATCCCATCACCATGGCAGACAATCATGACAACGACCACGACTCAGATCTAGAAAATAGAACACCGCATAAAAATGCGGACACCCCACCAAAAGACACTCTGGAATCCAATGGAGACAAAAATTCAGCTAAATCGGGAGCAATAGAAGCCCTTCAAGATCGCTTGAAACAACTTAAAGAAGAAACCCAACGACAACGAGAAATTGGAAAAGATCTACAAAAAGAAGTACGGCGACGTCGAGAATTGGAAGACAAGTTACAGCAATTAGAAGCCGATCTCAAATTAAAAGCCCCTCGGGTCACTCCTGAGGAAAGCTCACGCAAAGAACAGGATCCATTCACCAGGGAAATCATGAAAACCAAAATTCTAAAAGACTTCAAACTCCCGGATATGATTTTGTACGATGGCACCACTGATCCCAACCATCACCTCAGCAATTTCAGAAGCAGAATGTACCTTACCGATGCCTCAGATGCCGTTCGCTGCAAAGCCTTTCCGACAACCCTCACGAAGACGGCGATCAGATGGTTCGACAGCTTACCTCCCAAGTCCATCTCAAACTTCGACGACCTAGCCGGAAAGTTCCTTGCTAGATTCTCCATCCAGAAAGATAAAGCTAAACACACCCCCAGTCTACTAGGGATCAAGCAAGGAGATCGGGAGAGCCTCCGCAACTACATGGAAAGATTCAACAAAACATGCATGGACATACAAAGCTTACCCACAGAGGCCGCCATCAAGGGACTTATCAACGGCCTACGAAAGGGACCTTTCAGCCAGTCTATATCAAAAAAGTACCCGACCTCCTTAGACGAAGTGCACGAACGAACAGAACAATCACCTCGGACACCAGAAAGACATGTCCACATGATACATGGCAGATTCGCAGCAGGAGGGATCTCCAAATCTTCCTGCAAAAGGTATCTCAAAGAAGTATATCATGTCAAAGGAGAGGAGGAAGCACTCAACATCCCAGCGATAACATTCACTAAGGAGGACGCGTCCGGCATCATCACAGGACACGACGATCCCATGGTCATCACCATTATATTGGCAAACACCAACCTACACCGTACCTTAATAGACCAAGGGAGTTCTGCCGACATCTTATTCAAGACAGCCTTTGGTAAACTCGGCTTAGAAGAAAAAGAACTTAAGGCATATCCAAACAGTCTGTTCGGATTAGGAGATACCCCGGTTCGACCACTAGGATATATATCACTACATACAACCTTCAGAAACGGAGACCAATCCAGGACCCTCAAAATAGACTACATCGTAGTCGATGTAAGTTTAGCTTACAATGCTCT
Organism: Arachis ipaensis; assembly: GCF_000816755.2. Taxonomy (NCBI): domain Eukaryota; kingdom Viridiplantae; phylum Streptophyta; class Magnoliopsida; order Fabales; family Fabaceae; genus Arachis; species Arachis ipaensis. The sequence continues at coordinate 128,757,116 of NC_029785.2, read as the reverse complement.
CATAGGTCGGACAACACTCAACCAACTCGGCGCAATAGTCTCGACCCCACACCTATGTATGAAGTTCCCAACTCCGAAAGGGATAGCCACGATAAAAGCTTACCAAAAGATGGCACGTCGCTGTTATAAAGAAAGCCTAAACCTCAGAGGCAAAGGAGAAGAGTTCCACGCAATTGAGTTGGGCGGAGTTCAACGACGAGAAGATCTTCGCCCCCAACCAGAGGGCGAGATAGAAAAAATTCAGATCGGGGACACCTCGAAAAAACAACTAATATCGGCACAATCCTCAAAGGGGATTTAAAAGAATTGCTAATACAATTCTTACGAGATAATGTCGACCTCTTTGCATGGAAATCCGCGGACATGCCAGGCATAGACCCTAAGCTAATGTGCCACAAGTTGGCGGTCTACCCAGGATCTCGACCGGTACAGCAGAGACGAAGAAAGCTTGGGCCAAAGCGATCCCAGGCTGTGGAAGAGCAAGTACAGGCACTGCTGGAAGCCGGATTTATAAGAGAAGTTAAATACCCGCTATGGCTAGCCAACGTCGTCTTGGTGAAAAAATCGAATGGGAAGATCATGGAGGTCTATGTGGACGACATGCTAATAAAAATACAAAGTGAAGAGACACTATTGTCCGACCTGGCTCAAGTATTCAACACCATAAGGAAGCATGACATGCGACTCAATCCCGTGAAATGCACCTTTGCAGTAGAAGCAGGCAAATTCTTAGGCTTCATGCTCACTCAAAGAGGAATTGAAGCAAATCCAGACAAATGTCAGGCCATACTCAACATGAAGAGCCCAACCTGTGCAAAAGAAGTACAGCAACTCAACGGGAGACTGGCCGCCCTATCCTGATTCTTAGCAGGAGCCGCGATAAGATCTCTTCCCGTCTATGCTACTTTAAGAAAGGGAAAACAATTCGAATGGACAATAGAGTGCGAGCAAGCCTTCCAAGACCTCAAGAAGTTCTTAGGACAGCCACCTATCCTATCCTGACCGTGAGTTGGAGAACCACTCATATTATACCTCGCAGTGGGAAGCAAGGCAGTAGCATCAGCACTAGTCAGAGAAGACGAAAATGGACAACAACCTGTCTACTTCATTAGCAAGGCACTACAGGGATCCGAGCTGAACTACCAGAAAATAGAAAAATTTGCCTATACTCTTATCCTAACATCTCAACGACTCCGCCCGTACTTCCAGGCTCACACCATTAAGGTTCGAACTAACCAACCCATAAAAGGAATATTGCAGAAAACAGATCTAGCAGGCAGAATCTTACAATGGGCAGTCGAGTTGTCAGAGTTTGATCTCCAATATAAAGCTCGAACGGCAATCAAATCACAATATCTGGCCGACTTTATCGCAGAATTCACAGATGCCCTAGAAACCCCCACAGAATGGAACCTTTACGTGGATGGTTCTTCAAATAAGACTGGAAGTGGCGCAGGTGTGATAATAGAAAGCAACCAAGGAACCCAAGTTGAGCTCTCCCTCAAGTTTGGGTTCCTGGCCTCAAACAACCAGGCGGAATATGAAGCATTATTAGCTGGCTTGAAGCTGGCTAAAGAGATCGGAGCTCAAAAACTCAACATTTACAGCGATTCACAAGTGGTTATATCACAAATAACAGGGAGCTACCAAGCCAAAGATCCCACCATGAAAAAGTATATGGATAAAACCAAGGAACAGCTCGGACAAATCGGGGAGTATAAGATCTGCCACATACCCCGCGAACAAAATGCCCGAGCTGATGCACTCTCAAAACTAGCCAGCACCAAACCAGGGGGTAACAACAGAAGCCTCATCCAGGAAATGTTGCAGAACCCGTCAATCTCAGAAGAGGAAAAAGCCCTGACTATAATAAGTCAGGACCAAGAATGGATGACCCCTATAACCAACTACCTCAAAACAGGAACGCTCCCCATAGAAGAAAAGGAGGCAAAAAGGTTAAAAAGGGAGGCACAGTACTACACCATCATAAACAACATCCTGTACAAAAGAGGAATCTCAACACCTTTACTAAAATGCGTGCCAACCTCCAACACAAGAGAAGTGCTAGAAGAAATACACGGCGGTATCTATGGCAATCATCTCGGAGCACGAGCTCTCGCCAAAAAAGTGCTCCGAGCGGGATTTTATTGGCCAACTCTACAGAAAGAAGCCACAGAATTTGTAAAGACATGCCCACCATGTCAGAAACATGCCAACTTTCACATCGCCCCGCCAGAAGAGCTCATCAGCATGACCTCGCCTTGGCCGTTTGCAAAATGGGGACTCGATCTTCTCGGCCCCTTCCCACAGGGATCAGGATAAGTTAAATTCCTAGATTACTTTACAAAGTGGATCGAGGCAGAGCCCCTAGCCAATGCCACCGCTCAAAGAAGCCGGAAATTCTTATATAGAAATATTGTCACGAGGTTCGGGATTCCATATTCAATAACCACAGACAATGGCACTCAATTCACAGATGCAAGCTTCAGAAAACTAGTAGCCGACTTGAATATAAAGCACCAGTACACCTCCGTTGAATATTCACAAGCCAACGGATAGGCCGAAGCTGCTAACAAAGTTATACTGGCCGGATTAAAATGGAGATTACAAGATGCAAAGGGAGCCTGGGCAGAAGAGCTTCCACAGGTCCTATGGGCATATCGAACAACGCCACATTCCACCACGAAGGAATCTCCCTTCCGATTAGCATACAGAACAGAGGCAATGATTCCAGTAGAGATCGAGGAAGGGTCGCCCAGAGTAGTTCACTACAATGAGGGAGCAAACTCCCAACTTCAGAGAGAAGAGCTCGACTTGTTACCCGAACTCCAGGAAAGAGCTCGGATCAGGGAAGAAGCTCTAAAGCGCCGAATGGCTTCCAGATATAATCAAAAGGTAGTGCCGAAAAGTTTTGCAGAAAATGATCTCATCCTAATCCGAAATGATATCGGAACAACTCGACCAGGAGAAGGAAAGCTGGCAGCAAACTGGAAAGGACCCTACCGAGTTATAGAAGTACTTGGAAAGGGCTACTACAGACTGTCTGAACTCGATGGACGAGAGCTTCCCAGGTCGTGGCACGCTTGCAACCTAAGAAGGTACTACAGTTAAGAAGAGATAAAAGATCTCATCATTAGATGCACTCTTTTTCCTGAAAAGGTTTTTTAATGAGGCACCAAGTTGAGACTCAGACAATCCCATATGTATCTATTTGCACTTTTCCTTTAAATAAAATATATTTGAGATATTCTACAAAGATTTCAAGACGCATTAATCTGAAGCATTCATCGTTCGATTATAAAGCAACAGATCGGCAGAAAGTGAAAAAGAATTTCACTGCACGATGACGATAAAGACAACCATCCGATAAAGGTGAAAACACGATTCACCCAAAGGACGATCTAGAGATGACAACCACTTTCTACAAATTGGCAAAGATGAACACAGAATAATGTAAGAAGTTATCGAAAGTGATCTAAAAAAGAACCTGACGAGGTCTTACGGATCGCTAAAATAATAACTTAAAGACTGGTCGAACATTAAGAAGTCGAACCAAGTCAAACCAAGTTATAAGTAAACCCTGGAAAGAGGTCTGGCCAGCCCTATTAAAGAGGATTACTTTAACTTAGAAGGGCCCGACATAACAAAGTCAGCCCAAAACAAAAAATTATTAAAGTAGTCCCTAAAAGAGATCTGACAAAGATCCAAGAAAGAGGACTACAAAAAATAACTTAAGGGAGACCGACATAACCAAGTCGGACTCCTACTACCAAAAAAGTTATCAAAGTAGTCCCTAAAAGAGATCTGACAAAGATCCAAGAAAGAGGACTATAAAAAAATAACTTAAGGGAGACCGACATAACCAAGTCAGACTCCTACTACCAAAAATGTTATCAAAGTAGTCCCTGAAAGAGATCTGACAAAGATCCAAGAAAGAGGACTACAAAAAAAATAACTTAAGGGAGACCGACATAACCAAGTCGGACTCCTACTACCAAAATGTTATCAAAGTAGTCCCTGAAAGAGATCTGACAAAGATTCAAGAAAGAGGACTACAAAAAATAACTTAAGGGAGACCGACATAACCAAGACGGACTCCTACTACTAAGAAGTTATCAAAGTAGTCCCTGAAAGAGATCTGACAAAGATTCAAGAAAGAGGACTACAAAAAATAACTTAAGGGAGACCGACATAACCAAGTCGGACTCCTACTACTGATAATTTATCAAAGTAATCCCTGAAAGAGACCTGACAAAGGTCCAAGAAAGAGGATTACAAAAATAACTAAAAAGAGATCGACCTGACGAAGTCAATCTCCTACAGACAAGTTATAAAAAAGTAATCTCTGAAAGAGAGGATTACAATAATAACTTAAAAAGGGACCAACGCAAAGGAACTAGTCACAAATACGAAAAGCCGAGAAACAAGTTGGACCTCACAAATCGTAACCTCAAAGGATTCAAGCTGCAAACAACGAAATAACCCAAGGAGGTTGAGCCACAAGATATCACACATCGGCAGAAAACAGAAAAATGGCAAATCAAAAGGCATTATGTAAAATCTACAAAGTTGCAAAAGCCTCTAAGGCCAGCAAAATCTAAGGATGGCGAGCTACCTTTTTGTTTGTCAAAATAAAAGTTGCTAGAAAAGCAACTAGGAAAGCGTCAATAAATAAATAAGAAAGTTTTAAAAAGCCCACAAGCCGGGCCAACTACACAAATTCCCAGGAAAGAGATCAGCAAGCATCAGGAGCCTTCTTGACAGCATCAGGACAAGGAGAAGGAGGACGAGTCTGAATTGGTACGGCGTCTACAGTTCCATCCTCCCGGTTCAGAATCTGGCAATCCGAATCAGGTGCAACCGGAGGAACAGAAGAAGTCGGCACTTTAGCAGAGGACACAAGGGGAGGAACAACCTCATCATCATCACCCTCATCATCAGGGACAGTCTTGCCATCTCTGACAATATTATCCAGGCTAAAAAGGGTGAGATCGGCCTCGGGAGCAATGACCCGAACTTGCTCCTTCAAGTTCTCGTAAGCAGCAGTCACGCTGCCAACGAGATGACCTTGAAGCTCAGAATAATCTTCCCGGGCATGGTCGAGCTCCTCCCTCAGGCGCATCACCTCTCGATAAGAGGTAATATAAATATCCTTGTGCATCAAGACTGCGTCCTCAGCCAACCTCAACGAAGCTGCCAATGACTGAGAACTCGCCTCCTCATTCTTCAAGTCCTTCTCCAGCTTGGCCACCTTCGTCTCAAGCTCCTCCTTTAACTCCTTCATCTGATCAAACTCTTGTTTCGCCTCCTCCATAAACGCTTTAGTGGCGTGGAGAGGGAGATTCTGAGCAGTCCGATATATGGCAGCCGACATATACGCCATCTTCACATGATTTCGGGCCATGAATTCCAAGTGATGAAGGATGGACACATCGTCCATGGAGAGAGCACCGTAGGGACCGATTTGTTGATCCACGAATTCAATAGCATTAAAATCAGGAGCATCGAGGTCGAAGGGCTCAGTAGTCTTTTGTTTTTTATTGGGAGGAGCAACAGAAGGAGCAGCAGAGGCGACGTGAGGATCTACCAAACGAATTCGGGGTGTAGGGATCACTTTCTTCACCCCGGCGGAACTCTGCACTGATGGCTTCTCGCGCACCTGGGAGGATCCCTCCCCAGCTGCCCTGGCAGCAACATTTCTGGCAGCAGTCGCCCTCTGTGCCCTCTTAAAAGCTTTTATAGCTTCATTATTCTTCATTGCCTCTGCAAGCAAAACAGAAAATTCAGCTACAAGTCGGATAAGTCGGAAAAGACAGCTACAAGCAACATAAACAAGATAATAAAAGAAACACAAGATACCCAGTTCAGTTTGAAGAAGAGAAGGATTGGTTAGAAATTACTTTGTGTCAAGATGGGGAGGTTGACCCCAGCGTTCTTCCATGATAGTCACAAAGGCTCGCTCAGCCTCATCCAACATTTCCCATGAATACCGGGAGACCGTCACGTCTTTTTGCCATTCCAAGGGAAAAGCAGGTTCATCATTCTCATCCAGAAAAAAGGGCCGAGCTCCTTCAACAGCTCGGACCTTGAAAAAGTAGTTTTTAAAATCACGGAACGACTCGTCAAACATGGAAAAAACCTTCTTTCCTTGGGTAGAACGAAAGGAGACCCAAGGTGACTTCTTTTTTACCACACCGGGCTTAGTCAAGGTGAACATATAGAAAAAGAGAGATTGGGAAGCAGGAATACGAAAACTATCGCACAGCAATTGGAAAATTTTAATAAAACCCCAAGAATTGGGGTGAAGTTGAGAAGGGGCAACATTACAAGACCATAACAGGTCGGCTTCAAATTTGGTAAAAAGAAGGGTGATACCCAGCTGACTGAAGAAAAAATCATAAGCATAAAAGAAAGGACGACCATCAACAACCCGAGTTGAAAAGCAGACTCTCTCGTCAGAAGAGGGGGGACAAGTTCATAGTTCTTCTCATCTCCAGAATTACTACAGACACTATGAAACTGCCTAAGCTGAGCACAAAAATCAGAATCAACCAACGAGACACACATGAGAGCCATGGAGTCCACCCAGTCGGCCATACCCGCGGGAACCTGGGAAGGCATCTCTACAACGTTATTTCGGGAAGACATGAGGTCAACTAAATCCTACAAAAGAAAAGAAGAGTGGATTACTAACAAAACATCTCGGATGAGGGGCAAAACAACTCGACAGACAAACAAACAGGAAAGGAAAACCCCAAGACTCAAACCAAAGCCCTTGGGGAATCCCTTGGAGGCAGTAAACAAACAAGGACTTTCAAGTTACTTCTACAGCCTACATCCCGGCACTCATCAAAATAAAATCCAGAAAGAAAAACAAAGGAAGCAAAAACGCAAAAGGTCCACCCTCTTACAGTTTATCAGAAGTTCCAAAAAAAGGCCAAGGCAGAAAAACAGCAAAAGGAGCAAACTTTCTCGAAATAAAGCGAAAAATGAACAGAGAATAAGCATCAACATCGAACATACCAAACACGAATCATCAAAGACGCAACTCACAAACATGCAAAGCCCCAAAAAGCATCAAGCAACAGGAAAAGCAAAAAGGATCATGCAGAAGAGGAAAGAAACTCCCAGAACACACATTTCAAATAGGAGCGACAAAAAACAGAAAGATACAAACTTTCCTTAAAAGCAAAATCAAAACTCCATCATAAAACCAAAGCGACAAAAGAAGAAGAAAAATGCGAGTGAAACTAACCTGGAGAAGAAAGAAGCTTCAAGGGAAGAAAGAGACGCAGAAATGAAAGCTACCCAGAAAAACGCCAAGCAACGCCGCAACGAAAGGAAAACAGAAATATGGGCGAAAAGCGGAGAGTAAGAGAACAAAGGAAGAAATTGCGAAGAAGTTACGAAAAGAGCGAAGAAGGAAAACCGTTTCCTGAATATGAAAATTCAAAAATAAAGAAGTTTAAGGGAAACAGGGCAATTAAATGCCAATTAATTAGGGTATTAAACCCTTGCACGTTCCCCAGAACAAAGCGCCAATACAAAAGCGCGTGCTTTTTGAGAAAAAACGTTCTACATTCAAAAGCTACTACGAAGGAATCGACAAAAATGCTTGAGTTCGGCTTCAAGAAGGACTGAAGTCAAGGACTCGACCTCGACAAAGAAGACCGAGCTCAAGCAGGGGCACTGTTCATACCCTGGGCCGAGCTATCCGGCCCGGAATGATCAATGATAAAGCGACCGACCTCTTCAGGTCGAGCGGACCGACTTCTTCTTAAAGAACTCGGCCGTGTCAACAAAAGAGCCCAGTAAAGGGCCCAAATGGAGGAACACGACCCAAATCCAAAGGCACTTCAAGCCTATAGAGATAAAGGCGGTTCCCTTGAAGATAAGCTGACTTCACTCAAAATAAGATAAGATAAGATAAAGTAACTAACTTATCTTACCCGAAAGGTCAGCCCACATTACTATAAATACACTGGAGCACCCAGGTATAACTCATACTCTGATTCTACATAACACCTGTTTAATACCCATGCTAACTTAAGCATCGGAGTCTCTTGTAGGTACCCCCCACCCTTCGGTGACAGGCAGCACGTTCAAGTCCAAACAAGTCGGACGTACCAGCTCCGGTCACCATTTACCAGCCGGACACATCGGTTCTGACCAGCACAGAAGATCTCGTCCGAGATCGACCTACAGTTTCAGGTAACCCTCGGAACACTTTCTGTTATCACACCTGCGCCGCTTCCAGTCTTATTCGAAGAACCATCCACGTAGAGATTCCATTCTGTGGGGGTTTCCAGGGTATCTGTAAATTCTGCAATGAAGTCGGCCAAGTACTGTGATTTGATGGCTGTCCGAGCTTCATATTGGAGGTCGAACTCGGATAACTCAACTGCCCATTGTAAAATTCTACCTGCTAGATCTGTTTTCTGCAGTATCCCTTTTATGGGCTGGTCGGTTCGAACCTTAATAGTGTGAGCCTGGAAGTACGGGCGAAGTCGTCAAGATGTTAGTATGAGAGTATAGGCAAACTTTTCTATTTTTTGGTAGTTCAGCTCGGATCCCTGCAGTGCTTTACTAATGAAGTAGACTGGTTGTTGCCCGCTTTCGTTTTCTCTGACTAGTGCTGAGGCTATTGCCCGACTTCCTACCGCGAGGTATAATATGAGTGGTTCTCCTTCTCGTGGCTGAGATAGGATAGGTGGCCGTCCCAAGAATTCTTTGAATTCTCGGAAGGCTTGCTCACATTCTGTTGTCCATTCAAACTTCTTTCCTTTCCTTAAAGTAGCATAGAAAGGGAGAGATCTTATCGCTGCTCCTGCTAAGAATTTGGATAAGGCTGCCAATCTCCCGTTGAGTTGCTGCACTTCTTTGACACAGGTTGGGCTCTTCATCTTGAGTATAGCTTGACATTTATCCGGATTTGCTTTAATTCCTCTTTGTGTGAGCATAAAGCCCAAGAATTTGCCTGCTTCTGCTGCGAAGGTGCATTTTGCAGGATTGAGTCGCATGTCATGATTCCTTATGGTGTCGAATACCTAGGCTAGGTCTGACAACAATGTCTCTTTACTTTGTGTTTTTATCAACATGTCGTTTACGTAGACTTCCATAACTTTTCTGATGTGATTTGAAAAGACTTTATTCATCAGCCTTTGATAAGTAGCTCCCGCATTCTTGAGACTGAAAGGCATCACTATGTAGCAGTAATTTGCTTTTGGTGTTAAAAGACATCCTGATCCACTTCTTTATCACGTACTGTGTCAGCAATTTGTAAGAACTGTGCCAGAAACTCAGTAGGTTCATCCTGTGGAAGACCGGAATACTAGCAATTTTGCTGCACCATGATAATGAGCTGAGGATTTAGCTCAAAACTGCTTGCTTTGATGGGAGGTATACAAATGCTACTCCCATATGCAGCTGTAATGGGGTTAGCATATGACCCCAAAGTCCTTCTGGACTGTTCACTTCCACTTAGGTCCATGATGGAGAAAGGGAAATAATGTGGATTGCAAATAAAATATTTTTTTATTTAATTAAAAGTAACCGAAAAAAATAAAACAAAATAAATGAAAAATAAAATAAAAGTTTCAAAAATTAAGAGAAAAAGTAAAAAGATAAATAAATAATTCGAATGCTAAAATGGCTAATTAATTAAAAATATTTGAAGAATTCTAGATATGATTTTCGAAAATTAGAAGAAAATAGAATAAAAGTAAATTGAAAACTAAATTAATTAATTAATTAAAGAGATTTTGGAAATTAGCAATAAAAAAAGATATGATTGAAAATTATTTTAAAAAAGATATGATTGAGAAAATATGATTGCAATTTATTAAAAAAAAGGATATGATTGAAAATTATTTTGAAAAAGATATGATTGAGAAGATATGATTGCAACTAAAAAAAAGATATGATTGAAAAGATATGATTGAAGAAATTAAAGAGATTTGATTTTTGAAAGAGATTTGAAATTAAAATTTTGACTTAACTAAAAAAAAGATATGATTTTGAAAATCTTTGACTAAATTAATGCAAAATTTCGAAATTTATGAGTAAAATAAGGAAAGGATATTTTTATGATTTTTGAATTTTAATGCGGAAAGAGAAAAACAACAAAATGACACTAAACTTAGAAATTTTAGATCAAAACACAGAGAACAAACAAGAAAACTTTGAATGTCAAGATGAACAACAAGAACACTTTGAAGATCAAGATGAACACCAAGAACAAATTTTTGAAAAATTTTCAAATAAATAAAAGCACAAAAACACACCAAACTTAAAATTTTTAGAGAATCAAACAAAAGTTTTCAAAAAATTAAAGGAAAACACAAAGAAGACACCAAACTTAGAATTTTTAAAAATCAAGAAAGAACTAAGGACATGCAATTTCGAAAAATTAAAAGAAAATAAAAGCATGCAATTGACACCAAACTTAAAATATAAAACTAAACTCAAATAAAAGACTCTAAACCAACAAAAACAATTTATTCCTAATCTAAGCAACAAGATAAACCGTCAGTTGTCCAAACTCGAACAATCCCCGGCAACGGCGCCAAAAACTTGGTGCACGAAATTACAATCACACTTTTGCAACTCCGCACAACTAACCAGCAAGTGCACTGGGTCGTCCAAGTAATACCTTACGTGAGTAAGGGTCGATCCCACGGAGATTGTCGGCTTGAAGCAAGCTATGGTTATCTTGTAACTCTTAGTCAGGATATCAATAATTCTCAGATTTAATTGTAAAAAGTAAAAGAACATGAAATAAATACTTGTATGCAGTAATGAAGAACAGGTTGAGGCTTTGGAGATGCTTTGCCTTCTGAATCTCTACTTTCCTACTATCTTCTTCTTCATGCACGCAAGGCTCCTTCTATGGCAAGCTTTATGTTGGGCATCACCGTTATCAATGGCTACTTCCCGTCCTCTCAGTGAAAATGTTCCAAATGCGCTGTCACCACACGGCTAATCATCTGTCGGTTCTCGATCATGTCGGAATAGGATCCATTGATCCTTTTGCGTCTGTCACTACGCCCAACACTCGCGAGTTTGAAGCTCATCACAGTCATCCCTTCCCAGATCCTACTCAGAATACCACAGACAAGGTTTAGACGTTTCGGATCTCAGGAATGGCCGCCAATAATTCTAGCTTATACCACGAAGACTCTGATCTGAATCATGAGGCTAAGAGATATGCATTCAATCTAAGGTAGAACGGAGGTGGTTGTCAGGCACGCGTTCATAGGTGAGAATGATGATGAGTGTCACGGATCATCACATTCATCAGGTTGAAGTGCGAATGAATATCTTAGAATAGAAGCAAGCGTGATGGAATGGAAAACAGTAGTAATTGCATTAATTCATGAAGAACAGCAGAGCTCCTCACCCCCCAACAATGGGGTTTAGAGACTCATGCAATAGAGAATACAATATGAAACGTGTAAAGTGTCATGAGGTACAAGATGAATCACTAAAAGTAGTTTTTATAGTAAGCTGGTGACCTAGGGTTACAGAAAATGAGTAAGCTAGGGTGTTTAGTGTAAAAATCCACTTCCGGGGCCCACCTGGTGTGTGCTTGGGCTGAGCATTGAAGCTTTCATGTGTAGAGACTTTTCTTGGAGTTAAACGCCAGCTTTTGTGCCAGTTTGGGCGTTTAACTCCAGCTTTTGTGCCAGTTCTAGAGTTAAACGCCAGAATTCTTGAGCTGACTTGGAACGCCTGTTTGGGCCATCAAATCTCGGGCAAAGTATGGACTATTGCTGAAAAGCCCAGGATGTCTACTTTCCAACGCAATTGAGACCGCGCCAATTGGGCTTCTGTAGCTCCAGAAAATCCACTTCGAGTGCAGGGAGGTCAGAATCCAACAGTATCTGCAGTCCTTTTTCAGCCTCTGAATCAGATTTTTGCTCAAGTCCCGTAATTTCAGCCAGAAAATACCTGAAATCACAGAAAAACACACAAACTCGTAGTAAAGTCCAGAAAAGTGAATTTTAAATAAAAACTAATAAAAATATAATAAAAACTAATTAAAATATACTAAAAACATACTAAAAACAATGCCAAAAAGCGTATAAATTATCCGCTCATCATTGATCTGGTGGGTACATGGGAATTTGATTATATCCGGAATATGCATCCATAAATGAGAGGTATTTATATCTGGATGAGGCGTCCACTAGGGCGTCGATACTTGGGAGTGGATAAGGATCTTTTGGGCAGGCTTTGTTGAAATCTGTATAGTCGGTGCACATTCGCCACTTCCCATTTGATTTTTTCACCAAGACGACGTTAGCTAGCCATAGTGGGTACTTGACTTTTCTTATGAATCCTGCCTCTAGTAGTGCTTGTACCTGTTCTTCCACAGCTCGGGATCGTTCTGGCCCAAGTTTTCTTCGTCTCTGCTGTACGGGCCGAGATCCTGGATAGACCGCCAACTTGTGACAAGTTAGCTTGGGGTCTATACCTGGTATGTCTGCCGCTTTCCATGCGAAAAGATCAACATTATCTCATAAGAACTGTACTAGTAATTCTTTTGCGTTTGCTTTCAGGATCGTGCCAATATTAGTTGTTTTGTCCGAGGTGTCTCCGATCTGAACTTTCTCTACTTCTCCTTCGGGCTGTGGACGGAGTTCTTCTCGTCTCTGAACTCCCCCAAGCTCAATTGTATGGAACTCTTCTCCTCTTCCTTTGAGGTTTAGACTTTCTTTATAATAGTAGCGTGCCATCTTTTGATCTGCTTTTATCATAGCTATCCCTTCTGTAGTTGGGAATTTCATGCATAGATGTGGAGTCGAGACTATTGCGCCGAGTTGATTTAGTGTTGTCCGACCTATTAGGGCATTGTAGGCTGAGCTCACGTCGACCACAATGTAGTCTATCTTGAGTGTTCTGGATTGGTTCCCTTTTTCGAAGGTTGTATGTAGTGACACGTATCCCAGTGGTTTTACTGGGGTATCTCCTAGTCCAAACAGGCTGTTTGGGTATGCTCTAAGCTCCTTTTCTTCTAAGCCGAGTTTGTCGCAGGCAGTTTTGAATAAGATGTCGGCAGAACTCCCTTGGTCTATTAATGTGCGGTAGAGATTGGTGTTTGCCAGTATGATGGTGATGACCATGGGATCGTCGTGTCCTGAGATGATACCGGATGCGTCTTCTTTAGTGAACGTGATTGCAGGGATGTCGGGTGCTTCCTCCTTCCCTTCAACATGATATACTTCTTTGAGGTATCTTTTGCGAGAAGATTTGGAGATTCCACCTCCTGCAAATCCTCCGTGTATCATATAGACATGTCTTTCTGGCGTACGAGGTGATCGCTCAGCTCGTCCGACATCTTCATCTCTTCGTCTTTTTCTTTATTCATCATCTCGGGTGGCTAGATACCGATTTAGTTTACCTTCTGTTCCGTGGGTTACCTAAATTTGTAGGTCGATCTCGGTCGAGATCTTATGTGCTAGTCGGAACCTGAGGTATTCGGTTCGTGAATGGTGACCGGAGCCGGTGCGTCCGACTTGTTGGACTGGTTGTGCTGCTGATCCTTTATCACCGAAGGGTGGGGGGTACCTGCAAGAGACTCCGATGCTTAAGTTAGCATGGGTATTAAACAGGTTTTATGTAGAATCAGAGTATGAGTTATACCTGGGTGCTTCAGTGTATTTATAGTAGTTGTAGAGTGACCTTTCTAGATAAGATAAGTTAGTTATCTTATCTTATCTTTATCTTTGAGTTGAGGTCAGCTTATCTTCAAGGGAACCGCCCTTATCTCTTATAGGCTTGGACGGCCTTTGGACTTGGGTCGTGTTCCTTTACTTGGGCCCTTTTATGGGCTTTCCTGTTAACTTGGCCGAGTTCTTTAAGAAGAAGTCGATTCGCTTGACCTGAAGAGGTCGGTCTCTTTGTCGTCGATCATCCCAGGTCGGATAGCTCGACCCTTGGTATGAACAGTGCCCCTGCTTGAGCTCGGTCTTCTGCTTTGAAGTCGAGTTTCTTGACTTCGAACTTCTTTACAGCGAAGCCGAACTCTAGCACTTTTGTCGATTCCTTTCTACGTAGAGCTTTTGAATGTAGAACGTTTTCCTCTAAAAACGCGCGCTTTTATACCAGCGCTTTGTTCTTGGGAACGTGAGAGGGTTTAATGCCTTCATTAATTGGTTATTAATTGCCCTCGTTCTCTCTTTTTATTTTGAAATTCTTAATCAAAAACAGTTTCTCTTCTTCGCTCTTCTTCGTAACTTCTCCCTTTACTATCTCATTTTCTGTTTCTTTCGCAATTTCTCCTGCAACGCCTATTCTGTTACTGCTTTCTGTGGGAAAGGGGCGATTTCCAGATTTCTCCTTCTATCTTCGTAATTTCTGCTTCGAGGGGGGTGGTTTTGCTTCTGCTCTTCGGCTTTCTTTTACAGTCTTTCTTCTATTTCTCCAGGTTCGATTTTTCTTTCTATCTTTCTCTATGCCATTTTTTGTGTCTGTTTTGAGAAAGTTTGGGTTTTTCTGTCTTTTTTGCTGATCATTGTGTGTCTTGTAGTTTCTCCCTCTGTTTCTTGATACTTTAAGAGTACTCCATGTTTCTATGTTAGCTTTGTTGCTTATTCTGTGGTTGCAATCAGTAATTTGGATGTCTCTGTTTTTCTAGAAAAAGGTTGCTCCTTTGACGATTTTGGGAGTGTTCGATGTTGGTGCTTGTTCTCTGCTGATGATTTTTTTGCTTGATTTCGAAAAAGTTTGCGTCTTTGCTGTTTCTCTGCTTTTGATGGTTTTATGTTTGGTATTGCTGACGTTAACAGTGCTTTCGCTGGTAGACTGTAGAAAGATGGTTGCTTTGATGACTTTGCATTTCTTAACTTTGATGGACGAAATGCTTCCTGCTTTAGGTCTTCTTTCCTTGTTTTGAGAGATACTGGGGTGTAGGTTTTTCCTAGAAATCTTGCTTTGTTATTGCCTCCAAAGGATGCCCCAGGACTTTTTGGCTTTAGTCTTAGGGTTTTCCTTTTGTTTATCCGCCCATCGAGATGTTTTGACCCGTGCCCGAGATGTTTTTTGAGTAATCCGCTCTTCTTTTCTTTTGTAGGATCTTAGTTGACCTCATGTCTTTCCGAAATAACGTCGTAGCGACGCCTTCTCAGGTCCCTGCGGGTATGGCCGATTGGGTGGATTCCATGGTCCTCATGTGTGTCTCGCTGGTTGATTCTGAGTTTTGTTCTCAGCTTAGGCAGTTTCACAGCGTTTGTAGTAACTCTGGTGATGAGAAGAATTATGAGCTTGTTCCTCCTTCCTCTGACGAGAGAGTCTGTTTCTCGACTCGAGTTGTTGACGATCGCCCTTTCTTTTATGCTTACGATTTTTTCTTTGGTCAACTCGGAGTTACTCTTCCCTTTACTCCATTTGAAATCGACCTGTTATGGTCTTGTAATGTTGCCCCTTCTCAACTTCACCCCAATTCCTGGGGTTTTATTAAAATCTTCCAATTGTTGTGTAATAGTTTTGGTATTCTTGCTTCCCAATCTCTCTTTTTCTATTTGTTTGTCTTAACTAAGCCTGGTATGGTGAAAAAGAAGTCAGCTTGGGTCTCCTTCCGTTCTACCCAAGGAAAGAAAGTTTTTTCCATGTTTGACGAATCGTTTCGGGATTTTAAAAACTATTTCTTCAAGGTCCGAGCTGTTGAAGGATCTCGGCCCTTTTTCTTGGATGAAAATGATGAGCCCGCCTTTCCCCTAGAGTGGCAGAAGGATGTTAGGGTCTCTAGGTACTCTTTGGACATGTTGGATGAGGCTGAGCGAGCCTTTATGACTGTTTTAGAGGAGCATTGGGGTCAGCCTCCCCATCTTGACACAAAGAAATTTCTAACCAACCCTTCTCTTCTTCAATCTGAACTGGGTATCTTGTGTTTCTTTTGCTGTTTGTCTTATGATGCTTGTAGCTGTATTTTCGACTTGTTTGATTTGTAACTTGACTTCTATTTTATTTGCAGAGGCAATGAAGAACGATGAGTCTATGAAAGCTTTTAAAAGGGCACAGAAGGCGACTGCTGCCAGGAATGTTGCGGCCAGGGCTACTGGGGAGGGGTCTTCTCAGCCTCGTGAGAAGCCGGCCGTACCGAGCTCTCCCGGGGTGAAGAAGACGATCCCGATACCTCGGGTCCGTTTGGTGGATCCCCCTTCTTCTTCTGCTGTTCCACCCATTGTTCCTCCAAGTAAAAAGCAAAAGACTTCCGAGCCCTTTGATCTCAATGCTCCTAACTTCAATGCTATTGAATTTATAGATCAACAGATTGGGCCATATGGTACCATTCCCATGGATGATGTGTCCATTCTTCATCATTTGGAGTTTATGGCTCAGAATCATGTGAGGATGGCCTATATGGTGGCTGCGATTTATCGAACTACCCAGAACCTTCCTCTTCATGCTACTAAGGCATTTATGGAGGAGGCAAAACGAGAGTTCGACCGGATGAAGGGGTTGAAGGAGGAGCTTGAGGTGAAGGTGGCCAGATTGGAAAAGGACCTCGAGAATGAGAAGGCGAGCTCTGAGTCGCTGGCTGCTTCCTTGAGGTTGGCTGAGGATGCAGCCATGATGTACAAGGAAAGCTATGTGACATCCTATAGGGAGGGGAGGCGCTTGAGGGAAGAGCTGAACAACGCCCGGGATGATTATGCCGACCTCCAGGGTCATCTTGTTGGTAGCGTAACTGCTGCTTATGAGAACTTGAAAGAACAAGTCCGGATCATTGCTCCTGAGGCCGATCTCACCCTTTTCAGTTTGGATAAT
>NC_029785.2:128700004-128740293 GCF_000816755.2 Arachis ipaensis | reverse complement strand
TGTTGAACTCTCCCAATTTGAACTTCTTGAGTTTTTGACTCTTTGTAGCTGTAGGGGTCCAATTTGGTTTTCTTGCTTTGTGTGTGTTTTTTAGTGCTTTGTGACCGACTTCTTTGCATTGGTCCCCTGATAGACTCCTTTTTGTAATTCTCTTTCTTGGACCTTTGTGAGGTCTCTTTCAGGGATTGCTGGATTTTTGTAGTGGATCGACTTCGTTGGGTCGATTTCTTCTAAGCTATTTCGTAATCCTCTTTTTTAGACCTTTGTTAGGTCTCTTTCAGGGATTACTTTTATAACTTGTCTTTGTAGGAGGTCGACTTCGTTAGGTCGATCTCTTCTAAGTTATTTCGTAATCCTCTTTTTTGGACCTTTGTTAGGTCTCTTTCAGGGATTACTTTTATAACTTGTCTTTGTAGGAGGTCGACTTCGTTAGGTCGATCTCTTCTAAGTTATTTCGTAATCCTCTTTCTTGGACCTTTGTTAGGTCTCTTTCAGGGATTACTTTTATAACTTGTTTTTGTAGGAAACCGACTTCGTTAGGTCGATCTCTTCTAAGTTATAACAATTCCTCTTTAATAGGGTTGATCAGACCTCTTTCCAGGGATTCACTGATAACTTGGGTTGACTTGGTCCGACTTTTTGATGTCGGCCAGTCTCTTTAAGTTATTTATATTAGCTATCCGTAAGACCTCGTCAGGTTCTTTTTAGATTGCTTTCGATAACTTCTTACATCATTCTGTGTTTATTTTTGCCGATTTGTAGAAAGTGGTTGGCATATCGAGCTCGTCCTTTGAGTGAATCGCGTTTTCACCTTTATTGGACAATTTGTCTTTATCGTGGTCGTGCAGTGAAATTGTTTTTCACTTTTTGCCGACCTGTAGCTTTATAATCGGACGATGAATGCTTCAGAATAATGCGTCTTGAAATCTTTGTAGAATGCCTAGGTGATATTTTATTCAAAGAAAAATGCAAATATATACATGTGGGATTTTTCTCATCCTCTTAAGTTGGGTCTGGGTCTCGACCTGGTGCCTCATTAAAAAACCTTTTCAGGAAAAAGAGCGCATCCACTGGTGAGATCCTTTACCCTTTCTAACTGTAGTACCTTCTTAGGTTGCAGGCATGCCATGACCTTGGAAGCTCCCGTCCGTCGAGTTCGAATATTCTGTAGTAGCCCTTCTCGAGTACTTCTGTGAACCGGTATGGTCCTTTCCAATTGGCTGCCAGTTTTCCTTCTCCGGGTCGAGTTGTTCCTATGTCATTTCGGATTAAAATGAGATCGTTCTCAGCGAAACTCCTTGGTACTACCCTTTGGTTATATCTGGATGCCATTCGACGTTTTAGCGCTTCTTCCCTGATCCGAGCTCTTTCCTAGATCTCAGGTAGTAGGTCGAGTTCTTCCTTCTGAAGTTGGGGGTTTGCTCCCTCATTATAATGGACTGCCCTGTGCGATCCTTCCTCAATTTCTACTGGAATCATTGCCTCCATTCCGTATGTTAACCGAAATGGGGATTCCTTTGTGGTAGAATGTGGCGTCGTTCGATAGGCCCATAGGACTTGTGGAAGCTCTTCTACCCAAGCTCCCTTTGCATCTTGTAGTCGTCGTTTTAACCCTGCTAATATGACTTTATTGGCGGCTTCGGCCTGTCCGTTGGCTTGAGGGTGCTCGACAGAGGTAAACTGGTGTTTTATATTCAAGTCGGATACTAGTTTCCTGAAGCCGGTATCTGTGAATTGGGTGCCATTATCTGTGGTTATTGAATATGGGACCCCAAATCTTGTGACAATGTTTCTGTATAAAAACTTCCGGCTTCTTTGGGCAGTAGCGTTGGCTAAGGGTTCTGCCTCGATCCACTTTGTGAAGTAATCTACCCCTACAATGAGGAATTTAACTTGCCCCGATCCCTGGGGAAAGGGGCCGAGAAGGTCGAGTCCCCACTTCGCAAAAGGCCAAGGTGCGGTTACACTGATGAGTTCTTCTGGTGGGGCAATGTGGAAGTTGGCATGCTTCTGACATGGTGGACATGTCTTTACAAACTCTGTAGATTCTTTCTGTAGAGTTGGCCAGTAAAATCCTGCCCGGAGTATCTTTTTGGCAAGAGCCCTCGCTCCGAGATGACTGCCGCAGATGCCGCTGTGTACCTCTTCTAGCACTTCCCTGGTGTGGGAGGTTGGCACGCACTTAAGTAATGGCACCGATATCCCTCTTTTGTACAAGGTGTTATTTATAATGGTATAGTATTGTGCTTTCCTTTTTAGCTTCTTTGCTTCCTTTTCTTCTGCGGGGAGCGTTTCTAACTTGAGATAGTTGATTATGGGGATCATCCAGTCTTGGTCCTGGCCTGTTATGTTTAGGACTTTTTCTGTTTCCGAGATTGATGGGTTCTGTAGCATTTTCTGGATGAGGCTTCTATTATTGCCTCCTGGTTTGGTGCTAGCCAGCTTTGAGAGTGCGTCAGCTCGAGCATTTTGCTTGCGGGGTATGTGGCAGATCTTGTATTCCCCAAATTGTTCGAGCTGTTGCTTGGTTTTATCCAGGTATCTTTTCATGATGGGATATTTGGCTTGGTAGCTCCCTGCTATCTGTGATGTGACTACTTGCAAATCACTATAGATGTTGAGTTTTCGCGCTCCCACTTCTTCAGCCAGTTTCAAGCCAGCTAGTAACACTTCGTATTCCGCCTGGTTATTTGAAGCCGGGAATCCGAACTTGAGGGAAAGCTCAACTTGGGCTCCCTGGTTGCTTTCTATTATCACTCCTGCGCCACTTCCTGTTTTGTTTGAAGATCCATCCACATACAAATTCCACTCTATGGGGGCCTCTAGGGCATCTGTGAACTCGGCGATAAAATCGGCTAGGTATTGTGATTTGATGGCGGTCCGAGCTTCATATTGGAGGTCGAATTCTGACAGCTCGACTGCCCATTGTAGAATTCTACCGGCTAAATCTGTTTTCTGTAGTATTCCTTTTAAGGGCTGATTAGTTCGAACTTTGATGGTGTGGCCCTGGAAGTAGGGGCGGAGTCGCCGAGATGTTAAGACGAGAGTGTAGGCAAATTTTTCTATTTTTTGATAGTTCAGCTCGGATCCCTGTAGTGCTTTGCTAATGAAGTAGATGGGTTGTTGCCCGTTTTCGCTTTCTCGGATCAATGCTGATGCTACTGCCTTTTCTCCTACTGCCAGATATAGTATGAGTGGTTCTCCCTCTTGAGGTCGGGATAGGATAGGTGGCTGTCCTAAGAACTTCTTAAAGTCTTGGAACGCTTGTTCGCATTCTGTCGTCCATTCGAACTGTTTTCCTTTTCTTAAAGTTGCATAGAAGGGGAGAGATCTTATTGCAACTCCTGCTAAGAATCGGGATAGGGCGGCCAGCCTCCCGTTGAGTTGCTGTACTTCTTTCATGCAGGTTGGGCTCTTCATGTTCAATATGGCCTGGCATTTATCTGGGTTTGCTTCAATTCCCCGTTGTGTGAGCATGAAGCCTAAGAATTTTCCTGCTTCTACCGCAAAGGTGCATTTAGCTGGATTGAGTCGCATACCATGTTTCCTGATGGTGTCGAACACTTGGGCTAGGTCGGTCAACAGTGTCTGTTCGCTTTTTGTTTTAATTAGCATGTCGTCCACATAAACTTCCATGATTTTCCCGATGTGCTCCGAGAAGACTTTATTCATCAATCTTTGATCAGTGGCTCCTGCGTTCTTAAGGCCGAAAGGCATTACAATGTAGCAGTAGTTTTCCTTTGGCGTTAAGAACGAAGTCTTTTCCTGGTCCAGTGGGTACATGGGGATTTGGTTGTATCCCGAATACGCATCCATAAACGAGAGATATTTATACCCAGAGGAAGCGTCTACCAGGGCGTCGATACTCGGGAGTGGGTATGGATCTTTTGGGCAAGCTTTGTTGAGATCTGTATAATCGGTGCACATTCGCCACTTCCCGTTTGATTTCTTCACCAAGACAACGTTGGCTAGCCATAGTGGGTATTTGACTTCTCTTATAAATCCAGCTTCCAATAGTGCATGCACTTGCTCTTCCACAGCCTGGAATCGCTCTGGCCCGAGCTTTCTTCGTCCCTGTTGTACTGGTCGAGATCCTGGATAGACTGCCAACTTGTGACACATTAGCTTAGGGTCTATACCTGGCATGTCTGCGGCTTTCCATGCAAACAGGTCGGCATTATCTCGCAAAAATTGTATTAGCAGTTCTTTTAGATCTCCTTTGAGGATTGTGTCGATATTAGTTGTTTTTTCTGAGGTGTCTCCAATCTGAATTTTTTCTATCTCGCCCTCTGGTTGGGGACGGAACTCCTTTCGTCGTTGAACTCCGCCCAGTTCAATTGTGTGGAACTCTTCTCCTTTGCCTCTGAGGTTGAGGCTCTCGTTGTAACAGCGACGCGCCATCCTCTGGTCTGCTTTTATTGTAGCTATTCCTTTTGGAGTTGGGAATTTCATGCACAGGTGTGGGGTTGAGACTATTGCGCCGAGTTGGTTGAGCGTGGTCCGACCTATGAGAGCGTTGTAGGCTGAGCTTACGTTGACTACGATGTAGTCTATTTTGAGAGTTCTTGATTGGTCTCCTTTTCCAAAAGTTGTATGCAGTGATATATATCCTAGTGGTCGAACCGGAGTGTCTCCTAACCCGAACAAACTGTTTGGATATGCTTTAAGTTCTTTTTCTTCTAAACCGAGCTTATCGAAGGCTGTTTTGAATAAGATGTCGGCAGAACTCCCTTGGTCTATTAATGTCCGGTGTAGGTTGGCGTTTGCCAAGATGACGGTGATAACCATGGGATCGTCATGTCCGGTAATGATACCGGTTGCATCCTCTTTGGTAAATGTTATTGCTGGGATGCTGAGTGCTTCTTCCTCTCCTTCGACATGGTATATCTCTTTGAGGTATCTCTTACGAGAGGATTTGGAGATTCCTCCTGCTACGAAACCGCCATGTATCATATGGACGTGTCTTTCTGGTGTCCGAGGTGATCGTTCTGTTCGTTCGGTATCATCATCCCTTCGTCTCTTTCTTTGCTCGTCATCTCGGGTGGCCAGGAATCGATCTAGTTTTCCTTCCCTTACCAATTTTTCTATTATGTTTTTTAAATCGAAGCATTCGTTAGTGGAGTGTCCCCGGACCCGATGATATTCGCAATACTCTTTTCGGTTTCCTCCTCCCTTTTTGCCTTTAATTGGCCGAGCTGGGGGGATTTTTTCCGTGTGGCAGACTTCTTTATATATTTCGACCAGTGATGCCCTAAGAGGAGTGTAGTTATGGTACTTCTTAATTTTCTCTCCTTGTCTGTCGTCTTTTCTTTTGGATTCTTTGTCTCTGTCACGGTAGGAAGCTCCCGATTTTGAGGACTCTCCTAGACGGGCGTTTTCTTCCATATTGATATATTTTTCTGCTCTCTCCTGAACTTTGTCGAGGGTAGTCGGGTACTTTTTTGATATAGATTGGCTGAAAGGTCCCTCTCGTAGGCCGTTGATGAGACCCATGATTGCGGCTTCTGTGGGTAAACTTTGTATGTCCATGCATGTTTTGTTGAATATTTCCATGTAGTTGCGAAGGCTCTCCCGATCTCCTTGTTTGATTCCTAATAAACTGGGGGCGTGCTTAGCTTTATCCTTTTGAATGGAAAATCTAGCTAAGAACTTCTTAGCTAAGTCGTCGAAACTTGAGATGGATTTTGGTGGTAAGTTGTCGAACCACCGCATAGCTGTCTTTGTCAGAGTTGTTGGGAAGGCTTTACAGTGAATGGCGTCTGGGGCGTCAGTAAGATACATTCTGCTTCTGAAGTTACTGAGATGGTGGTTAGGATCCGTGGTGCCGTCATATAGAGCCATATCCGGGAGTTTGAAGTCTTTTGGAATTTTGGTTTTCATGATTTCCCTAGTGAAGGGGTATTGTTCTTTGTGTGAATTCACTTCGAGATTAGCGCGAGGGGATTTTGATTTGAGATCGGCTTCTAATTGCTGCAATTTTTCTTCCAACTCCCAACGTCGCCGCATCTCTCTTTGTAGATCCTTTCCGATTTCCCTTTGTTGGTGGGTTTCTTTTTCCAGTTGTTTTAGGCGATCTAGGAGTGCTTCTATGGCCCCCGAATTTGGCGAGTCTTTGTCTTGGTTGGTCTCCGGAGTGTCTTGTAGCATGACGTTCGCGTTTTTGTGCGGTGTTCGATCCTCCAGACCTGAATCGTGATCGTTGTCATGGTTGTCCGCCATGGTGATGGGATGACTTCCAGGTTCCCCGGCAACGGCGCCAATGTTCCGTGGGTTACCTGAATTTGTAGGTCGATCTCGGTCGAGATCTTATGTGCTAGTCGGAACCTGAGGTATCCGGTTCGTGAATGGTGACCGGAGCCGGTGCGTCCGACTTGTTGGACTGGTTGTGCTGCTGATCCTTTATCACCGAAGGGTGGGGGGTACCTGCAAGAGAATCCGATGCTTAAGTTAGCATGGGTATTAAACAGGTTTTATGTAGAATCAGAGTATGAGTTATACCTGGGTGCTCCAGTGTATTTATAGTAGTTGTAGAGTGACCTTTCTAGATAAGATAAGTTAGTTATCTTATCTTATCCTTATCTTTGAGTTGAGGTCAGCTTATCTTCAAGGGAACCGCCCTTATCTCTTATAGGCTTGGACGGCCTTTGGACTTGGGTCGTGTTCCTCTACTTGGGCCCTTTTATGGGCTTTCCTGTTAACTTGGCCGAGTTCTTTAAGAAGAAGTCGATTCGCTTGACCTGAAGAGGTCGGTCTCTTTGTCGTCGATCATCCCAGGTCGGATAGCTCGACCCTGGGTATGAACACCTTCCCTTACTAACTTTTCTACGATGTTTTTTAAGTCGAAGCACTCGTTGGTGGAATGTCCTCGGACCCGATGATATTCGCAGTATTTGTTCCGATTTCCTCCTCCTCTTTTGCCTTTGAGTGGTCGAGCTGGGGGTATTTTTTCTGTGTTACAGATTTCTTTGTAAATATCCACAAGGGACACCCGAAGAGAGGTGTAATTATGATATTTTTTATTTTTTTGCCCGTTCGATCTTCCTTCTTCTTGGATTTTTTATCTTTATCTCGGTAGGTGAAACCGGATTTCGAGGCTTCTCCAAGTCGGGAATTTTCTTCCATGTTGATGTACTTCTCTGCCCGCTCTTGTACCTCATCTAGGGATATGGGATATTTCTTTGATATAGATTGGCTGAAAGGTCCTTCTCGTAGGCCGTTGATGAGGCCCATGACGGCAGCCTCTGTTGGTAAGCTTTGTATGTCTAGGCACATTTTGTTGAATCTTTCCATATAGTTGCGAAGACTTTCCCGATCTCCTTGCTTGATACCTAGTAGACTGGGGGCGTGCTTAGCCTTGTCTTTTTGGATGGAGAATCTGGCCAGGAATTTTTTTGGCCAGGTCGTCAAAGTTGGAGATGGACTTTGGAGGTAGGTTGTCGAACCATCTAATTGCTATCTTCGTGAGAGTCGTTGGAAAAGCTTTGCAGCAAACGGCGTCTGAGGCATCGGTGAGGTACATTCTACTTCTGAAGTTGCTGAGGTGATGGTTGGGATCTGTAGTGCCATCATACAAAGTTATATCCGGAAGTTTGAAGTCTTTAGGGATTTTAGTCTTCATGATTTCCCTAGTGAATGGATCTTGATCCTTGCGAGAGTTGTCCTCAGGGGTGGTCCGGGTAGTCTTTGCTTTGAGATCGGCTTCAAGTTGTAGAAGTTTATCTTCTAATTCTCGACGTTGCCTTACCTCTCTTTGTAGATCCTTGCCGACATCTTGCTGGTACTGGCTTTCTTTTTCGAGTTTCTTTAGGCGATCTTGAAGTGCTTCTATTACTCCCGGATGTGATGAGTTTTTGTCTCCGTTAGATTTCGGAGTGTCCTTTGGTGTGGCACCCGTGTTTTTGTGCGGCGTTCTGTCCTCTAATTCTGAGTTGTGGTCGTTATCCTGTTCGTCCGCCATGGTGATGGGATGACTTCCAGGTTCCCCGGCAACGGCGCCAATGTTCCGAGGGTTACCTGAAATTGGAGGTCGATCTTCAGTTGAGATCTTCTGTACGGGTCGGTGCCGACGTGTCCGGCCGGTGAGTGGCGGCCGGAGCTGTCGTGTCTGACTTGTTGGACTGACTGCACTGCTGATCCTTGGTCACCGGAGGGTGGGGGTACCTGCAAGAGACTCCGATGCTTAAGTTAGCATGGGTATTAAGCAGGTTTTTTAGTAGAATCAGAGTATGAGTTATACCTGGGTGCTCTAGTGTATTTATAGTAGTGTGGGCTGACCATTCTGATAAGATAAGTTAGTTATCTTATCTTATTTTGGGTGAAGTCAGCTTATCTTCAAGGGAACCGCCTTTATCTCTATAGGCTTGGATTGCCTTTGGATTTGGGTCGTGTTCCTCTATTTGGGCCCTTTATTGGGCTTCCCTGTTGATTTGGCCGATCTCTTTAAGAAGATATCGGATAGTCAGACCTGAAGAGGTCAGTCGCCATGTCGCTAAACATCCCGGGTTGGACAGCTCGACCCAGGGTATGAACATTTCTCATCTTTGTTGGTCTTTACTATGATCGTGTAGTGAGTTCGATTTTCACTTTCTGCCGATCTATAACTTTATAATCGGACGATGAATTTTTTGCGTTTCAGATTAATGCGTCTTGATAAAGGATTTGTGGGAAATCTGAAAAAATTTATTCAAAATAGAAAATATGCAAATATATACATGTGGGAGTTTTACTCCTCTAAGTTAGGTATTTTATGAATCTTGGCTTGGCGCCTCATTAAAAAACCTTTTCAGGAAAAAGAGTGCACCTTATCCTAAGATCCTTATTACCTCTAACTATAATACCTTCGTAGATTGCAAGCGTGCCATGACCTGGGAAGCTCTCGCCCTTCGAGTTCGGACAGCCTGTAGTAGCCCTTTTCCAAGTACTTCTATGACTCGGTAGGGTCCTTTCTAGTTTGCTGCCAGCTTTCCTTCTCCAGGTCGAGTGGTTCCGATATCATTTTGGATTAGGATGAGGTCGTTCTCGGCAAAACCTCGCGGCATTATCTTTTGATTGTATCTTGAAGCCATTCGTCGTTTTAATGCCTCTTCCCTGATCCGAGCTCTTTCTCGAATTTCTGGAAGTAGGTCGAGTTCTTCCCTTTAAAGTTGGGAGTTGGCCTCTTTATTGTAGTGGATCACTCTGAGCGACCCTTCTTCGACCTCCACTGGGATCATTGCCTCCATTCCGTAAGCTAATCGGAAGGGTGATTCCTTTGTGGTGGAGTGTGGGGTTGTCCGATATGCCCATAGGACTTGTGGGAGCTCTTCAGCCCAGGCTCCCTTTGCATCCTGTAATCTCCATTTTAGCCCGGCTAATATGACTTTGTTAGCAGCTTTTTCTTGTCCATTGGCCTGAGGGTATTCTACAGATGTGAATTGGTGTTTTATGTTTAGATCGACCACCAATTTTCTGAAGCCTGCATTTGTAAATTGAGTACCATTGTCTGTGGTGATGGAGTATGGAACCCCAAACCTTGTGACAATGTTTCTATATAGGAATTTTTGACTTCTTTGAGCAGTGGCGTTAGCTAGGGGTTCTGTCTCAATCCATTTTGTGAAATAATCTACCCCCACTATGAGGAATTTGACTTGTCCTGATCCTTGAGGGAAGGGTCCAAGAAGATCGAGTCCCCATTTTGCGAATGGCCAGGGTGAGGTTACGCTGATGAGCTCCTCTGGTAGAGCGATGTGGAAGTTGGCATGTTTCTGACACGGTGGATATGTCTTCACGAATTCTGTTGCTTCTTTTTGTAAAGTCGACCAATAAAATCCGACTCGGAGTATTTTTTTTTTGGTAAGTGCTTGTGCTCTGAGATGGTTGCCACAGATGCCACTGTGTATTTCTTCCAAAACTTCTTTTGTGTTGTAAGTCGGCACACATTTTAATAGTGGTGTCAAAATCCCTCTCTTGTATAGAGTATTATTTATGATGGTGTAGTATTGTGCCTCCCGTTTTAACCTCTTTGCCTCCTTCTTATTTGTAGGGAGTGTTTCTGTTTTGAGGTAACTAATTATGGGAGTCATCCATCCTTGATCCTGACCAGTTATGGCTAGGATCTTTTCTTCTTCCGAGATTGACGGGTTTTGCAGCATCTCTTGGATGAGGCTTCTATTATTGCCCCCTGGTTTGGTGCTGGCTAATTTTGAGAGTGCATCAGCTCGAGCATTCTGTTCTCGGAGTATGTGGCAGACCTCATATTCCCCAAGTTGTCTGAGCTGTTCCTTGGTTTTGTCTAAGTAATTTTCATGGTGGGATCCTTGGCTTGGTGATTCCCTGCTATTTGTGAAGTGACCACCTGTGAATCGCTGAAGATGATAAGCTTTTGAGCTCCAACCTCCTTAGCCAGCTTCAAACCAGCTAGTAGTGCCTCATACTCAGCTTGGTTGTTTGAGGCAGGGAACCCAAATTTGAGGGAAAGTTTGATTTGGGTTCCCTGGTCGCTTTCAATTATCACACCCGCGCCACTTCCAGTTTTGTTTGAGGAACCGTCTACATAGATATTCCATTTTGTAGGGATTTTCTGGGAGTCTATAAATTCTGCAATGAAGTCAGCCAAATATTGCGATTTGATGGCTGTCCGAGCTTCGTGTTGAAGGTCGAATTCGGACAACTCGACTACCCATTGTAAGATTCTTCCTGCTAAATCTATTTTCTGCAGGATGCTTTTTATGGGTTGGTTGGTCCGAACCCTGATAATATGGGCTTGGAAATATTGACGGAGTCGTCTAGATGTTAATATGAGCGCATAGGCGAATTTTTCTATTTTTTGGTAGTTCAATTCGGATCTTTGTAATGCTTTGCTAATGAAGTATATAGGTTGTTGTCCACTGTCATTTTTTCGGACCAGTGCTGAGGCTACTACCTGACTTCCTACTGCGAGGTACAATATAAGTGGTTCTCCTTCCCGTGGCCGAGTTAGGATAGGTGATTGTCCCAGGAACCTTTTGAAATCTTGGAAGGCTTGTTCACACTCTGTTGTCCATTCAAACATCTTTCCCTTCTTTAGAGTGGCCTAGAAGGGTAGAGATCTTATTACCGATCTGGCTAGAAATCTGGACAAGGCTGCCAACCTTCCATTGAGTTGTTGTACCTCTTTGACGCAAGTCGGGCTCTTCATGTCGAGTATGGCCCGGCATTTATCCGGATTTGCCTCGATTCCTCTTTGTGTGAGCATAAATCCCAAGAATTTGCCAGTCTCTACTGCAAAGGTGCATTTTGCAGGGTTAAGTCGCATGCCATGCCTTCTTATAGTGTTGAATACTTGGGTGAGGTCGGACAGTAACGTCTCTTCACTTTGTGTCTTTATTAACATGTCGTCCACGTAGACTTCCATGATTTTCCCGATGTGGTCTGCAAAGACCTTATTCATTAATCTTTGATAAGTAGCTCCTGCATTTTTGAGTCCGAAAGGTATGACGATGTAGCAGTAGTTTGATTTTGGAGTTAAGAATCAAGTTTTTTCTTGATCGGGTGGATACATTGGGATCTGATTGTATCCCGAATAGGCGTCCATAAATGAGAGGTATTTGTATCCGGAGGAGGCATCCACTAGAGCGTCGATACTTGGGAGTGGATAAGGATCTTTTGGGCAGGCTTTATTGAGATCAGTGTAGTCGGTGCACATCCGCCACTTTCCGTTTGATTTTTTCACCAAGACGATGTTAGCTAGCCATAGTGGGTACTTGACTTCTCTTATGAATCCTGCCTCCAGTAGAGCTTGTACCTGCTCTTCCACAACTTGGGATCGTTCTGGTCCGAGCTTTCTACATCTCTGCTGTACGGGTCGAGATCCTGGGTAAACTGCCAGCTTGTGGCACATCAACTTAGGGTGGTCTATGCCCGGCATGTCTGCGGCTTTCCATGCAAAGAGGTCGACATTGTCTCTTAAGAACTGTATGAGCAACTCTTTTATGTCTTCTTTTAGGATTGTGCCGATATTGGTTGTTTTGTCTGAGACATCTCCGATCTGGACTTTTTCTATTTCACCTTCGAGTTGTGGACGGAGTTCTTCCCGCCCTCGAACTCCACCAAGTTTGATGGTGTGGAATTCTTCTCCACTGTCTCTGAGGTTTAAACTTTCGTTATAACAGCGGCGCGCCATCTTCTGGTCTGATTTTATTGTAGCTATTCCTTCTGTGGTTGGGAACTTCATGCACAGGTGTGGAGTCGAGACTACTGCGCCGAGCTGATTTAACGTTGTCCGACCTATTAGGGCATTGTAGGCTGAACTCACATCAACCACGATATAGTCTATATTGAGTGTCCTTGACTGGTTTCCTTTTCCAAAGGTCATGTGTAGTGAGATGTACCCTAGTGGTTGGATTGGAGTGTCTCCCAGCCCGAACAGGCTGTTCGGATATGCTATGAGTTTTTTTTCTTCCAGGCCGAGCTTGTCGAAGGCAGTTTTGAACAAGATGTCGGCCGAGCTTCATTGGTCTACCAGTATACGGTGGAGATTTGCGTTGGCCAATATGATAGTGATGACCATGGGATCGTCATGTCCCGCGATGATGCCGGCTGCGTCCTCTTTAGTAAAAGTGATTGTGGGAATGTCGGGTGCTTCCTCTCTTCTCTCGACATGATATATATCTTTAAGATGACTTTTGCAAGATGATTTGGAGATCCCTCCTCCCGTAAATCCTCCGTGTATCATGTGGACATGTCTCTCAGGTGTACGAGGTGGTCATTCAGCCCGTCCGACATCTTCGTCCCTTCTTCTTTTTCTTGGTTCGTCTGCTCAGCTGGCTAAGTACCGATCTAACTTTCCCTCTCTTACTAGTTTCTCTATGACATTTTTTAAGTCGAAACATTCGTTGGTGGGATGTCCATAGATTCGATGGTATTCACAATATTCAGCCTAATTTCCTCCTCCTTTTTTGCTTTTGAGTGGTCGAGCTGAGGGTATCCTTTCAGTATGGCATACTTCTCGATAGACATCTACGAGAGATACCCGAAGAGGAGTGTAGCTGTGGTATTTCTTGATCTTTTCTCCATGTTGATCTTCTTTTTTTTTTTGGACTCTTTATCCTTATCTCAGGAGGAGTAGGAGAATCCGGATTTTGAGGTCTCTCCTAGTCAAGAGTTTTCCTCCATGTTGATGTACTTCTCTGCTTGTTCTTGCACTTCATTTAAAGATATGGGATATTTTTCGATATAGATTGGCTAAAAGGTCCCTCTCGCAAGCCATTAATGAGACCCATAATGGATGCCTCTGTTGGTAGACTTTGTATATCCAGACATGCTTTGTTGAATCTTTCCACGTAGCTGCGGAGACTTTTCCGATCTCCCTGTTTGATCCCTAACAGGCTCGGGGCGTGCTTAGTTTTATCTTTCTGAATGGAAAATCTGGCCAGAAACTTCTTGGCTAAGTCGTCAAAGATTGAAATAGACCTGGGGGACAGATTGTCGAACCATTTAATTGCTATTTTTGTTAAGGTGGTCGGGAAGACTTTACAGTGGACTGCATCTGAGGCATCGGTGAGGTACATTCGACTTCTGAAATTACTGAGGTGATGACTGGGATCTGCTGTGCCATCGTATAGAGTCATGTGGGGAAGTTTGAAGTCCTTTGGATTTTGGTCCTCATGATCTCTTTGGTGAATGGATCTTGGTCCTTACGGGGGCTGTCTTCGTGTCCGGATCGAGTTGTTTTGGCCTTGAGATCTGCTTCGAGTTTTAGGAGCTTGTCCTTTAACTCGTGGCGTCGACTAACTTCCCTTCGTAGGTTTCTCTCAGCTTCTCGTTGATGCTCCACCTCTTTTTCGAGTTGTTTTAGGCGGTTTTGAAGTGCCTCCATGGCTTCCGCGTTTGGTGAATTCTTGTCTTTATTAGGTTGAGGAGTATCCTTTGGCGTAGTGTCTGCATTTTTGTTTGGCGTTCTGTCTACCAAACCAGATTTGTGGTCGTTGTCATGGTCGTCCGCCATGTGGATGGAATGACTTCCAGGTTCCCCGACAACGGCGCCAATGTTCCGAGGGTTACCTGAAACTGTAGGTCGATCTCGGATGAGATCTTCTGTGCTGGTCGGACATGACATGTCTGGCTGGTAGATGGTGGTCAAAGCTGTTGCGCCCGACTTGTTGGACTGATAATACTATTGATCCTTTGTCACCGGAGGGTGTTGGTACCTACAAGGGACTCCGATGCTTAAGTTAGCAAGGGTATTAAGCAGGTTTTTAGTAGAATCAGAGTATGAGTTATACCTGGGTGCTCCAGTATATTTATAATGGTTGTAGAGTGACCTTTCTGGAGATAAGATAGTTATCTTATCTTATCTTATTTTTAGGTGATGTTATCTTATCTTCAGGGGAACCGCCCTTATCTCTATAGGCTTTGGGCTGCCTTTGGATTTGGGTCGTGTTCTTCTGTTCGGGTCCTTATTGGACTTTTCTGGTGATTTGGCCGAGCTCTTTGAGAAGAGGTCGGGTAGTCTGACCTGAAGAAGTCGGTTGACTTGTCGCTAAACATCCCGGGTCGGACAGCTCGACCCAGGGTATGAACAGTAACAGTGCCCAATATGTAAGATATAAGGCTCCGAGACACCGAAGGCAATCCTAGAACTTCAGATCAAATACGGATATTCAAGCTTAGAATAAAATAAATAAATAAAGAACTTAAACCATAAACCGGGTTATCTAAACTTAGGGGAATTCTAACTAAAACTAGTCACACCGCTGTATTCCACAGCCTTCGCCACCCTAACCTCCATGCGATCCCATCGCCACCGCTGACCTAACCTCCCCAGCACCAGACAATCACAGATAATGCAAGCAAGTAATACCCAGTTAATATTCAAATACAGCAAGTAATTCAAGAAGCAAGTAGGCATGTTATACATTTAGGCAAATTCAAGTAATCAAAGCAAACAAGCATATAGTAGATGCATATGATGAATGCCTGTCCTATTGGCTCGTGATATCATTTGTCGGTCCGTAAATGCCAACCCGACATATCCTCCCGGATGTAGCCTTTTCTGCCATGCCAGAGATATAGTGCCCTGCACACTCATGCAGCAGCGAATCTGCTACGCCAGAGATATAGTGCCCTGCACACTCATGCAGTAGGGAGTCTACTGCGTCAGGGATATAGGTCCCGCACACTTCATGCAGCAGAGAAGGAAACAACAACTGTTCATGCAGCAGAGCAATCTGCTACGCCGGAGATATAGGCTCCGCACACTCTCAACAACTTCTCATGCAGCAGAGCAATCTGCTACGCCGGAGATATAGGCTCCGCATACTCTCAACAACAACTTCTCACGCAGCAGAGAAATCTGTTACACCGGAGATATAAGCTCTGCACACTCATATAATCCAATAATTTCCTCATCATTCCTTTCCAAATTCTCAACTCATCACAACCACCATCAACTCATAATTTTCCATTCCGAACTCATCGGTTCCTCAGTTTCTCAATTCGTTGTCAGTAATCACAAAGTTCACTATTCTTCCTTCTTTCTCAACCAAACTCATCCTCAATACACCAGAAACATAAACCTTCGCTCTCTAGCTTTTCAAAGTAAAACCCAAAGTAAATCCCCTCGGACTTTTCCCTTATTTTGATACCCGAAAAATAAGCCAAAGAGTCTTAAATAGGTGTCACAGAAGTTTACAAACTTGTTGGGAAGGTGAAACAGTTAAAAACAAGATTTTAGTTGAAAAACAGGGCATGTGCGTACGCACAGGGGTGTGCGCCCGCACGCCCAAGAAAGTTTTCAAATGTGTGCGTATGCATAGAGGTGTGCGTACGCACAGGTTGTAAAATTTCAACTCTGTTCATCCGCACAAAGCGTGCGAACGCCCTCGACAGAGTGCACCTTCCAACGTGTGCGTGCACACAGGTTCAAAAACTCACAGGGGTGTGCGTGCGTACACAAATCAGAAATAACAAATTCTGCATCAGGCACAAAATTCAGATTTTGACACCAAACTTTGAATGATCATAACTTCCTCTACAAAAATTTATTTCCTACAAACTTTATATCCATTTAAAGATTTTTCAATGAACTTTAATTTAAAGAAAATTTCAACAAGTTTTGAATACCAAGGCTCAAGTTATGATCCATCAAAGTTCACAAAAAATCTGTTTTTACCAAAAATACTAAAACTCAATTTTAACCATCTCTCAACTTAAAACCAAATCAAACCTGCTCAATCATTATAAAATACTACCACACCCAACATCTTACCATTTCATATCATTCTCCTCAATTTCACACCTAAATTCTCAACCATTACACCATATATCACTACCAATCCATAATTCCCAATTCAATCATAAATCCACACTCATAATCATCATCAACCAATAACAACCTCAACAACCAAAACAAAACCTCATAAATTCCATTAATCATTACCAAACAATATCTAACATTAACCAAATCCATCATAAAACTCATCAACACCAATAACCAACAATCAAAGTCATCATCAACATCTATCTTCAAATCTCAACACACACCAACAAAACTCACGAATAATCATCATCTAACAATATGTATCTCATCACATTCAAATCCATTCATCATACTAATAGTCATCCACCATCATCATAGCTCAACATCAATAATGCTTCCTGTTCATACCCTGGGTCGAGATATCTGACCTGGGGTGATCGACGATAAAGCGACCGACCTCTTTAGGTCAAGCGGACCGACTTCTTTACGAAGAACTCGGCCAAATCGACAGGAAAGCCCAAAAAGGGCCCAATTCAAGGAATACGACCCAAATCCAAAGGTCGTTCAGGCCTACAGAGAGAAGGGCGGTTCCGTTGAAGATACGCTGACCTCAACCAGAAGATAAGATAAGATAACTAACTTATCTTATCCAAGGTCACATCTCACCATTATAAATATACTGGAACACTCAGGTATAACTCATACTCTGATTCTACATAACACCTGTTTAATACCCATGCTAACTTAAGCATCGGAGTCTCTTGCAGGTACCCCCACCCTCCGGTGACGAAGGATCAGCAGTACAACTAGTCCAACAAGTCGGACACGACAGCTCCGGTCGTCTCCTACCAGCCGGACACGTCGGTACCGATCTGTACAGAGGATCTCAACCGAGATCGACCTCCAGTTTCAGGTAACCCTCGGAACATTGGCGCCGTTGCCAGGGAACCTGGAAGTCATCCCATCACCATGGCGGACAACCATGACAACGACCATGATTCAGATCTAGAAAATAGAACGCCGCACAAAAATGCGGACACCCCACTAAAAGACACCCCAGAATCCAATGGAGACAAAAATACATCTAAACCGGTAGCAATAGAAGCTCTTCAAGATCGCTTGAAACAGCTTGAAGAAGAAACCCAACAACAACGAGAAATCAGAAAGGATCTACAAAGAGAGGTACGGCGACGTCGAGAATTGGAAGAAAAATTACAGCAATTAGAAGCCGATCTCAAATCGAAGGCCCCTCGGATCACTTCTGAGGAAAGCTCACACAAAGAACAGGATCCATTCACCAGGGAGATCATGAAAACCAAAATCCCAAAGGACTTCAAACTCCCAGATATGACTTTATATGACGGTACCACAGACCCCAACCACCATCTCAGCAATTTCAGAAGCAGAATGTACCTTACCGACGCCTCAGACGCCATTTGCTGCAAAGCTTTCCCAACAACTCTCACGAAGACAGCAATCCGATGGTTCGACAACTTACCTCCAAAGTCCATCTCAAACTTCGATGACCTGGCCAAAAAGTTCCTGGCCAGATTCTCCATCCAGAAAGATAAGGCCAAGCACGCTCCCAGTCTGCTAGGGATCAAGCAAGGAGATTGGGAGAGCCTCCGCAACTACATGAAAAGATTCAACAAAACATGTATGGACATACAAAGCTTACCAACAGAGGCCGCCATCATGGGACTCATCAATGGCCTACGAGAGGGACCATTTAGCCAATCTATATCAAAGAAGTACCCTACCTCATTAGACGAAGTACAGGAGCAAGCAGAAAAATACATCAACATGGAAGAAAACACTCGGTTGGGAGAAACCTCAAAATCTGGGAACCCCTACCGGGATAAAGACAAGGAATCCAAAAAGAAAGAAGATCGACAGGGGGAGAAAATCAAAAAGTACCATAATTACACCCCTCTCAGGGCATCCCTGGTCGACGTGTACAAAGAAGTCTGCCATACAGAGAAAATCCCCCCAGTGCGACCACTCAAAGGCAAAAGAGGAGGGGGAAACCGAAAGGAATATTGTGAATACCATCAAGTTCGAGGGCACTCCACCAACGAGTGCTTCGACTTAAAGAATATCATAGAAAAATTAGTGAGAGAAGGAAGATTAGATCGATTTCTGGCTACCCGAGATGATGACCAAAGAAAAAGACGAAGGGACGAGGATGACGGACGAACTGAACGATCACCTCGGACACCAGAAAGACATGTCCACATGATACATGGCGGATTCGCAGCAGGAGGGATCTCCAAATCCTCTCGCAAAAGATATCTCAAAGAAGTATATCATGTCGAAGGAGAGAAAGAAGCGCTCAACATCCCAGCGATAACATTCACTAAGGAAGACGCGTCTGGCGTCATCATAGGACATGACGATCCCATGGTTATCACCATCATATTGGCAAACGCCAACCTACACCGCACCTTAATAGACCAAGGGAGTTCTGCCGACATCTTATTCAAAACAGCCTTTGATAAACTCGGCTTAGAAGCAAAAGAACTTAAAGCATATCCAAACAGTTTGTTCGAGTTAGGAGATACCCCGGTTCGGCCACTAGGATACATACCACTACATACAACCTTCGGAAAAAAGGATCAATCCAGGACGCTCAAAATAGATTACATCGTAGTCGATGTAAGTTCAGCTTACAATGCTCTCATAGGTCGGACAACACTCAACCAACTCGGCGCAATAGTCTCGAAGATACATTATTATCCGACCTGGCTCAAGTGTTCGACACCATAAGGAAGCACAACATGCGACTCAATCCCACAAAATGCACTTTCGCAGTAGAAGCAGGCAAATTCTTAGGTTTCATGCTCACACAAAGGGGAATTAAAGCAAATCCAGACAAATGTCAAGCCATACTCAACATGAAGAGCCCAACCTGTGTCAAAGAAGTACAATAACTCAACGGGAGACTGGCTGCCCTATCCCGATTCTTAGCAGGAGCTGCGATAAGATCCCTCCCCTTCTATGCTACTTTAAGAAAGGGAAAACAGTTCAAATAGACGACAGAATGTGAGCAAGCCTTCCAAGACTTCAAAGGGTTCTTAGGACGGCCACCTATCCTATCTCGACCACGAGAAGGAGAACCGCTCATATTATATCTCGCAGTAGGGAGCCGGGCAATAGCCTCAGCACTAGTCAGAGAAGACGAAGATGGGCAACAACCTGTCTACTTCATTAGCATGGCACTACAGGGATCCGAGCTGAACTACCAGAAAATAGAAAAAGTTGCCTATACTCTTATCCTAACATCTCGACGACTCCGCCCGTACTTCCAGGCTCACACCATTAAGGTTCGAACTAACCAGCCCATAAAAGGAATATTGCAGAAAACAGATCTAGCAGGCAGAATTCTACAATGGGAAGTCGAGTTGCCAGAGTTTGACCTCCAATATGAAGCTCGGACGGCCATCAAATCACAGTATCTGGCCGACTTTATCGCAGAATTCACAGATGCCCTAGAAACCCCCCACAGAATGGAATCTTTACGTGGATGGTTCTTCAAATAAAATTGGAAGCGGCGCAGGCGTGATAATAGAAAGCAACCAAGGAACCCAAGTTGAGCTCTTCCTCAAGTTCGGGTTCCCGGCCTCAAACAACCAGGCGGAATATGAAGCATTATTAGCTGGTTTGAAGCTGGCTAAAGAGGTCGGAGCTCAAAAACTCAACATTTACAGTGATTCACAAGTGGTCACAT
Source organism: Arachis ipaensis (assembly GCF_000816755.2). NCBI lineage: Eukaryota > Viridiplantae > Streptophyta > Magnoliopsida > Fabales > Fabaceae > Arachis > Arachis ipaensis. The sequence continues at coordinate 128,720,350 of NC_029785.2, read as the reverse complement.
CACAAATAACAGGGAGCTACCAAGCCAAAGATCCCACCATGAAAAAGTATTTGGATAAAACCAAGGAACAGCTCGAACAAATCGGGGAGTATAAGATCTGCCACATACCCCACGAACAAAATACCCGAGCTGATGCACTCTCAAAACTAGCCAGCACCAAACCAGGGGGTAACAATAGAAGCCTCATCCAGGAAATATTGCAGAACCCGTCAATCTCGGAAGAGGAAAAAGTCATGACTATAACAAGTCAGGACCAAGGATGGATGACCCCCATAACCAACTACCTCAAAACAGGAACGCTCCCCACAGAAGAAAAGGAGGCAAAGAGGTTAAAAAGGGAGGCACAGTACTATACCATCATAAACAACATCTTGTACAAAAGAGGAATCTCAATACCTTTACTAAAATGCGTGCCGACCTCCAACACAAAGGAAGTGCTAGAAGAAATACACGGCGGCATTTGTGGCAATCATCTCGGAGCACGAGCTCTTGCCAAAAAAGTACTCCGGGCGGGATTTTATTGGCCAACTCTATAGAAGGAAGCCACAGAATTTGTAAAGACATGTCCACCATGTCAGAAACATGCCAACTTTCACATCGCCCCGCCAGAAGAGCTCATCAGCATGACCTTGCCTTGGCCGTTTGCAAAATGGGGACTCGATCTTCTCGGACCCTTCCCATAGGGATCAGAACAAGTCAAATTCCTCATAGTAGGGGTAGATTACTTTACAAAGTGGATCGAGGCAGAGCCCCTAGCCAATGCCACCACTCAAAGAAGCCAGAAATTCTTATATAGAAACATTGTCACGAGGTTCGGGGTTCCATATTCAATAACCACAGACAATGGCACTCAATTCACAGATGCGGGCTTCAGAAAACTAGTAGCCGACTTGAATATAAAGCACCAGTACACCTCCGTTGAACACCCACAAGCCAACGGACAGGCCGAAGCTGCTAACAAAGTCATACTGGCCGGATTAAAATGGAGATTACAAGATACAAAAGGAGCCTGGGCAGAAGAGCTTCCACAGGTCCTATGGGCATATCGAACAATGCCACATTCCACCACGAAGGAATCTCCCTTCCGATTAGCATACGGAATTGAGGCAATGATCCCAGTAGAGATTGAGGAAGGGTCACCTAGAGTAGTTCACTACAATGAGGAAGCAAACTCCCAACTTCAGAGAGAAGAACTCGACTTGTTACCCGAAATCCATGAAAGAGCTCGGATCAGGGAAGAAGCTCTAAAGCGCCGAATGGCTTCCAGATATAATCAAAAGGTAGTGCTGAGAAGTTTTGCAGAGAATGATCTCATCCTAATCCGAAATGATATCGGAACAACTCGACTACGAGAAGGAAAGCTGGCAGCAAACTGGAAAGGACCTTACCGAGTTGTAGAAGTACTTGGAAAGGGCTACTATAGACTGTCTGAACTCGATGGACGAGAGCTTCCCAGGTCATGGCACGCCTGCAACCTAAGAAGGTACTACAGTTAGAAGAGATAAAAGATCTCATCATTGGATGCACTCTTTTTCCTGAAAAGGTTTTTTAATGAGGCACCAAGTTGAGACTCAGACAATCCCATATGTATATATTTGTATTTTTCCTTTAAATAAAATACATTTTAGATATTCTACAAAGATTTCAAGATGCATTAATCTGAAGCATTCATCGTCCGATTATAAAGCAACAGATCGGCAGAAAGTGAAAAACAATTTCACTGCACGATCACGATAAAGACAAACCGTCCAATAAAGGTGAAAACGCGATTCACCCAAAGGACGATCTAGAGATGACAACCACTTTCTATAAATCGGCAAAGATGAACACAGAATAATGTAAGAAGTTATCGAAAGTGATCTAAAAAAGAACCTGACGAGGTCATACGGATCGCTAAAATAATAACTTAAAGACTGGTCGAACGTTAAGATGTCGAACCAAGTCAACCCAAGTTATAAGTAAACCCTGGAAAGAGGTCTGGCCAACCCTATTAAAGAGGATTACTTTAACTTAGAAGGGCCCGACATAACAAAGTCAGCCCAAAACGAAAAGTTATCAAAGTAGTACCTGATTCCCTGACTATATTATCCAGGCTAAAAAGGGTGAGGTCGGCCTCGGGAGCAATGACCTGAACTTGCTCCCTCAAGTTCTCATAAGCAGCAGTCACGCTGCCAACGAGATGACTTTGGAGCTCAGCATAATCTTCCCGAACACTGTCAAGCTCCCCCCTCAGGCGCAGCACCTCCCGATAAGATGAAAGGTAACTCTCCTTGTGCATCAGGACTGCGTCCTTAGCCAACCTCAAAGAAGCCGCCAATGACTGAGAACTCGCCTCCTCATTCTTCAAGTCCTTCTCCAACTTGGCTACCTTCGTCTCAAGCTCCTCCTTTAACTCCTTCATCCGATCAAACTCTTGTTTCGCATCCTCCATAAACGCCTTAGTAGCGTGGAGAGGGAGATTTTGAGCAGTCCGATATATGGCAGCCGACATATACGCCATCTTCACATGATTTCGGGCCATAAACTTCAAGTGATGGAGGATGGACACATCGTCCATGGAGAGAGCGCCGTAGGGACCAATTTGTTGATCCACGAATTCAATAGCATTAAAATCTGGAGCATCGAGGTCAAAGGGCTCAGCAGTCTTTTGTTTTTTATTGGGAGGAGCAACAGAAGGAGCAGCAGAGGTGACGTGAGGATCTACCAAACGAACTCGGGGTGTAGGGATCACCTTCTTCACCCCGGCGGAACTCTGCACTGATGGCTTCTCGCGCACTTGGGAGGATCCCTCACCAGCCGCCTTAGCAGCAATATTTCTGGCAGCAGTCGCCCTCTGCACCCTCTTAAAAGCTTTCATGGATTCACTATTCTTTATTGCCTCTGCAAATAAAACAGAAAATCAGTTACAAGTCGGACAAGTCGGAAAGACAGCTACAAGCAACATACACGGATAATAAAGAAAACACAAAGATACCCAGTTCAGTTTGAAGAAGAGAATGATTGGTTAGAAATTTCTTTGTGTCGAGATGGGGAGGTTGACCCCAGCGTTCTTCCAAGATAGTCACAAAGGCTCGCTCAGCATCATCCAACATCTCCCATGAGAAGCAAAAAATGCAAAAGGTCCACCCTCCTACAGTTTATCAGCGGAAAAACAGCAAAGGCGCAAACTTTTTCGAAATCAAGCAAAAAATCATCAGCAAAGAGCAAGCACTAACATCGAACACGCCAAGTAGAAATCATCAAAGGTGCAAACTTTGTCAGAATCAAAAAGAAATCTCCAAACAAAGCGAGGAACAGATGCAGATTCTCTATCGATATTAGACAGGAAACAACCAGAAGCAACAACAAAACCCTAGAAAGCCTCGACGGAAATGCCAAGAGAATGCGTAAAAGAAAGTCAGGGAAAACACATTACAGTGACAAGCAAATACAAGACCACGAAAAAGATTCAAACTTTTAAACATGCAAAATCAAAGCTTCACTAAAAAACTGAAGACGAAGCTATGAAAGAAGCAAGAAAAGCTAATACCAACCTGGAAAAAGTAGCAAGCTTCAGGAAAATTGAGGATGGAAGACGAAATCTGGAATTGCCCTCTCACGAGCAAAAAAAGCACGAACAAAAGCAGTATCACAGAGAGAAACGTGAAACCACAAAACTCCAGGCGAAAACAGAAGCTTCAGAAAAATCACCAAGCGACGTCGCAAGAAAAGTTGAAATGTGGGTGAAAGGCAGAAAATGAATAAGTGCGAAGAAGTTACGAAAAGGGCGAAGGAGAGAAACCGTTTCTTGAATGCAAAATTCAAAAATAGAGAAGTTAGGGGAAACGGGGCAATTAAATTCCAATTAAATGCGGATATTAAAACCGCTTGCATTCCCAAAAAAGCGCTAATACAAAAGCGCGCGCTTGTAGAGGAAAACGTTCTACATTCAAAAGCTGCTACAAAAAGGAGTCGACAAGATGCTTGAGTTCGGCTTCGCTACAAGAAGGACCGAAGTCAAGGACTCGACCTCAACAAAGAAGACCGAGCACAAGCAGGGGCACTGTTCATACCCTGGGTCGAGATATCCGATCTGCGGTGATCGACGATAAAGCGACCGACCTCTTTAGGTCAAGCGGACTGACTTCTTTACGAAGAACTCGGCCAAATCGACAGGAAAGCCCAAAAAGGGCCCAATTCAAGGAATACGACCCAAATCCAAAGGTCGTTCAGGCCTACAGAGAGAAGGGCGGTTCCGTTGAAGATACGCTGACCTCAACCAGAAGATAAGATAAGATAACTAACTTATCTTATCCAAAGGTCACATCTCACCATTATAAATACACTGGAACACCCAAGTATAACTCATACTCTGATTCTACATAACACCTGTTTAATACCCATGCTAACTTAAGCATCGGAGTCTCTTGCAGGTACCCCCCACCCTCCGGTGACGAAGGATCAGCAGTACAACCAGTCCAACAAGTCGGACACGATAGCTCCGGTCGTCTCCTACCAACCGGACACGTCGGTACCGATCCGTACAGAGGATCTCAACCGAGATCGACTTCCAGTTTCAGGTAACCCTCGGAACACTTCCTCATGCAACAGTAACTCAAAATCAACACCATTCAATGTCATCACCAACCACAAGATTCAAAATCACAATCATCATCATAATATATCATCCCACATCATAATCATCAATATACTTCAACAAGCACCATAAACATATATCATACATTCCAACAATCCCTACAATCCTCTTTATCATACAACATAATTTCATAAATAATTAGGCATACACCAACATCATTCAATCCTATCTGACGGTCCACTAGCCTAAGTTTTCAGAAACATTACATATTACATAAAGAAAACCAAAACCATACTTTGGCCGATTCCCAATATGCACAAAACACCACTTTGAGACCAAACAAGCTTCCAAAAAGCCAAGCCAACTCTAACAAGCACCAAAGCTCAAACTAACATCATATAACATACAAACATCAAGTCTAGGGTTCACAAAATAACTAAATACAAAGGTTTAGTGAAACCTTACCTTGCCCAATGAGATTAGGGGTAAAATCCAACAATTACCTGCTACTAGAAATCACCTAAACAAGCAAAATCACAAAATCTACTCAAAAATTAAATCCCAAAAATGCAGAAAGATAAGGTAGGAAACTGGATGTGAGCTTCAATTTCTTACCAGATTTTTTTAGATAGAATTGAAGAGCTCGACAAGAGCTTCGCGTGGCTGTAAACGGCTCGTCAATCGGAGTTTCGTAGCTCAAGTTATGGCTCCTGGAAGGTGATAATAAATAGTAACATCACCTCTCCTCCTCTCTTCTCTCAAACCGCGCCTCTCTCTCTCTCTCTTTAGGCTGGAAAATGAGCTCAAAGCTCATTAAATGAGCATATATATGTTAGGTCTTGGGCCCGGTCTAACTCGTTAGCATTTTTGGTCCGTTTGGCCCAGTTTGGGCCAAAACCTTTAAGACTAGTGCCCGGTTTTCAATTCTAAATTATTTTTGTCCTTTCAAAACAACAAATCAATTTTCAAAATCTTATTTTCCTAAAATACGCGGTACTGGATTGATTAAAGCCAGTACTGCCAGCTTAGGCACCAGTACGAATTTTTTACAAAAACTTTTTGAAAAAGATACTGTTCATACCCTGGGTCGAGCTGTCCGACCTGGGATGATAGCGACAAAGCGACCGACCTCCTCAGGTCAGATTATCCGACCTCTTTTTAAAGAGCTCGGTCAATTCGACAGGAAAGCCCAGTAAAGGGCCCAAACAGAGGAACACGACCCAAATCCAAAGGCAGCCCAAGCCTACAGAGATAAAGGCGGTTCCCTTGAAGATAAGATTACCTCACTCAAAAATAAGATAAGATAAGATAACTAATTTATCTTATCTAAAAAGGTCACTCTACACCATTATAAATACACTGGAGCACCCAGGTATAACTTATACTCTGATTCTACTAAAAACATGTTTAATACCCAAGCTAACTTAAGCATCGGAGTCTCTTGCAGGTACCACCACCCTCCGGTGACCAAGGATCAGCAGTGCAGCCAATCCAACAAGTCGGACACGACAGCTCTGGCCACCACTCATCAGCCGGACACGTCATCTCTGACCAGTATAGAAGATCTCGTTCGAGATCGACCTACAGTTTCAGGTAACCCTCGGAACATTGGCGCCGTTGTCGGGGAACTTGGAAGTCATCCCATCACCATGGCGGACGATCACGACAACGACCATGATTCAGATATAGAGGATAGAACACTGCATAAAAATGCGGACACTACGCTAAAAGATACTCCGGAATCCAACGGGGACAAAAATTCATCAAATCCGGGAGTGATAGAAGCACTTCAAGATCGTTTAAAGCAACTTGAAAAAGAAACCCATCATCAACGGGAAGTCGGGAAGGACCTACAGAGAGAAGTAAGGCGACGTCGAGAATTAGAAGATAAACTTCTAAAACTCGAAGCCGATCTCAAAGCCAAAGCTACTCGATCCACCCCTGAGGATAGCTCACGCAAAGATCAAGATCCATTCACTAGGAAAATTATGGAGACCAAAATTCCTAAGAACTTCAAACTTCCGGACATGACCTTGTACGATGGCACTACAGACCCCAACCATCACCTCAGCAATTTCAGAAGTAGAATGTACCTCACCAATGCCTCAGATGCAGTCCGTTGCAATGCTTTTCCAACAACTCTCACAAAGACAGCAATCAGATGGTTCGACAATCTACCTCCAAAGTCCATCTCAAGCTTTGATGATCTAGCCAAAAAGTTCCTGGCCAGATTCTCCATCCAAAAAGACAAAGCTAAGTACGCCCCCAGTCTACTAGGAATCAAGCAAGGAGATCGGGAAAGTCTTCGCAACTACATGGAGAGATTCAACAAAACATGCCTAGACATACAAAGTTTACCAACAAAGGCCGCCATCATGGGCCTCATCAATGGTCTACGAGAGGGACCTTTCAGTCAATCTATATCAAAGAAATACCCCACATCCCTGGACGAAGTGCAAGAACGGGTGGAGAAGTATATCAACATGGAAGAAAATTCTCGGCTAGAAGAAACCCCAAAATCCGGATTCTCCTACCGAGATAAAGATAAAGAGCCCAAAAAGAAGGAAGCCCGACATGGGGAAAAAATTAAAAAATATCATAATTACACCCCATTCGGGTGTCTCTTGTGGATGTGTACGAAGAAGTCTGCCACACAGAAAAAATACCCCCAGCTCGACCACTCAAAGGCAAAAGAGGAAGAGGAAACCGAAACGAGTATTGCAAATACCATCGTGTCCGTGGACATTCCACCAACGAATGCTTCGATCTAAAGAACGTCATAGAAAAGTTAGTAAGAGAAGGAAAACTAGATCGGTATTTGGCCAACCGAGACGATGAGCAAAGAAAAAGGAGGAGGGATGAAGAGGCCGGGCGAACCGAGCGATCACCTCGTACACCAGAAAGACATGTTCATATGATACACGGAGGATTTGCAGGAGGAGGAATCTCCAAATCATCCCGCAAAAGATATCTTAAAGAAGTATATCATGTCGAAGGAAAGGAGGAAGCGCCCGACATCCCTGCAATTACGTTCACCAAGGAAGATGCATCCGGTATCATCTCGGGACACGACGATCCCATGGTCATCACCATCATACTGGCAAACGCCAATCTCCACCGCACATTAATAGACCAAGGGAGCTCCACCGATATCTTATTCAAAACTGCCTTCGACAAGCTCGGCTTAGAAGAAAAAGAGCTTAAAGCATACCCGAATAGTCTGTTTGGATTGGGAGATACCCCGGTACAACCATTGGGATACGTGCCACTACATACAACCTTCGAAAAAGGAAACCAATCTAGAACACTCAAAATAGACTACATCGTGGACGACGTGAATTCAGCCTACAATGCCTTAATAGGACGGACAACCTTAAATCAACTCGGCGCAATAGTCTCAACTCCACATCTATGCATGAAATTGCTAACTGCAGAAAGGATAGCTACAATAAAAGCAGATCAAAAGATGGCACGCGCTGTTATAACAAAAGTCTAAACCTCAGAGGCAGAGCAGAAGAATTCCATACAATTGAGCTTGGTGGAGTTCAGAGACGAGAAGAACTTCGTCCACATCCCGAAGGTGAAGTAGAGAAAGTCCAGATCGGAGACACCTCGGACAAAATAACTAATATTGGCACAATCCTACAAGGAGGCGCAAAAGAATCACTAGTATAGTTCTTACGAGATAATGTCGATCTTTTCGCATGAAAAGCTGCAGACATGCCAGGCATAGACCCCAAACTAATGTGCCACAAGTTGGCGGTCTATCCAGGATCTCGGCCGGTACAGCAGAGACGAAGAAAACTTGGGCCAGAATAATCCCAAGTTGTGGAAGAACAGGTACAAGTAGTCTATGTGGACGACATGTTGATAAAGACACAAAGTGAAGAGACATTATTGTCCGACTTGGTCCAAGTGTTCGACACTATAAGGAAGCATGGCATGCGACTCAATCCTGCAAAATGCACCTTTGCAGTAGAAGCTGGCAAGTTCTTGGATTTTATGCTAACACAAAGAGGAATCGAGGCAAATCCGGATAAAGGCCAGGCTATACTCAACATAAAGAGCCCAACTTGTGTCAAAGAGGTACAACAACTCAACGGGAGGTTGGCGGCCTTATCCAGATTTCTAGCGGAATCAGCAATAAGGTCTCTCCCCTTCTAAGCCACTCTAAGGAAAGGAAAAAATTTCGAAAGGACAACAGAGTGCGAGCAAGCCTTCCAGGATTTCAAAAGTTTCCTGAGACAACCACCTATCCTAACTCGGCGACGAGAGAAAGAACCACTCGTATTATACCTCGCGGTAGGAAGTCGGGCAGTAGCCTCAGCATTGGTTCGAGAGGATGACAAAGGGCAATAACCTGTATACTTCATTAGTAAAGCGCTACAAGGATCCGAGTTGAACTACCAAAAAATAGAAAAATTTGCCTATGCGCTCATACTAACATCTCGACGTCTCCGCCCATACTTCCAAGCTCACACCATTAAGGTTCGGACCAACCAGCCCATAAAAAGGATATTGCAGAAAACAGATCTAGCAGGCAGAATCCTACAATGGGCAGTTGAGTTGTCCGAATTCGACCTCCAATACGAAGCTCGGACAGCCATTAAATCACAATACTTAGCCGACTTCATTGCAGAATTTACAGACACCCCAGAGACCCCCATAGAATGGAATATTTACGTGGACGGATCCTCGAATAAGACTGGGAGCGGTCCAGGTGTGATAATTAAAAGCAACCAAGGAACCCAAATTGAGCTTTCCCTCAAATTCGGGTTCCCGGCCTCAAACAACCAGGCGGAATATGAAGCACTACTAGCTGGTTTGAAGCTGGCTAAGGAGGTTGGAGCTCAAAAACTCAACATCTTCAGCGACTCACAAGTAGTCACCTCACAAATAACAGGGAGCTACCAGGCCAAAGATCCCACCATGAAAAAGTATTTGGATAAAACCAGGGAACAGCTCAGACAACTCGGGGAATATAAGATCCGCCACATACCCCGCGAACAAAATGCCCGAGCTGACGCACTCTCAAAACTAGCCAACACCAAACCAGGGGGCAACAATAGAAGCCTCATCCAGAAAATGCTACAGAACCCGTCAATCTCGGAAGAGGAAAAAGTCCTAGCCATAACAAGTCAGGATCAAGGATGGATGACCCCCATAATTAACTACCTCAAAACAGAAACACTCCCCACAGATGAAAAGGAGGCAAAGAGGTTAAAACGGGAGGCACAATACTACACTATCATAAACAACACCCTATACAAAAGAGGGATTTCAATACCATTATTAAAATGTGTGCCGACCTCCAACACAAGGGAAGTCTTAGAGGAAGTACACAGTGGCATTTGTGGCAATCATCTCGGAGCACAAGTTCTTACCAAAAAAGTACTCCGGGCGGGATTTTATTGGCCAACTCTACGAAAAAAAGCTACAGAGTTTGTAAAGACATGTCTACCATGCCAGAAACATGCCAACTTTCACATCGCCCCGCCAGAAGAGCTCATCAGCGTAACCTCACCTTGGCCATTTACAAAATGGGGACTCGATCTTTTCGGACCCTTTCCCCAGGGATCGGGACAAGTTAAATTCCTCATAGTAGGGGTAGACTATTTCACAAAGTGGATCGAGGCAGAGCCCCTAGCCAATGTCACTGCTCAAAGAAGCCGAAAATTCCTATATAGGAACATTGTCACAAGGTTCGGGGTTCCATACTCCATCACCACAGACAATGACACTCAATTCACAGATGCAGGCTTCAGAAAATTAGTAGCCGACTTGAACATAAAGCACCAGTTCACCTCCGTCAAACATCCCCAAGCCAATGGACAAGCCGAAGCTGCTAACAAAGTCATATTGGCCGGGTTAAAACGGAGGTTACAAGACGCAAAGGGAGCTTGGGCCGAAGAACTTCCACAAGTCCTATGGGCATATCGAACGATGCCGCATTCAACCACAAAGGAATCACCCTGGAAGTAATGATCCCAGTAGAGATCGAGGAAGGGTCGCCTAGAGTGGTCCATTACAATGAAGAAGCTAACTCCCAACTTCAAAGGGAAGAGCTCGACCTACTTTCTGAAATCCAAGAAAGAGCTCGGATCAGGGAAGAAGCACTAAAACGTCGAATGGCTTCCAGATATAATCAAAATGTAGTGCCAAGAGGTTTCGCTAAGAATGATCTCATCCTAATCCGAAATGATATTGGAACAACTCGACCCGGAGAAGGAAAGCTGGCAGCAAACTGGAAAGAACCTTACCGAGTCATAGAAGTACTTGGGAAGGGCTACTACAGACTAGCCGAACTCGACGAACGAGAACTTCCTAGGTCGTGGCACGCCTGCAACCTAAGAAGGTACTATAGTTAGAGAAGGTAAAAGATCTCATCATAGGATGCACTCTTTTTCCTGAAAAGGTTTTTTAATGAGGCACCAAGTTGAGATCCAGAAATTATCCGACTCAAAAGGATAAAAACCCTATATGTACATATTTTCATTTTTCATTTTAAATAAGATATATTAGACGTTCTACAAGTTTTCAAGATGTATTAATCTGAAACATTCATCGTCCGATTATAAAGCGACAGATTAGCAGAAAGTGAAACGAATTCACTGCACAATCACGATAAAGACCAACAGAGATGAAAACCAAATTCATCTAAAGGTCGACTAAACGAAGACTTAATCCACCTTCCACAAATCGGCAAAGATGAAACAGAATAATGCAAGAAGTTATCGAAAGTGATCCGGAGAAGGACCTGACGAGGTCCTAATGGATTGCTAAATAATAACTTATAAGACTGGCCGACGTTAAGAAGTCGGACCAAGTCAAACCAAGTTATAAGTAAACCCTGGAAAGAGGTCTGGCCAGCCCTATAAAGAGGATTACTTTAACTTAGAAGGGCACGACATGACGAAGTCGGCCCAAAATATAAAAGTTATAGAAGTAATCCCTGAAAGAGACCTGAACAAGGTCCAAGAAAGAGGATTACAAAAATAACTTAGAAGGGCATGACATGACGAAGTCGGCCCAAAAACACGAAAGTTATAAAAGTAATCCCTGAAAGAGACCTGAACAAGCTCCAAGAAAGAGGATTACAAAAATAACTTAGAAGGGCACGACATGACGAAGTCGGCCCAAAAACACGAAAGTTATAAAAGTAATCCATGAAAGAGACCTGAACAAGGTCCAAGAAAGAGGATTACAAAAATAACTTAGAAGGGCACGACACGAAGAAGTCGGCCCAAAACATAAAGTTATAGAAGTAATCCCTGAAAGAGACCTGAACAAGGTCCAAGAAAGAGGATTACAAAATAACTCAAAAGGGCCCGACACGAAGAAGTCGGCCCAAAACATAAAGTTATAAAAGTAATCCCTGAAAGAGACTTGAACAAAAGTCCAAGAAAGAGGATTACAAAATAACTCAAAAAGGTCCGACACGAAGAAGACGGCCCAAAACATAAAGTTATAGAAGTAATCCCTGAAAGAGACTTGAACAAAAGTCCAAGAAAGAGGATTACAAAATAACTGGATACGACATAACGATGTCGGGAAGGACCCGACATGACGAAGTCGACCCACATAAAAGTGCAAAAACTACATTTGGCAGAGACCTCACAAAAGGTCCACACAAAACAGGATTTTTAGCCTCAAAGGGATCAAAGCTACAAGTGCAAAGGAGGTCGAACAGCAAGGCTCCAACATTCTCAAAACCCAGAAAGATGCCAAGTCCAGCGCAAATAAGCATGATATAAAAATGCGAAGCTATAACAAGCTTCAGAGGCCACCAAAATCTGCCCCAAAATCTTGGAAGCTACTTTTTTTTTTCAAATCAAAGTTGCTAAACAAGCAACTAAGAAGTGTCAACAGCTAGCAAAACATTAATAAAGAGTTTAAAAGCCCACAAGCTGGGCAATATACACAAACAGATACGAAATTTAGTCAAACATCAGAAGGCTTCTCGGTAGCTTCAGTACGGGGAGAAGGAGGGCGAGCCTGGAGAGGCACTGCATCCACTGTACCATCGTCCCTATTCATAATTTGGCAATCAGGATCTAATTTTGGATGAACGACCCCAGACGGAGGAACTGTGAAAGTCAACACTTTGGCATCAGGCGCAGAGGGAGGTCCGACATCATCATCATCCGGGTCGTCGGGGACAATCTTACCATCCCTCACAATATTGTCTAAGCTGAAGAGAGTAAGGTCAACCTCAGGAGCAAGAACTTGAACCTGCTCCTTCAGATTCTCATAAGCAGCATTTACGCTGCCGACAAGGTGACCTTGGAGCTCGGAGTAATCAACCCGGACAGACTCCAACTCCTCCTTCAGACGCATCACCTCCCGATAGGATGTGACATAACTGTCTTTATGCCTCAATACAGTGTCCTCGGCCAACCTCACAGAAGCCGCCAGGGCAAGAGAGCTAGCCTTCTCATTTTTCAGCTCCTTCTCCAGTTTGGCTACTTTTACTTCAAGCTCCTCCTTCAGGCCCTTCATCCGATCGAACTCCTGTTTAGCCTCCTCCATGAAGGCTTTGGTAGCGTGAAGGGGAAGATGTTGGGCAGTCCGATACAGGGCAGCTCCCATATATGCCATAGGGAGGGCACCATAAGGACCGATTTGTTGATCAACAAACTCCACCGCATCGAAATCAGGAGCATCAAGGTTGAAAGGCTCAATTGTTTTTTGTTTCTTGTTGGGAGGAGCACCAGAAGTAGCGGCAGAAGTCTGTGGAGGGTCGGCCAGACGAACCCGAGGAGTGGGGATCACCTTCCTCGGCCCAGGAGAACTCGGCACGGGCGGCTTCACCGGAGCTTGAGAAGATCCCTCTCCTATCACCTTGGCCGAGATATTTTGAGCAGCAGCAGCCTTCCTTGCCTTTTTGAAGGTCTTCATAGAATCATTGTTCTTAGACATCTCTGAAAATACAGAATCAACCACAGTAAGGGGTTACAATCACAAAAAGAGGAAGCAAAACTAAGAAACAAGTATAGAAACAAGTCAGACAGTACCCAAAGCAGTTCGAACTAGGGACGGGTCACTCAAAAACTTTTTTGTATCAAGATGGGGTGGTTCCCCCCATAAATCTTCAAGAACAATTACAAAAGCCCGCTCAACCTCATCAAGCACCTCCCATGTATAACGAGACACTCTCACATCCTTTTGCCATTCTAGAGGGAAAGCAGGCTCGTCATTCTCATCAAGAAAAAAGGTGCGGACCCCCTCAACAGCGCGGACTCTAAAGAAATAATTCTTAAAATCCTTAAAAGACTCATCGTACATGGCGAAAACTTTATGCCCCTGGGCAGACCTAAAAGAAACCCAGAAAGGCTTCTTTTTGGAAGAAGCTCCAGGCTTGGCAGAAACAAAAAGATAGAGGAAAAGAGTCTGAGAAGGTGTTACGCCTAACTCTTGGCAAAGCAGCTGAAAGATCTTGATAAAACCCCAGGAATTCGGATGAAGCTGGGATGGGGCAATGTTACATGACCACAACAAGTCGGTCTCGAAAGCAGTAAAAGGAAAAGTAATGTCCAACTGGCTGAAGAAATATTCATAGGCATAGAAGAAGGGACGCTCCCCCTCGACCGAAGTAGGAAAACAAACCCTCTCGTCAGAGTTGGGTGCTACAAGCTCATAATCCCTCTCCCGGGCACCGCCACCACAAACTATATGATGTTTCCTCAGCTCTACACAAAACCCAGCATCCACCACAGAGACACACATTAAGACGAGGGAGTCCAGCCAATCGGACATCCCCTCGGGAACTTTAGAAGACATCTCTACAATATTATTGTGAGAAGACATGGCCAAACTAGTCCTACAAACAAGAAAAGAAGATTGGATTACTAAAAAACATCCTGGCCGAAATCAGAATAACTCGGCCAACATAATCCAGTATAGAACAAGCAACAATAGGAAACCCCAGGACCCGTACCAAAAAGATCCAGGGGCATCCTTTGGAGGCAGTTAACAGGACAAGGATTCAGGAAAATAGGCATACGTCTCGACACAAGAAAACAACAAAACCCTCTCTGTTCTACAACCAAAACGACACCTCGAAGGCCACGAGCCAAAAATCAAACACGGCCATCCAAACGAGCTACCTCCCAGACTCACCGTCCCAGTTCAAAATAAAAAAAACGAAGGCAGATAGCAACAAAATGTTCAGAAGAAGTAGTCATCAAAGACGCACCCCAAACAAACAAAGAAAATCTTAACAAGCGATGAGGAAGGCTAATCAACAGGGCAAAATTCAAGCTATCATTTTGAAAACTACTGTTATTTAAGCAAGATACAGTCTTTTCAAAAAACAGCCAGAAGCGACAGTAGAACATGCGAAACCCTAGGAAGCATCAACAGAAACACCAGGGGTATGCGCAAAAACGAAAAAGGGAAAACCAGAAAAAATACGCCACAATAACAAGCAAGCACAAGGCTACAAAAAGGATCAAGCTTTTCCAAACATACGTTCAGTCAGAATCAAGGCATTATCAGAAAAAAGGATAAGAACAATGAAAAGAAGAACCAACCTGAACAAAGGAAGAAGTTTTCGTAGAAGATCGAAGACGTAGAACATAATCGCCTCTCGAGCAAAGAAAAATACCAAGAAATCACCAAAGGACGTCGCAGGGAAGAAATGTGAAAACCGCAAACTTCAGGAAACAGAAAGGGAGAAGGAAAAGGGAAGATTAAACGGAAAAGAGAAACCGTTTTTGTATGTAAAGTTCAAAATAAAAAGCCAAGGGGAATGGGGCATTAAAAGCTAATTAATGAGGGTATTAAACCCTTGCGCCTTCCCAAGAACAGAGCGCTAATACAAAGCGCGCGCTTTAAATAAAGAAAACGTTCCACATTCAAAAAGAAGACTCTACAAAGAAGAAGTCGACAGATGCCCGAGCTCGGCCTCGCTAGAAAAGGATCGAAGTCATAAATTTAAGACTCGACCTCCCAAAGAAAGACCGAGCTCGAGCAGGGGCATTGTTCATACCCTGGGTCGAGCTGTCCGACCCAGGATGATAGCGACAAAGCGACCGACCTCCTCAGGTCAGATTATCTGACCTCTTTTTAAAGAGCTCGGTCAATTCGACAGGAAAGCCCAGTAAAGGGCCCAAACAGAGGAACACGACCCAAATCCAAAGGCAGCCCAAGCCTACAAAGATAAAGGCGGTTCCCTTGAAGATAAGATGACCTCACTCAAAAATAAGATAAGATAAGATAACTAACTTATCTTATCTAAAAAGGTCACTCTACACCATTATAAATACACTGGAGCACCTAGGTATAACTCATACTCTGATTCTACTAAAAACATGTTTAATACCCATGCTAACTTAAGCATCGGAGTCTCTTGCAGGTACCCCCCACCCTCCGGTGACCAAAGATCAGCAGTGCAGCCAGTCCAACAAGTCGGACATGACAGCTCCGGCCGCCACCCATCAGCCGGACACGTCATCTCCGACCAATATAGAAGATCTCGTCCGAGATCGACCTACAGTTTCAGGTAACCTTCGGAACAGATACCTTTTCCAACTCAGAAAAATTCTTTGAAATCAAATTTCACCTTTAAATTTTCAAATTAAAACTTGAAAATAATTTTGAATCTACTCCGCGCACTTAAGAATTATTATTTTCACTAAAGCAATTAGGCCGGTTCTTACATTCTCCCCTCCTAATAAAATTTTCGCCCTCGAAAATTTGAATCACTCGATATATCCTCCTCAAAACGTTCTACCATTTCGATGTTCTCTCTCACCTTCCGCTGCATCACTCTGATTATCGTCATTAAGCATCCGAAATTTTTCTTAAAATAAATACCAATTTTGTAATATTTTTCCAAAACCTTCAAAACAAGTTTATTCTCAACCAGTTCATTATTAAAACTTTCTCAAAAGAGTCAAAAATCATTTACTTGGAAGTCAATTACTTTAAATCACGATTTTCTTAAATAAAAACTTTTCAATTTGAATTCCTTTCGATAAGATAAATTGGAAACCAAATTCACAAATGAACAAAATCATAGAACTTTCTTTTCTTTTTAAACCATATCATTTAAACCAAGAGTTCCGACCAACTCTCAAAACCAAATCATTTAAACCAAAGTTCCAAACCAAATTTCAAAATCATTTTAAGCTTTAAAACTTTTTCAACAAGATTCAAGACCATACCAGTCAGAAACTGAAAATCATAGTTAAAAACCACAAAAGCATCCGTTGTTACTTCCGTTGCCACCACTGCTGAGCCGTACTCATCAACCGATATGCTGCAAACTCCACGAATAGATTTCTCTGGAACATGTTAAACTCGTAACGCATAGGCTAGGTTAATCATCCCCACTACCTCTCTGTTAACGTGATTGACCTCGTCTGCGAGTTGCCATTCAGGTTTTGTTTCTATACCAAACAATCAATATCAAGGTGATCAGTCTCAATATCTTAAGCTCAGTGCTTCCATTGTCCCCAAGGGAACTCACAAACAAGCATGCTATGCATATCAAACGAATATCCTAAATAACACGAAAGAAAAATGACCCAGAGTGTGCAACGAAGCACAATCGGTCCATCCCTCAGGCTCACGAGGACGAACCGCTCCGATACCACTAAATGTAACACCCTAATTACCCTAAGCCTTACCTCTAGCCGTAAAGCAAAGGTTAATCAAAGGTTACGACAATTCTAAGGCTTATACATATTTATATAGAAGGAAATAATATATATTCTAGAAGCCCGATGAAGGAATAAAGCTCAAAGTCGTATAATGCGGAATTTCATACGTGAAGCGTTCGCACACGGTAACTAAACGCATTTGGCGCGAAAGGATACAAAACATAATATATAAAACCTTGCAATAAAGCTCCAAGATACAAGGTAGTAATTAATAGATCAATAAAGTAAATAAATATATATATACTATACAAAAGGAGGCTAGCCACTGCCTGCGGAGTTTAGGCCGACTAGCTATAAACAAAAAAATACAGAGTTTTAGAGTTAAAATAGCTTATACAACTTATCTCTCAAGTAAGCCTCTAAGGCCATAAAGTATAAAACAAAAGGGTGAGAGAAAGTACTACAATAAAATAAAACAAAAATGAAACTAGGAAGAAACCATACTCCGCTCTGCCATCATGTCAGCAATTTCACCGAGGTGAATTACGACCTGCATCTGAAAAATAACAACAAAGTATGAAATGAGGACCAGAGGTTCTCAGTATGGTAACAGTGCCCAATATGTAAGATATAAGGCTCCGAGACGCCGAAGGCAATCCTAGAACTTCACATCAAATACGGATATTCAAGCTTAGAATAAAATAAATAAATAAAGAACTTAAACCATAAACCGGGTTATCTAAACTTAGGGGAATTCTAACTAAAACTAGTCACACCGCTGTATTCCACAGCCTTCGCCACCCTAACCTCCATGCGATCCCATCGGCACTGCCGACCTAACCTCCCCAACATCAGACAATCACAAATAATGCAAGCAAGTAATACATAATTAATATTCAAATACAACAAGTAATTCAAGAAGCAAGTAGGCATGTTATACATTTAGGCAAACTCAAGTAATCAAAGCAAACAAGCATATAGTAGATGCATATGATGAATGCCTGTCCTATTAGCTCGTGATATCACTTGTCGGTCCGTAAATGCCAACCCGACACATCCTTCCGGATGTAGCCTTTCCTGCCACGCCAGAGATATAGTGTCCTGCACACTCATGCAGCAGCGAATCTGCTATGCCAGAGATATAGTGCCCTACACACTCATGCAGTAGGGAGTCTACTGTGTCAGGAATATAGGCCCCGCACACTTCATGCAGCAGAGAAGGAAACAACAACAACCGTTCATGCAGCAGAGCAATCTGCTATGCTAGAGATATAGGCTCCGCACACTCTCAACAACAACTTCTCATGCAGCAGAGAAATCTGCTACGCCAGAGATATAGGCTCCGCACACTCTTATATAATCCAATAATTTCCTCATCATTTCTTTCCAAATTCTCAACATATCACAACCATCATCAATTCATAATTTTTCATTCCGAACTCATCGGTTCCTCAGTTTCTCAATTCGATGTCAGTAATCACCAAGTTCACTACTCTTCCTTCTTTCTCAACCAAACTCATCCTCAATACACCAGAAACCTAAACCTCTGTTCTCTAGCTTTTCAAAGTTAAAACCCAAAGTAAATCCCCTAGGACCTTTTCCATGTTTTGATACACGAAAAATAAGCCAAAGAGTCTTAAATAGGTGTCGCCGAAGCTTACAGGTTTTTTGGGAAGGTGAAACAGTTAAAAACAAGATTTTAGTTGAAAAACAAGGCATGTGCGTACCCACAAAAAAGTTTTCAAATGTGCGCATACGCATAGAGGTGTGCGTACGCACAGGTTGTAAAATTTCAACTTTGTTCATCCACACAAGGCGTGCGAACGCCCTTGACAGAGTGCACCTTCCAACGTGTGCATGCGCACAAGTTCAAAAACTTACAGGGTGTGCGTGCGCACACAAACCAGAAATCACAAATTCTGCAACAGGCACAGATTTCAAATTTTGACACCAAACTTTGAATGATCATAACTTCCTCTACAAAAATCCATTTCCTACAAACTTTATATCCATTCAAAGATTTTTCAATGAACTTTAATTTAAAGAAAATTTTAACAAGTTTTGAAAACTGAGGCTCAAGTTATGATCCGTCAAAGTTCACCAAAAATCTATTTTTACCAAAAACACTAAAACTCAATTTTAACCATCTCTCAACTCAAAACCAAATCAAACCTACTCAATCATCATAAAACATTACCACACCCAACATATTATTTCATATCATTCTCCTCAATTTCACACCTAAATTACTCAACCATTACACCATATATCACTACCAATCCATAATTTCCAACTCAATCATAAATCCATACTCATAATCATCATCAACCAATAACAACCTCAACAACCAAAACAAAACCTCATCAATTCTAGTAATCATTACCAAACAATATCTAACATTAACCAAATCCATCATAAAATTCATCAACACCTATAACCAACAATCAAAGTCATCATCAACATCCATCTTCAAATCTCAACACACACCAACTCAACTCATCAATAATCATCATCTAACAATATGTATCTCATCACATTCAAATCCATTCATCCTACTAATAGTCATCCACCATCAATCATAGCTCAACATCAATAATGATTCCTCATGCAACATTAACTCAAAATCAACACCATTCAATATCATCACCAACCACAAGATTCAGAATCCACAATCATCATCATAATATATCATCCCACATCATAATCATCAATATCCTTCAACAAGCACCATAAACGTATATTATACATTCCAACAATCCCTACAATCCTCTTCATCATACAACATAATTTCATAAATAATTAGGCATACACCAACATCATCCAATCCTATCTTATGGTCCACTAGTCTAAGTTTCCAGAAATATTACATATTACATAAAGAAAACCGAAACCATACCTTGGCCTATTCCCAATATACACAAAATACCACTTTGAG
This sequence comes from Arachis ipaensis, assembly GCF_000816755.2. Lineage (NCBI taxonomy): Eukaryota > Viridiplantae > Streptophyta > Magnoliopsida > Fabales > Fabaceae > Arachis > Arachis ipaensis. The sequence goes on along the minus strand of NC_029785.2, from coordinate 128,700,234 downwards.
TCCAAACAAGCTTCCAAAAATCCAAGCCAACTCCAACAAGCACCAAAGCTCAAACTAACATCATATAACATACAAACATCAAGCCTAGGGTTCACAAAACAACTAAACACAAGGGTTTGATGAAACCTTACCTTGTCCAATAAGATTAGGGGTAAAATCCAATAATTACCTGCTACTAGAGATCATCTAAACAAGCAAAATCACAAAATCTACTCAAAAACCAAATCCCA
>NC_029785.2:128690194-128699836 GCF_000816755.2 Arachis ipaensis | reverse complement strand
GGTTTCAATTTTTACCATATTTTTTTAGATAGAATTAAAGAGCTTGACAAGAGTTTCACGTGGCAGTAAACGGCTCGTCAATCGGAGTTCCATAGCTCAAGTTATGGCTCCCAGAAGGTGATGATGAATAGTAATATCACCTCTTCTCCTCTCTTCTCTCAAACCACGCCTCTCTCTCTCTTTGGGCTGGAAAATGAGCTCAAAGATCATTAAATGAGCATATATATGTTAGGTCTTGGGCCCGGTTTGGACCCGGTCTAACCCGTTAGCATTTTTGGTCCGTTTGCCCCACTTTGGGCCAAAATCTTTAAGACTAGTGCTTGGTTTTCAATTCTAAATTACTTTTGTCCTTTCAAAACAACAAATCAATTTTTAAAATCTTATTTTCTCAAAATACGCGGTACTGGACAGACTAAAGCCAGTATGGCCAGCTTAGGCACCAGTACGCATTTTTTACAAAAAATTTTTGAAAAAGATACCTTTCCAACTCAGAAAAATTCTTTGAAATCAAATTTCACTTTTAAATTTTCAAATTAAAACTTCAAAATAATTTTAAATATACTCCGGGAACTTAAGAATTATTATTTTCACTAAAGCGATTAGGCCGGTTCTTACAAATGAGGGGAGTTGTTTGAATATCGAATCCACCAGGAGGAGTAAGAGAAGGAGGAGTAGGATCAAGAAGAACCTTAACTGATTGAGAAGGACATGAATTTGACTTTGAGGAGGAAGAGAGGTCTCACGACCTTTGGGCCTCTTTTAATTGAATAACTCGGGCAGCAGCATTCCTTTTGGCTTGACGAAGACTCTTCAGAATGTTCGACCCACTAGTCATCCTTACTGTAAAACCAAACATCAAAGTCAGATTACATAAGCATAATAAATACCAACAAAAAGGTATCTACAAAACACAAAGAAAGTACTATCTAGCTCAGTATGCATGTAGCTCGGCTTTCCTACTAGAAATTTCTTGGTATCAAGCATTGGAGCTCGGCCCCAACACTCTTGGAATAGGAAAACTACACACTTCTCTACCTCATATAAATACTCAAGGTTGTATTTTATAATTAGGGGGAACTCCTCCCGTACAGGCTAAAAAGGGCTTTGTCTCGCTCATTCAAAAAGAAAGTTTGGACACCTTCAATCGATCGAATATTGAAAAATAACTTTTGAAATCATGAAAAGAATTGGCAAAAATGGAAAAGACCTTCCTTCCTTAAACAGCCTGGAAAGAAATTCGGCCCTATTTTTTTTGGAACTGAATGGTTTAATGAGTTAAAAAAAGATAAAAAAAACTTTGAAGGATAAAGGTAGGTCGAGTTCTCGACTTATTAGTTGATAAATTTTTAGAAAACTCCAAGAATTGAGATGGATTTGAGAAGGAACAACTTTATAGAGATGGAGAATTTCAAATTCAAAATCAGAAAAAGGGAGACTCACCCCCAACCTAGTAAAAAAGCACTCATACATGTAAATAAAATGACGCTCCGACTTGTCAAGTCGGGGAAAACAAATTCTCTCCTCGCGATTAGCAACCACAATCTCATATTTATCCTTATCCTTCGATCTCTACACAGCCTATGTTGTCTACCAAAAGTTTTGATATACTCATTATCAATTACAGGGACAATAGAAAACATGGTAATATCTACCCAGTCTAGGTCGGATGAAACTTTAGAAGACATGTTGAGTATTACCGAATGTGACATAAAGTTATACCTACAACATAGCAAAAAAAATCATCACAATAAGCCGAAAAGTCGGGTACAACAGCACAAACATTCAGACAAATCCGCATGAGGTCGGATCATCTTCAACAACATAAAAGAACTCCATAGTTCTTAAAACCTCTTGCAAACTAAGCAATCAAACCACATTATTAGAGCTTGAAATGACGCCATTTTCAGAAATAAAAAGGCACCATTTGGAGGCACCGAGCAAAGCTCCACATTCAATATACAAATTCATAGCAAAGAAATAATTTTCAAAGAAGAGAATGCAGAAGTTCAGAACAACCATGAAGATACAAATTCAAAAGAACATCAATAACCATCAACAGGAAACCATTTTTTTCACACAAACATCAAGAATGATTGTATCCAGAAGCACATTATCTAGCAAAGAACAGGAGTGCAAAAAACAAAACAAAAAAGGCAAGACCAACCTTGATTGAATGAGAAATGAAGGAGCGCACGTAGCAGCAAATACACGAACATTTCAAACCTCTCAAGAAAAACACAAGCAAAAACTCAAAGCAGAATTTCAAGATGGAGAAATTTTGAAAGCAAAAAAGGGTTACAATGAAAAAAATGAAAAGCTTTAAGAGAGAAAGAAGTGAAAACATTTCAGAAGAAGCAAAAAAAAGAAAGAGAAAAGGGGTTGGGTATTTATAAGACTCTAGGGGCATAATGGTAAATTCGCTCCCCCTCATTTATGACGTGCACGGTTACTAAAGTAACCATAAGAAAACGTGCAAATGATTACAAAAAGACGCAACGTTTCAAATTCATAAAAACACGTTGAGTACTCGACCTAACCCTCCAAAGGACGGTATACTCGATGTGATAAACTGACTCCAAAAAAGACCAGCTCGACCTATAAATGCTCGAGCCCGACCTAGTGACTCGGTCTTAAGTAGAGGCACTGTTCATACCCTAACCCAAAATACAGCCAGACCCAAGGTAAGAAAAGCCTAATCTACATACCAGGGTTTCATCGGCACATACCCAACCTTATGCAGGTCAGCCTCGACAACGCCAATCTTGACCTTATCTACTTGAATCAATAAAATAACTCCTACAATTTCTCCGCTTCATCTAGAAGGGAGATTCCAACAACCTCCCCAGCAAAGGGGATGATTATTCACCATAAAAAATGAAACTACTCAAAGGGGTGGTTACAGAATCTACACCTACCATTATAAGTATCCGAATACTCTCAGGTATTCTTCAGATCCAATCTACAAAAAACCTACTTAAACCCTTGCTAATTTAAGCATTGGAGTCCCTTGTAGGTACTACCCCTACCTCCTCACGAGGAACTCGGACGACGGCACCTCGTTACCAACAAAAGTCAGACGCTGCCTAAAAAGAAGTCTGGACCTCGCGTCCAAACCCAAAAATAACCCAATTTCAAATAACTCCCATAACACTTAGGATTATTACATAATATTCTAAAGCATTAAATTTTGCAAACTAAATAATACTTATTCCAAAAAATTATATTCTTAAAAATAATATTCTTAAAAATAAAAATTAATCCTTAAATTACACACTTTTAAAATATCCTCATATTTTTATTTTGTTGATATATTTTTATTGAGTTTAAGAATAACACTTACCCTAACATGTAGTCGAGCTTTTTTTTCTATTTTCAATTAGTTCACAAATTAAGTAATGGCATCTAAATTTTGTTCTCAAAATAGATAATTAAAAAAATAAAATAAAGAAAAATATCCTCATATTATCAGTTAATTCACTTAATTGTACAATTTGATAACATGAACAGTAAAACTATATCTATTTTATTTTAATTTAAGTTTGATTGGATGTGTCAATTTTTTAGCAATGATTCATTAGAACAGTAAATGGCACAAGTGACACAAACACTAGTAGCCTTCATATCTATATTTTATATGTGGAGGATCAAACATTTTTTTAGTCATACATTACACCATTTACACACTAATAAGAAATCTGTTTTATTTTTATACTACACTCCAGCTAAACTGTAAGGGTTTTTTAATTTTGATATGGAGCCGTTGAAGGAGTTTCGCAGCGTTATGGAGCTTTGGGGTGTTTCACCGAGATGTGACGGTGTTGTCGAAGAAATTGGTGCCACCGATGGGGGGACGAAAATCGGTGGACCGATTTCAGGGAGCGGATGGTGCACAAATCGGTGGCACCGATTGGTGATCTCCTTGCCACGCGTCGCGCATGCACCTGGCTTCTGGGTGGCCCGTGACTCTCTATCCGTGTTTCACCCCTCAAAACCCCTCTTTCACTATCTCTTTCACTCTCCTAACACTATCTCTTTCACTCTCACACAAACTATCCCTTTCTGCTTACTCTCGACCCCACCATTTCACCATTGTTGGACCACAACAATCTTGGTAAAAAATTTGAATAAAAATGCCAAGAAGACGAAAAATTAAGGAAGTAAATCAACCAGAGCTTCATATTGTTAATTATCTTGGAGATCCAAATTATGTAAGTTTTTATTTTTTAATAATCTGATTTAATGATAATAATAGTGATAATTTTAGATTTTATTAGCAATATATATTATAATGGCACTAAGTAGAGATTAAGCATGTATGTATGTATGATTTTATTATTAGGTGGTTAGAAATAGAAATAAAATAGGAATAATAATAATAATAACAATAATAATAATATTAATAATAATAATAATATGTATGCTGTTTGAATAATAATAATAATAATAACAATAATAATAATATTAATAATAATAATAATATGTATGCTGTTTGAATAATAATAATAATAATAACAATAATAATAATATTAATAATAATAATAATATGTATGCTGTTTGAATAATAATAATAATAATAACAATAATAATAATATTAATAATAATAATAATATGTATGCTGTTTGAATAATAATAATAATAATAATAATAATAATAATTTGAATAATAATAATAATAATAATAATAATAATAATAGAGGCTGATTTACTGTGTAAAGTTAATTAATTTCTGTTATAAGGTAATGAATATGATTGAAGGATTTTTGTATAACAGATTTAATGTGTATGTTTGAAATGCAATTATACTGGGAATTAGTTATAATGGACATGTTAAGGATAATTGTGTTTTTGAATAATATAGTTATATTATACTTGTTCTTATAACGAAAATGTGATATTGTAGGCTTCAAGGATGTTGATGTGCGATCATTTACACCCGCCGGATCCATACAACCAAATTGTTGAATCACAGTTACGCGAGACTGGATTTTATTATGTATCCCAAATTGGAGTTATTAAAGGTCAGTCAGTAATGATTAATGCTCTGATTGAGAGATGGCGGCCCGAGACTCACACTTTTCATTTTCCGGTTGGTGAGTGTGCCGTGACCTTGGAGGATGTGGCGGTAATTCTCGGTCTGCCGACAAATGGTCTTCCGGTTACAGGTCCGACCATGAGTAGCTTTGAGGCATTGGAAGCCGAGTGCTTGCACCAATTTGGAATTGCACCGAGGAAGACGGACTGTAGAGGGAGCTTTATAAAATTAAAGTGGTTTAGGGGTTTGAAAGATCGTATAGTGTTGATTGATGATGTGCACATACAAATGTATGTAAAGTGTCACATATTATTGTTATTTGGGACAATTCTATTTGCAGATAAGTCGGGTGCAGCGGTGCACTGAAAATTTTTACCTTTGCTCCGAAACTTCGGTGGGATCATACAGTTTAGTTGGGGTTCGGCATGCCTGGCACACTTGTATAGATCATTGTGTAGGGCAACTCGTGTCGACTGCAAGGAGATGGACGGTCCACTGACACTGTTGGTCACTTGGGCTTGGATCCGGCTACCATTTCTAGCGCCTATTCCCGGCAATCCCCGAGTGTTTCCAATTGCAAACAGGTAATTTTGATTAAAGTATGCATTGAAAGAATTGATAGAAATTGTATTTTTTTAGGGTAAGATAAGTTAACTAATGGATTGTCCGTCGGCAGGTGGCATAACTGGGACCGTCAAAACTATGCCTACCGATATAAAACGCTTGCGCACTACAGGAGGTTGTTGGATGATCTACAAGAAGGACAGGTATTTTGTAAAATACAAGTACCTTATGTAATTTGTTAAGTGAATTAATTGTTGTGTAATCATCTGACTGGTTCGATGTGTCCAGTTTGTTTGGCAGGCTTATGGCATTGGATACATCGACCCAGACGTAATTCCTTTAGCCATCCGTCATAATTCGGTTATCTGGAGTGCCACAGTGCCACTTATATCTTTTGAATGCATCGAGTGGCATGCAACTGATAGAGTCAGGAGGCAATTTGGATTGACACAGGGTGTTCCTAATCAAGAGCGGGATCTAGGTGCATCACACGGCGAAGTTCTAACTGGGCCTAAGAATCAAGATTGGGCCGATACCCACTCTCATTGCTTGTATCGCCTCGGGCGACGCAACATACGAGTGTCCATCTCATTCAAGAAGCAGGTCATCTTTGGCCGACCTTTGGCTACCCGTCTGAGAAACGGGTTTCCAACGAATCTAGGTCCATGATAAGCAGGCCACGTTGCCGGATTTTTCAGTGGTTCAAACCTAGCCCTGTATACTCTTCGAACTTGGTCCATCTTGTAAACGTCATTAACGTACACTTGCCAATCCAACATCTGATTTGCACAACACGCAAACACGTTTTGACATGGAATTCGGTCAACCTGGAATTCACCACAGTCGCACCGATGGTGGCGTAGGTCAACTGCATACTCAACCCCACTAGGCATCTCGCATACTTCGAAGACTTCATTTTCTTTATCAAAATAGATAACATGTATGTTACCTGATGCTCGTTGATTTGCATGCAGCTTGGTTATCACCATCTCAGAGAACACAAGTCTAGCATTGATTCGGGCTTCAGCCTCAGCTATTTTCCTAGTAAACAACTCATTCAGTCTGTAAAATGTAGCCTTAACAAGTGCAGTGACTGGAAGATTGCGTGCACCCTTTAAAACGGAGTTGATACATTCCACAAGATTGGTGGTCATATGACCCCATCGGTAACCACCATCAAATGCCAAAGCATACTGCTCACGAGGGATCCGATCAAGCCAGTTGGTGTAAGCCTCACCCCGTTCCTTTAATCGTTCATAGCGCATCTGGTACTCCCTGGTCATCCTCGAGTATCCTATGAAAAACATTCAGTCAACTATGAACACCATTCTATTTGATCGTACTTACAATAAATTCAAAGTTCATTCTATTCAAACTTACCAATGTTGACGACAAGCTTCTGCAAGTAAGGTGCCTTGAACTTCCTTAAGAAGTTGGACTCAATATGCTGGATACAAAACATATGGAAAGCTCTAGGAGGAGACCACGCCCCATTACTTCGTTCAATAGCTGACCTAATCGAATCGTGTCGATCAGAGATAAGTCCCACACCATCATGTGTCACCACATGTTGACGCAGGTTGCTCAAAAAAAAGTACCATGCGTCAGAAGTCTCTCCCTCCACTATGGCAAATGCAATAGGCACGATGTTGTTATTACCATCTTGTGAGACTGCAACCAATAAACAACCCTTGTATTTTCCATACAAATGAGTCCCGTCCACCTGCACCACTGGCTTGCAGTGTCTGAAGGCCCTTATACAAGGGTAATAACTCCAGAAGACTCTATGTAGAACACGTATATCAGGAACCAAATCATCCCCCTGGTAAGCATGCATTGTTTCAAAGTGAACCACTGCTGATGGCTCTTTGTGGCACATGGCCTCAAACCATATGGGCAAAGCTTCATACAATGCTTCCCAACTTCCGAAAATTGATTCGAACGCCTGCTGCTTTGCTAACCAAGCCTTGCGATAACTGATGGTGTAGTTAAACTTTGACTGGACATCAGCAATTACTGATTTCACCTTTATAGACGGGTCAACCTCTACCAATGGCTTTATTGCTTCTGCAACTGTCTTGGAATCCAGCTTCGAATGGTCTTGAGAAATAGTAGACCTGGTACAAGTGTGACTTCCATTGTACCTCCTTATCTCCCAACAGTACTTCTTCTGCATTTTGGTTACCCTGATCAACCAGTCACAACCATTCCCATATTCTGTACATTTGGCATAGAATGTCATCAGTTCCGACTCATATACCCGATAGTCCACACCTCTACGAATGGTATAATCTTTCATTGCCTTGATTACTGCCTCCCTTGAACTGAATTCCATCCCCACTGTGAACTCACCATCCGCCACAACAGGAGACGTTGCATACATCAAAAGTAATAAATGCTTCATTATGTACTCAGTAAGAATTCTTTTATTACAACTCAATTAATAAACACACTTTACTATGTAAGATCGTTATAGTCTTATTTTTCGCTATTCCATCTACGTAAAGAACAACTAAATATCATTCACAACAAAGAACTATTAATTAATAAAAAAATCAAACGCTATGGTCACAAATGCCTAGTCACATATCACATACATTACTCATCCGACTTATTGATCTGCTACTTTAGAGTTTCACATAGCTACCTAGGTTTACGCACCTGCATTCATATATTGCGGAAACTCCGTTGCGTGCAGAGCCTCCAAATCCAACGACCGCATGAAAGAAGGCTCCTGAAACGGATGCGGGTTTGCTAGTGCATTTGCAACTTCCGCCACATCTGCGTTCATGGCGCCGCCAGCTTCATCTTCGTCTTCACCTGGACTGACGATCTCATAGTTACTTTCAAATTCATCTTCGCTTTCACTATTATAATCTTCCAATTCAATGTTACGGTCCGCTTCAGATTGCTCAAACTCAATATATAACTCGATGCACGACATTCGGTGGCGATTTTCCATGTACATTGAAAACATTTCATGCATACTCGCTTCGTCCGTCACGTACTTGGTCTGAAATTGAACAAACCCACCAAACACAGGTAAAGGATACCTGTACAAAATACACGATACTCTCCTACATCTTTGAGAATCTATCTTCTCACAAATCACACCTTTCAACTCCTCAAATGACAATGTAAACGGAATAACAACATCTAATGGATTTTCACACACAAATTGAACTCCCTCATATGTTTACAATAAGATCTGTCCGTAATAATAAATCTTCAATACAACTCTATCATCCATAACACTACACGTACTTGACTATTCTCAACCTCACGGAAATTTCTTTTACAAAAATGAAGGAGAAGAATTAGAGAAGAGAAGAGAAGAGGATGAACATTAGCTGAGACCGGCGAGGAAGAAATGGGACTTCTGTGAACTCACCATCCGCTTTTTGTATGCACTAACGCGCAAATCGGACGGACCGACCGCTGCACCCTCAAATCGGTGGGTGTGATTAGTGCACCCCGGATTAAAATAAAATTTTCTGTCTCCAGTAATCGGTCCCACGACCGATTACTGCACTCTTCACCTAACATCTTTTTCCACCCAAAAATCGGTGGCACCGATTTCATGCCCCTCAACCTCTCCCTCACACAAATCGATCCAACCAATTTGTGTTACTTCCTTTCTGCTTGAAATTGGTGGGTCTGATTTCTTCCCCCCAAAATTCCAAAAAATCAACGCCGTCATAATAGTGTAAATCACCCATAATGATCATATCCCAACATAACTCACACCCCCAAATCATATCCAAAAAAATCAGCCAAACCGGGAATCAAACCCAGTAGAATCAATTCATGTGGCAGCCTATATATTGAGAATTAGTCTCCTACATACCACTTACATTGCACCCCTTATCTAAAATATATTATTAGAAATTTAATTAACATATTTGAGAAATTGTGATTCATTTTCCAAGTACAGCTTTTTTCTCGTTCTCCATTAAATTATAAGAAAAAGAGACATTACCCGTTATTTGACTATTGGGCAATAATTTTAAGAACTATAGGTCATAGCTTATAAGAAAGTCAAATTAT
>NC_029785.2:128687600-128690062 GCF_000816755.2 Arachis ipaensis | reverse complement strand
TTAATAAAAATTTTAGTAAAATCATAATTTAATAATTAAAAAATTATTGAAGGATAGGTATCTTAGAAAAAAATAATTTAATTATTAATTTTAAAAAATATTTTGGTAAAAATATAATTTAATCAATAAAAGAATAATTTATTAAATGATATTTTGGTAAGCAAAATTTAATGATAAAAAATAAAATTTTTGTTAATGGGTATTTTTTTTAAAAATAATTTATTTTTTCTTAAAAAATAGATAAAGTTAATATTAGTTAACACAAAAAATTTAAAATGGATTAAAGAGGAGATTTTTTAAAAATTAGAAGGAAAGGAAATGTATATTTATAAAATAGAGAAGAGGGGATATCATTTTAGGATATCCTAGGGGAGGAAAGTGGAATTTTCTCAATTTATAATTATTACAAATTTCACTTCCAACTATAAAGTATAAAAAATATGGTGTTTGCTACTGTACGATGATAAATTCATACGTACCGATACGTTTAAAATATAGACAAATAACAATAAGATATGTAGAATTTCTTTTCCACGTCAGCATTTAATTTTTTCTTTTTTAAATAAATAGTATATCACCACTTTTACTAAAACACCCTTTTAATTAAATAAAAATAAAAAACATTTATTTATTTAATTTTATAAAAAGACTTAAACATATTTTCTGTATTTGAATAGACAAAAATACCATTTTAAATTAATCAAATTTTAGAATTCAATTATTTCTAATTTTATAATTTCAAATAATTGAAACAACAAAACAAAAACATATTAAAAAAACAAAAAATCAAAATTATTCTTTATCTGTGTTAAACATAATAAAAAAATAAAAAACCAAAATTGTTCTTGGTATGTCAGGCAAGGACGTTCTCTTAACGCACTTTACATGTTTCCCAGCAACATAAACCTTGAACACAACGCCACCATGGTTCACGAACTCTTGAAACACCACCGTGGTGGCAGCGCCGCCGCCGGTGTTCTTGTTCAACGTTTCTCGGAGCCCTTGGACGTCGAAAACCAAGCAAAGCTCGTGAGATTTCATGGTTCCATCAGCATACAATGGCTTTGCGATAACTGGGAACCTCAAATTCGAACCCATTACCATTTCCTCCACTGAGTTCTTAGTTTTCTTCTCATCATCAACGACCACTTGGTACGGAACACCAACGGTGGCGCTTTGGAGCGAAAGTGGCAAGTGGGACGCGGAATCAAGCATTGAAACGCGGTTTTGAAGTTTCTGAACGAGGTGTGGGGGATCAATGATGATGGTGGTGGTGGCACCATGTATGGATAGGTATTCGTGAAAGTTAAGGTTGTTCCAATGTTTGGGTTGGAGCTTTTGAATGATGCAATGGAAATGAAAATGAGGGTGTTGTTGGATCAAGGGCTTGTTGATGTCGATTGGAATGAGACAAAGAATAATTTTGATTTTTTGCTTTTTTTAATATGTTTAACACAGAAGAAGAATAATTTTAATTTTTTATTTTTTTAATATGTTTTTGTTTTGTTGTTTCAATTATTTAAAATTATAAAATTATGATTAATTGAATTCTAAAATTTGATTAATTTAAAAGAGTATTTTTGTCTAATCAAATAAAGGAAAGATGTTTAAGTCTTTTTATAAAAATAAATAAATAAATATTTTTTTTTTATTTAATTAAAAGGGTGTTTTAGTAAAAGTAGTGATATACTATTTATTTAAAAAAGAAAAAATTAAATGCTGACGTGAAAAATAAATTCCACATGTCTTATTGTTATTTGTCTATATTTTAAACGTATCGGTACGTATGAATTTATGATTCTACCGTAGCAAAAAACATTACGTGTGAATTCCCTTTATTAGAAATTAAAGTATTAAACTCCCTGTACGAGTTAAATAAATAACAGAAAACTGAAATGAGACCAAGCCTTTAGCCACAGCCAAAAATTGGGTAGCGGTTGGCAATTTAGCATCATACAGTTCATATCACAAACCAGTGGCTGTCGTCAAGACAAGTAGATCAAGACAAAGAGCGTAAATATCATCACAAAAATATAAGATTTAACTGCGTTTGATGTCAAACAATAACAAACAGCTTATCCAGGAAAAGTTGAAGGATTAATTAAAATCGGGATAACTAAATAAGACAGAAATTGTATTTTCATGTTTCAATGTATTCAGCAATTCTATTTTTGAAGGAAAAGCTAAAGGCCAACTAAAGTTTGGTGCTAAAATTTTTTGAAAAGTGTTTGTGTTTTTTAAAAGTATAAGTTTATTTTTTTGTATTTGATAAATTAAAAGATTTATGTGTTTATATTTATAATTTTTAAAAGTTAAGAATGCTTTTAAAAATATTTAAAAGAGTATTTTTTTAAAATTTACTTATACTTATCAAAATTAAAAAATTTAATATAATTTTGTATATTAATTAATAATATTTATTATAATAATTTAAATTTTAAAATTATTATACCAAATATACT
>NC_029785.2:128682229-128684958 GCF_000816755.2 Arachis ipaensis | reverse complement strand
ACTTTATGATTAATTTTTTTATTTAATTTATCTTTTTTAGTGAGATTAATAATTCTTAAGAGAAAAAAAAATAAAGGGTATAATTGATAATAAAAATATTTCTTAACTAATAGTATAACGTAAAAATTAATGCATAATCTATAACTTTTAGTGAGAATTTTGAGAATTTTATCTGTATTTTGAGATAAACAAAAATAGTCAAACAAAAATTCTTCAAAAAATTTGAATGTGATTCTTATAATTAAAAGTTTAAAACGTTGCTCCAAACTCACTCTAGAAAGTTAGTGTTTAATAGATAGATCTTAAGAGAAAAAAAAATAAAGGGTAAAATTGATAATAAAAATATTTCTTAACTAATAGTATAACGTAAAAATTAATGCATAATCTATAACTTTTAACTTTATAAGTGAGAATTTTATCTGTATTTTGAGATAAACAAAAATAGTCAAACAAAAATTCTTCAAAAAATTTGAATGTGATTCTTATAATTAAAAGTTTAAAACGTTGCTCCAAACTCACTCTAGAAAGTTAGTGTTTAGTCAAATTTATAGATAGATATGTTTTGAAAAATGCTATTTATACACTAAAATCAGCCACAAATACATTTATTTATACACTAAAATTAACTACTAAAATTAGTCACTAACATATTTGTGTATAAATATATATATGGTTTAATTTATTTTTAATATATATTTATATTTTAACATATATTTTATATTGATAACTAATTTTAGTGACTAATTTTAGTGTACACTTAGCATAACCCATATATATTTTTTTTATGGTGGTGGCAACTAGGAAGTCATAGCATCTGCCGTCCCCATTTTATCATTATCCATACAAACACAGATACAAATACAAAAGCAAATCCTCTACTTGCAAATCACCAATAGCAGGCAAAATCTGCTAATTAAAATACTTAGCGCTCTTCTAATAACTATAAAGACGCTTTATAATTTATCTTCTAATAACTACATCAGTTCTTAGAAATGGGGTCCGTTAACTTTATTAACGAAGAACGGCCACTCAAAATTTACTTCATTCCATACTTAGCATCTGGCCACCTGATCCCTCAATCCGACATAGCAAGATTATTCGCCTCACGTGGCCACCACGTGACAGTTCTCACCACTCCCTCCAACGCCCAACTCTTCCTTAAATCAAATCCCTACCGCCACCACAACTACCGGGTTCAAACCTTCCAATTCCCCTCCGATCAAGTAGGCCTTCCCGCAGGCATCGAAAACCTCGCCGGTATCACAACCGTGGACGACTCCTACAAACTCTATTATGGAACCATGCTTCTCCAAGAACCCCTCACCAACTTCATCGAGCAGGACCCGCCAGACTGCATCGTGGGCGATTTTCTATACCCGTGGCTCCATGACCTCGCCATTAAGCTCAGAATCCCGAGGTTCGCCTTCAACGGTTTCTCTCTCTTCACCATCTGCGCCATGGAGTCCCTCAGATTACACCGTATGCAACCTACCGGCCCTTACCTCATTCCAGATCTTCCTCACAAAATCACCATGAACGCAGTACCGCCCAAGTTTCCCAAAGATTTCCTCGAAGTCCTGTTGGAGACGGAGGCTAAAAGCGATGGACTTCTTGTCAACAACTTCTTAGAGCTTGACGGAGAAGAGTACGTCCAATACTACAAGAAAATCACAGGTCACAAAGCTTGGCATCTTGGTCCTGCATGTCTTGTTCGCAGAACCTCTGAGGAGAAAGCAGAGAGGGGCCCTGAAAAGAGCGTGTTGAATGTTGAAGATTGTCTGAGTTGGCTCGACTCGAGAGGAGCCAACTCAGTAGTCTACGTCAGCTTTGGAACCGTTTGCCATTTTCCGGATAATCAACTGTACGAGATAGCGTGCGGCGTGGAAGCGTCGGGTTGCGAGTTCATATGGGTGGTGCCGGAGAAGAAGGGGAAGGAGAGTGAGAGCGAGGAGGAGAAGGAGAAGTGGCTGCCGAAGGGGTTCGAAGAGAGGAACAAGAAGAAGGGTATAATTATAAGAGGGTGGGCCCCGCAGGTTTTGATATTGGGGCACTCCGCCGTGGGTGCCATGCTAACGCACTGTGGGTGGAACTCGACGTCAGAGGCTGTAAGCGCAGGGGTTCCAATGATAACATGGCCGTTGCACAGTGATCAGTTCTACAATGAGAAGCTGATAAGTGAGGTACGAGGAATTGGGGTGGAGATTGGTGTAGATGAGTGGGGCGTTTATTGTTACGGTCAGAAGGAGAAGGTGGTAGGGAGAGTAGAAATAGAGAAGGGTGTGAGGAGGTTGATGGACGGTGGAGATGAAGCCGAGCAAATCAGACGGCGTGTTCAAGAGTTCAAGAAGAAAGCTAGAGAAGCTGTCCAGGAAGGTGGGTCATCTTACAATAATTTAACGTCTCTTATTCATGAAATAAAAAGGTTAAGAGACTCTAAGCTACACGAATTTGAGTAAAGTGATTTCATTTTCATAGATTGCAACGTGGTGCTTATATTGGTAAGAGTTAATGAATGTTTCCAAACCAATAAAGGTATAGTGTGTATGAATTAAAGTTTGTAAACAAAATTTGTATAAAATTGATTTCCACTAGGAGGTAATAATATGATTTATGTTTGGTAAATTTTATATTAAAATATATTATAATAAATTAAATATTATTTGAATTATATTATTTTATAATTTTATTTTAAATATTTAAATAAATTTTAATATTATTTTTCTAATACT
>NC_029785.2:128681540-128681874 GCF_000816755.2 Arachis ipaensis | reverse complement strand
ACGATAATTAATTATTATATATTTTATACTAATAACTAATTTAACCTAGCATGCTTGATACCAGAAGTATCATTACATACATGGCTAATATCTACTTTTACTTTCTTGAGTTATATGTTGGTGGAAACAATTTAACATGATCAATTCCAATATTTAGTGGTCAAGGGCAACGGATTTGGGGACACAAATCTTATCTCAATTGCTTCATGCTTGTTGCCAATTAGCACGCAGGGTTTGTATAATGAGAAAGACTCGCATATATATTTAAACCAATTATACTAGCAATATACTAAAATTAATTATAAAATTAGTCATTAAATAAAAAATACATTAA
>NC_029785.2:128678967-128681532 GCF_000816755.2 Arachis ipaensis | reverse complement strand
TTTAACCATGCATAAAATACAAAGATATATTCATTGCAAAGGGAAAACAAAAAAAGAGCGACCCACATGTTTATTTTCTCTCACTCTCTATTCAGCTATTCTGTGTTTCTGTGTATGTCTACAATATGTATGCAAGCACAATTTGCCAAGACTTTCTTTAATTTATAGTTGTAAGTCTGATTTTTACCGTGGGAAAAATAGTAGGTAGGAAAATTTACTACCCGATGACAGTGGTGCAAAACTGCAAATGATTTGGAAAATCGCAATTGCTTTCACAAGCCTTATCATTCAAAAAAGTGAAAAACCAATAAGTCAATAACCATAATAAAATAGTGTAGGGCTGTAGGCCACCATAGCCTGCAATACGCCAATACGCCCACAAGAAGAGCCCAAAGCCCCAGGTTCGAATCCTAGCCGTGGTGACTAAATTAGTGTGTGTTAATAGGGTTGGAAGGGAGTCCAATTGAATTTGAGTTAGACCAAACTCAAATTTGGTCCACGACTCGATTCATTAACAACTGAGTCTATTTCTTAAGTTCAAATTTAGCTCACCGAAAAGCTTACGAACTCACGAACTAGCTCAAATAATAGGAACATAATCTATAATTT
Organism: Arachis ipaensis; assembly: GCF_000816755.2. Classification (NCBI taxonomy): domain Eukaryota; kingdom Viridiplantae; phylum Streptophyta; class Magnoliopsida; order Fabales; family Fabaceae; genus Arachis; species Arachis ipaensis. The sequence goes on along the minus strand of NC_029785.2, from coordinate 128,680,923 downwards.
TATATCAATAAATTATAACTTATATATTTTTAAAATATTTACAAGGGGCAGTTATTCATTCAAATGAGTGCTTATCTGCCAGCTAACCCTCGTTCCCGACCTCTTTAGAGCAAGTCGTGACGAGTACCGACTTCCTAAGACGAAGATTGGTACTGGGTGAGGCCCAACCCTTTGGATTAGGCCTTTCGCTTGGTTCTGGGCCTTTATTATTGGGCCAGGGTATGAACAGTGCCCCTACTCGAGCCCAATTTCTCTTTAAGATTTGGGTTCGAGTATTCTACTCGGGGTTGTAGCCGACTTGTTGGAGGACCGACGTGATGGTCTGAAGCTGACGTGACTTTTCGTGACCTTTTGGTTCTGACAGTTACGTCTAATCAAGCGTCGTGTCCGTTAGGGATGTGCGTAGGGATTAATGGCCTTGGTAACGGTGCGTCTTTAAATGACTGCCCCATTTTTACCATTGTGCCCCTAACGTACTTATAAATACTTTCCCTCTCTTTCATTGTTTCGTTTCTGCGATTTTTCAAATCTCCTCTTCACTCGTTCGTGCTGCATCTTTGCATTTTCGAAGGCTTTTGCTTCCTTCAACTCTCATTTTCGGATAAAGGTTAGTTCTTTCTGTAACATGCCTTTCTATTTTTATACCTTTATTTTGTAGATAGGTGAGTTTGTAGACTTTGGTTCCGTATTCCCTCCCTTTAGAGACCGTGTTCTTGATTTTCCTTTTCTTTTTCCCTTGTAGGTTTCTGTCACCCTTTTAAGAAAAAGAAATGGCCTCCGTAGATGTTCTTTCTCAGTGGGTTGATGTCACGGTCCTAGGGGAGGAACCCTCGGTCGATACTGAGTTTATTACCCATCTTCGCACTCACCACAGAATTTGCGCTTCTGAGGAAGATGAGCCGAAGTATGAATTGGTAGTCCCGAGTCCAGAAGACCGGGTTTGCTTCGGGAGGGTCAATGAGGCGGCCCCTCATTTTTTCTTTATGTATGAGTGTATGATCACCCGTTTGGGTGTTTTTCTTCCTTTTTCAGACTTTGAGATGTCTGTTTTGCGTCACTGTCGAGTTGCCCCTACTCAGCTTCACCCCAACTCTTGGGGTTTTTTAAAAATTTATCAATTTATCAGCCAAGCTTTGGAGTTCCCGACCTCTTTGAAGATTTTCTTCTATCTTTTTCATATGACTAAACCCTTTAGTGGGCTAAACAATAAGCAACAGTGGGTATCTTTCCGAGCCATACAGGGTCGGAGAGTTTTCACCCTTTTTGACGAATTCTTCCATGATTTTAAAAATTATTTTTTCAAAGTTCAAGCTGTAGAGGGTCACCACCCCTTTTTCCTGGACGAGATTTCTTCCCCCCGCTTTCCCTTGTACTGGTTGGAGGCCTCCCCCTGTGAGAAGTATGGTCTGGATGATCTAAACGAAATGGAGGCGGCCGTTGTGGGGTTCCTCCGAGAAGTGTGGGGGAGGGCCCCATATCTAGACACTAAGAAATTCCTCCAGGGGTCTCCGACTTTTATCCAGGCGCAACTAGGTAGCTTTTGTTTTTTACTTCCGACTTGCGTTTTCTTGTACCGACTTGTCTGACTTTTTGTTATTTTTTGTAGAGATGGCGAAGAAGAATGCTCAGGAGTCTTATCAGAGGGTCCAGGAGGCCAAAGCGAGGTCTCGTGCCAGGACTGGTGGCGCCAAGGCGGTTATCTCTCCTCCTCCTCCTCCTCCTCAGAACGTTGGGACTCCCTCCCAGCCTATTGTGATTTCTTCTTCTGCTTCCTCTCAGCCGCCCCCTTCTGCCCGATCTTCTCCTGAGCCAGAGAAGAAGAAGCGCAAGACCTTAGAGTCTGACTCTTCTGGTGAGGTGAAGGCGGATGCTCTTGCATTCGTCCGAAAGAACATCTACCCCCATGCTCGTATAAGTATGGATGATGTGTCTGTTCGTCACCACCTTACCACTCTG
>NC_029785.2:128636028-128676939 GCF_000816755.2 Arachis ipaensis | reverse complement strand
TGAATTCTCGGAAGGCCTATGCCGAGTTGGAGGACTCTATTGCTGATGGCGCCGAGGAGGCTTGGAGGGTCTTTAAGGAGCAGGTCGGAGTCATTGCTCCTGACTTGGACCTTTCTCCTTTAGATCCCGACAAAGTCGTCATTGATGGTGCCATTGTGGATCCTCCTGTCCCTGTGATTGTTTCCGAGTCAAAATTGAAGACTCGGGGGCAGAGGATCATAAAGTCCCCTCCTCGTCCTGAGGACGTTCCGAGCTCTTCTACTGTTCCTCCGACTTCCTCTTCACCTCCTATGGATGCCTCTCTTCCCGGTCCCGGTGGCGCTCCTCCTGACTCTGGTGGTGGTGATCCCTCTTTTCCTCTTTCGAAAAAATAATTTTGTTGGCTATATGGGGGCCCGGCCTGTGGGTCCCCCCTTTTTTAAACTTTTATTTGTGTTTGGTGCTGTTTGAACAATTTACTTCTGGCCTTATAAGGCCGTAAACAACATATTTAAAATACCCTTTTTTAATAAGGGTTTAAGTTAAAAATAAATGCCCTTTTTTGGATAAGGGTTTAAGTTACCTTATGTGTGCATGCTTTTTTGATAGTGATTTCTCGAACTCTCCTTGATCTTTTCTAAAAAAAAAAAAAAACCTTTTCTTTGGCTTGTCTGTCTTTTTGCACTTTTTTAAGGGTTTTAAGGGCAGCTTTCTGATCTTTTCCTGGGTTTTTCGATCTCTTTTGTTTATTCCTCGTACTCAATTTTGTTTTATTGAGTTTTTATGACTTAGGTTATTTTTGCGATGCGTTTCTTTATTTCTCGGCTTTTCCGACTTGTAAGTCAGATAATTTCCGAGTTTATTACGATCAACTTTTATAACCTCTTTACACCGACTTGTACCTCTTCGTTTTATCCTGACGACCATCTAGGTCGGTTCATGGGATTTTCACGTTTTGTCGAGCTTAAGTCGGCGCGTTTCATCGAAAGAGAAAACAAAGAAGTAATTTATAAGAGATATTTGTAAGATGAAAAAGATCTTTATTAATCAGGGAGGTACCTTATTGCTACTAAGGGTCTTTGACAACCTATTTCCCTTAGCCTCTACTATGATGCCTCGTTAAAAACCCTTCTCCAGAAAAAACCCTTTGATTTTTGGGAAAAAATCATGAAGTTGGGAAAAGAGTACATCAGGGAGTAGATTTCGCTTTTAACTGTAGTACCTTTTCATATTACAAGCATGCCACGACCTCGGTAACTCGGTTCCGTTCAGGTCGGTTACTTTATAATAACCTTTTCCTAAGACTTCATTGACCTTGTATGGTCCCTTCCAATTTGCAGCGAGTTTTCCTTCCCCTGATTTGTTGACTCCAATGTCATTTCTGATCAAGACCAAGTCGTTCGGGGAGAATGCTCTTCGAATGACTTTTTTGTTGTATCTTGTAGTCATTCTTTGCTTCAACGCTGCTTCTCTTATCTGGGCTTTCTCTCGGACTTCGGGGAGCAAGTTGAGCTCCTCTTTGTGCCCCTGTACGTTTCCGACCTCGTCGTGGAGAATTACTCTTGGGCTTTGTTCGTTGACTTCTATTGGTATCATGGCTTCTACGCCATGGACTAGTCGGAAGGGCGTTTCTCCAGTGGCGGACTGGGGGGTTGTCCTGTAAGCCCATAGCACTTGTGGGAGCTCTTCGGCCCAGGCTCCCTTTGCATCTTGTAATCTTTTCTTCAGCCCTACCAGTATGATTTTGTTGGCTGCCTCGGCTTGCCCATTGGCTTGCGGGTGTTCCACCGAGGTGAACTGGTGTTTGATTTTCTTACTGGCTACTAGGCTTCTAAAGGTAGAGTCGGTGAACTGGGTTCCATTATCTGTAGTAATGGAATAGGGTATCCCATATCTTGTGATGATATTTTTGTATAGGAACCTCCGACTTCTCTGTGCGGTGATGGTGGCCAATGGTTCTGCTTCTATCCATTTTGTGAAGTAATCTATTCCCATGATCAGGTATTTGACCTGTCCTGGCGCCTGGGGAAAAGGACCTAATAAGTCCATTCCCCATTTCGCAAAGGGCCATGGAGAAGTGATGCTGATGAGCTCCTCCGGGGGAGCCACGTGGAAATTTGCATGCATCTGGCATGGTTGACACTTTTTCACAAATTCGGTTGCATCTTTCTGCAAGGTCGGCCAATAGAATTCAGCTCGGATCACTTTCTTGGCTAATGACCTTGCTCCGAGATGATTTCTGCAGATCCCACTATGGACTTCCTCTAACACCTCGGTGGTCTTTGAGGTCGGTACGCACTTTAATAATGGTGTTGATATTCCCCTCCTGTAGAGAATATTTTTCACCAAGGTGTAGTGTTGTGCTTCCTTCCGGATTTTCTTAGCCTCTTTTTCCTCCTTCGGGAGGATGTCGAATTTTATGTATTCGACCAAGGGGTTCATCCATCCGAGGCTTAATCCGACTACCTCAAGGACCTCTTGTTTGTCTTTTTCTTTTACTACGGAGGGTTCCTGGAGAGTTTCCTCGATCAGGCTTCTGTTATTCCCTCCTGGCTTGGTACTTGCTAACTTGGATAGGGCGTCTGCTCTGCAATTGAGATCCCGAGTTATGTGTTTGACCTCGATTTCTGCAAAGCGCCCAAGATGTTCCAGAGTTTTTTCCAAGTACCTCTTCATATTTGGGTCTTTTGCCTGATACTCTCCACTTATCTGGGAGGTCACCACCTGCGAGTCGCTGTATATCATCACCTTTGTAGCACCGACTTCTTCCGCCAGCTTCAATCCAGCAATCAAGGCTTCATATTCTGCCTGATTATTTGAAGCTGGGAATTCAAATTTGAGGGAAACCTCTATCTGGGTTCCTCTTTCATCCACCAGTATTATGCCTGCGCCTCTTCCTGTTTTGTTTGAGGATCCATCTACATAGAGTTCCCATGTAGTTGGTTTTTCCTCTTGGTCTCCTGCGTATTCTGCAATGAAGTCGGTGAGGCACTGGGCTTTAATCGCCGTCCGAGTTTCATACTTCAAGTCAAACTCGGAGAGCTCTATTGCCTATTGAACCATTCTCCCTGCAACATCCGTCTTTTGGAGGATTTGCTTCATGGGTTGGTTCGTGCGGACTCTTATTGTGTGAGCTTGAAAGTAAGGTCGTAGTCTTCATGAGGCTACTACTAAGGCGTAGGCAAACTTCTCTAGTTTGTGGTACCTTAGCTCAGGGCCTTATAGAACTTTACTGATGAAATATACTGGGTACTGACCGACCTCGTCTTCTCTTATTAGGGCCAATGAGACGGCCTTGTCTGCTACAGATAAGTATAGGACGAGGTCTTCTCCAGCTATAGGTCGGGTCAGAATGGGAGGTTGGCTCAAGAATCTTTTGAACTCCTGGAACGCTTCTTCGCATTCAGGAGTCCATTCGAACTGACATCCCTTTCTCAATAAGGAGAACAGCGGAAGGGATTTTAGTGCTGATCCTGCCAAAAATCTGGAGAGGGCTGCAAGTCGGCCATTCAGTTGTTGGACCTCTCTTAAACAAGTCGGGCTTTTCATCTCCAGGAAAGCTCTATACTTATCGGGATTTGCTTCGATCCCTCTTTGTGTCAGCATAAACCCTAGAAATTTTCCTGCCTCTACCGCGAAGGCGCACTTTGAGGAATTTAGTCTCATCCCGTGCAACCTTATGGTGTCGAAGACTTGTGAGAGGTCAGTTAAGAGGTCGACTTCTTTCTTGGTCTTTACCAGCATGTCGTCGACGTATACTTCCATTAGGCTCCCTAGGTGAAGCCGAGCTTGCGTCTTCTCTGTTGTATAGGTCGGGATCCCGGGTAGACTGAGAGCTTATGGGACATGAGCTCGGGGTCTATCTCGGGCATGTCGGAGGCCTTCTAGGCGAAGAGATCGGAGTTATCTCTTAGGAGCTTGGTCAACCTTTGTTTTAGGGTTTTCCCTAGGTTAGCTCCTATGTGAGTATTTTTTCCTTTCTCTTCGCCGACCTGTATTTCCTTGGTTTTTCCTCCCGGCTGTGGACGCAGCTCCTCTCTGGCCCTCGCTCCTTCGAGCTCTATTGTATGAACTTTCCTGCCTTTTCCTCTCAGGTTTAGGCTTTTATTATAACATTTCCTTGCCAATTTCTGGTCTCCCCTTACCGTTGCTATTCCCGCTGAGGTCGGAAATTTCATACAAAGGTGGGGAGTGGACACCACCGCTCCGAGTCGATTAAGGGTAGTTCTGCCGATTAAAGCATTATATGCTGACCCTACATCGATGACTATGAAGTTTATACTCAGAGTTTTTGATTTTTCCCCTTTTCCAAAAGTGGTGTGGAGGGGCAAAAATCCCAGTGGCTTTATTGGCGTGTCACCTAATCCGTACAAGGTGTCGGGGTAGGCTCTTAACTCTTTTTCATCCAACCCTAGTTTGTCGAAAGCGGGCTTAAAAATAATGTCCGTTGAGCTTCCTTGGTCCACTAGGGTTCTATGAAGATGGGCATTTGCCAGGATCATAGTTATTACCACTGGATCATCATGTCCAGGGATTATTCCTTGCCCATCTTCTTTCGTGAATGAAATGGTAGGGAGGTCGGATGACTCTCCTCCGACCTGGTAGACTCTCTTAAGATGCCTTTTGCGAGAAGATTTGGTGAGTCCCCCTCCCGCGAATCCCCCTGAGATCATATGGACATGTCTTTCCGGAGTCTGCGGTGGTGGGTCTCTTCTATCCATATCGTCTCGCTTTCTCTTGCCGTGACTGTCCGACCTTTCTATGAGATATTTGTCAAGCTGACCTTCTCTAGCCAGCTTTTCTATCACATTTTTAAGGTCGTAGCAGTCGTTTGTGGAGTGGCCATATATTTTATGGTACTCACAGTAGTCGCTGCGGCTCCCCCCCTTTTTATTTTTAATGGGTCTGGGGGGTGGTAACCTTTCAGTGTTACAAATCTCTCTGTATACATCCACTATAGAAACTTTCAGAGGAGTATAAGAGTGATATTTTCTTGGTTTCCCTCTCCCTTTCTTTTGCTGAGGGAAGGTGCCCAGGTCGCCAACTCAGGTCTCTCAACTTGACATTTTTCTCCATGTTGATGTACTTTTCAGCTCTTTCTTGTACATCACTTAAGGAGATGGGGGTGTCTTTTTGATATGGACTGTGAGAAGGGACCTTCCCTGAGTCCATTTACTAATCCCATTATGACTGCCTCGGTGGGCAGGTCTTGAATCTCTAAACATGCTTTATTGAACCTTTTCATATAGGCTCGTAAGGATTCTCCGACCTCCTGTTTTATTCCCAGGAGGCTTGGTACATGTTTCACTTTATCTTTCTGGATGGAGAATCTCATCAAGAACTTCCTTGAGAGGTCTTCGAAACTGGTGACCGACCTTGGAGGGAGGCTGTCGAACCACTTCATCGCTGCTTTCGATAGGGTGGTCGGGAAAGCTTTGCATCGCGTAGCGTCGGAAGCATCAGCTAGGTACATCCGACTTTTGAAATTGCTTAAGTGATGCTTCGGATCCGTGGTTCCGTCATAGAGGTCCATATCGGGGCTTTTGAAGTTCCTTGGAACTTTTGCCCTCATTATCTCCTCGCTGAAAGGATCCTCCCCTCCTAGTGGTGGTTCTTCTCGTTCGTCTCGGGAGTTCCGACCTTTGAGGGAGGATTCTAACTTTAAGAGTTTTCTTTCTAACTCTTTTCGTCGCTCCATCTCCTCTTTTAGGTTCTTTTCAGTTTCCTTTTGTCGCTCCCGTTCCTGCTCTAACTGTTCGAGGCGACTTGGACTAATCCCATGAGCTCAGTTGCATGGGAGGGTCCGTCCTTCTTCGATTCACGGCCTTAAGAGGAATTCACCTTCGGGATTTTGACTCCGGAGGTACCCTCTCTGTGTTGATCGTTGGTTTCCTGGCGGAGGGTTAAGTCCGCGTCGTTATTTCCGGTATCCAGATTCTCTTGTTCGGAATCTGTTTCTACATGACCCTCCTCAAGGGATCTGTCCGCCATCACTGGTTGATCTCTCGGGTCCCTGGCAACGGCGCCAATGTTACGATGGGTAACCGGAGATGGTGGGCTGGACTTGCTAGGTTAGCCCAATTGTCTGAGGAAGGAAGCCTTTGAGATGGTCTGCACCTTGGGGGCCTCCGTCCGACTTGTGAGCATGAACGAATGGGGGGTGGTACCTGCAAAGACACTCCGATGCCTAAGTCAGCAAGGGGTTAAGCATGTTTAGAATGTATTGGAACTTGGAGATACCTGAGAAGTGTCAGTGTATTTATAGTGGTGAACCAATAATCACCGTTGGAGTAGTGTCACTTTTTTAAGGTGTTAACCGCCCCTTTATCTTAGGGAAGTTAAGATATGGCTTGGGGGAAGTGGTTAGAGAGATTCTAGGGGCAGTTATTCATTCAAATGAGTGCTTATCTGCCAACTAACCCTCGTTCCCGATTTCTTTAGAGCAAGTCGTGACGAGTACCGACTTCCTAAGACGAAGATTGGTACTGGGTGAGGCCCAACCCTTTGGATTAGGCCTTTCGCTTGGTTCTGGGCCTTTATTATTGAGTCAGGGTATGAACAATATTGATATAAAAAAAAGGTAATAGTAACTATAAAAATAATTGTTAACAAAAATTTTAATAAAATCACAATTTAATAATTAAAAAATTATTGAAGGATAGATATGTTAGAAAAAATAATTTAATTATTAATTTTTTTGAAAATATTTTGATAAAAATACAATTTAATTAATAAAATAATAATTTATTAAAAGATATTTTGGTAAGCAAAATTTAATGATAAAAAATAAAATTTTTGTTAATGGATATTTTTTCAAAAAATAATTTAATTTTTTTTTAAAATGGATAAAGTTAATATTAGTTAATACAAAAAGTTTAAAATGGCTTAAAAAGAAAATTTTTTAAAAGTTAGAATTGAAGAGAATATACATTTACAAAATAGAGGAGAAGAGGATGTCATTTTAACATTTTGGAGGATTTTTTTTTTAACTTATTAAGTTATTAATGAATTGAGCTCTAATTGCTTCCAACCTTAATGTGTAAGTGAGTATGTTTGTACGACCAAAAAAGGAAATACGATCGCGGAGCATGCATGATCCAAATTTAAAAATGGGAAAAATATATGATGAGCGATATGACCCGACCGGGTTAGTAACACATGGAATATAATTTCAAAAGATATATAATATACAGTATTTCAATCCGAAATTTTAATAATGGGCCAACTTGCAGTAGTGCACAGTGTTTTTTTCCTGATATGAAATAATGGAATGATATGATACTGGAAGAGATGACAAATACTAAACACCAAATTGAATGGATTAGCATAGGCATGACATTGACATATAGCAAGTAATAAGATTATATATTTACAATTTTACTAGTCTTATACATCATCATGTTAACATCAGGAACACAAAAGAAAGCAAGCATCTTTTTTAACTTCGAGGAAATTAAACAAAACATTTATATCAATATACTCGTTCAGTCACTTGTTTGCAAAATTGAAATTTGTAATTGTTAGTGGAAAATAAATAAGTTTTAAGCTTCGAAGTAGGAATTTGTTCCATAGGGTTTATTGAAGATCGCGTATCGACAAAAAGGTAAACTTTGATTGATGAAGATTTATTGAAAAAAATAAAGTAATGAAAGGAAGGAAGAAATTGATAAGTAAAGCCAATTAATGACAGCTACACATAATGTGTAAAAAATAGGAACGCTTATTCACACGCTGTAGAAGTTATATTTAAATTTGATTGGTTGAAAACTGCTAAGGATAAAAGAAATATGGATTAAAATCTCTTATCAAAAAATACTCTCACATATTTATATTTTCAGCAAATTTATGAGTCTGTTTAGAACTTTTTTTATAAAGTTTTTTCCATTATCTTTACTTTTTATTTAAAATTTTTTGTAATCTTTATTTTTCTTGCAAATTTATCTTTCTGGCAAGTTTAATCTTTCTGTTTTTATTTTTAAGATTCAGTATTTTGTTTTTTATTTTAAAGTCTTTCAATTTTGTCGAAGGTAATTTACTGCTTTAATTTATTTAAATTCATATTATTCTTTTCAATTTCAGTTCATTCTATTTTCAATTTTATTTTGATTTCTTTTGAGATATTTTTTATTATTTTGTTCAATTGAAAAAACTTCTGATATACTTTTGAAAACTAGTATTCATAATAGGAATAAATTTCGCTCTCAAACCATTAAATATCAAACCATTGAAGTTTGCTAAAAATCTGTCAAACATTAATGTAGCAGCCTCTTGTAATTTAATTTTGATTTTATGACTTGTTTTTCTCGCTCTTATTCAAGCTAAGTGAATACATAAGCATGTTTGTAACTTGATTATAATGTTGGAAGAGTTTTAAGTGTATCGGAAACACTAGTGTTTCGGTTATTTTAACCGTTGATTTGAATTATAAAAAATATATATAATATATATTAATTGAAATCAACGGTTAAAACAACTAGAATACCAGTGTTACCGATACACTTAAAATTTTTCTTATAATATTTTAATTCACTGGAACCGCGCTAGCTTTACTTTTTGTTAACGATTTGTATTATTCACATATAAAATATGAAGTATTTTTTTAAATAAATCATAATGGTATTTTGATATTTTATTGATACTAAAATATAAATTAATTTTTTAATTATTTTTAATCTCTTATTTTAATTATATTAAGTATTTAAAATATTTTTGTTTTAATAAATAATAATATATACTATATCTAAATTTATTTCAAACATATATGTTAAAAATAAGACTAGATATGCTGACACGTGATGATATTTAGGTGTGTTCAAGCGTGTTTGGAGAAAATTTTTTTTACCTTTTATTAAAACACGGTTGAGCACAACAAATATGCGTATCTGACTAGTATCGATGAGTATTGTGTCTGAAATATGTCTAACATGCGGACACGATAACTTAGCGAAGTGTCTCTGTTTCATGGGGTAAAATATTGTTTCCTTCGTATAATTAAACAAATAATTACTTTAAGTGCCGCCGAGGGAGACATATGCTTCAAATTAAAGCGTGCTTCAACTCTTGGCCGCCAATTGGATGTCAAACGTATACGCTCATGCAAAAGATGAGAATCGAAAGTTAATCTAATAATCTATGCATAGTAGCCATTCATGTTTTTTTTAAACTATCGACAAAAAAACTGAATAACTGATTGTATTAAATTTCGCAAGACTTAATCAAGTCTTACTTTTAAAATCCAAGAAAGGTACTCTTGTTTTTAAAATTGATCTTGAAAAAGCTTATGATAGGGTGGATTGGAGGTTTTTGGAGAGTACTCTCATTGTTTTTGGTTTTTCTATCATCACTGTTAATTTAATTATGACTTGTGTCCGTGCATCATCTCTTTCTATTATGTGGAATGGGAATAGATTGGATAGTTTTGTTCCTAGAAGGGGGCTTAGACAGGGCGATCCAATGTCTCCTTACTTATTTGTGCTTTATATGGAAAGACTTGCTTGCTATATATCTCATAAGGTGGTCGAGGGTGTGTGGAAACCAGTTTCTGTCACTAGGGGTGGCCCAAAATTTTCTCATTTGATGTTTGCAGATGATCTCTTACTCTTCTGTCAGGCTACAAAGAGTCAGGTCCAAATGATCATGCATTCTCTTAACATTTTTTGCAAGGCATCTGGCATGAAAGTGAATTTTGAAAAGTCTAAAGCTTTTTGTTCTAAAAATGTGACTGCTCGTAGAAGAGATATTTTTACTAGTGTTTCTTCAATACGTTTTGCTTTGGACTTAGGAAGATATCTTGGAGTTAACCTTAATCATTCTCGTACCAGTAGGGCTTCTTTTCATTCGGTGATTGAAAAGGTGAGGGGAAGATTAGCTAATTGGAAAGGAAGGCTTCTAAATAAAGCAGGGAGACTTTGCCTGATCAATTCTGTTGCAGCATCCATTCCTGTCTATCATATGCAGGTATCTTTTTTTCCAAATTGGGTTTGCGATAAATTATCTTCTATGATGAGACAGTTCCTTTGGAAGGATCAAGTTGATGGTAAAGGTCTTTCTCTTGTTAATTGGAGGACCGTGATCACTCCAAAAAAATTTGGTAGCCTTGGTGTTAGAGATCCTGCGTGTGTTAATATATCTTTACTTGGTAAATTGGTGTGGCAACTTTTTCATTGTCAGGACAAGCCTTGGGTTGCTCTATTGAGGGCGAAGTATCTGAGGAATGAGGGAGTTTTAGATGGCCCTGTCCCTTGCAATGCTTCTCATGTTTGGAAGAGTATCTCAAAGGCTTTTGGTGCTCTTAAGGATGCCTTCTCTTGGTGCGTTGGATCACTTGATCAATCTTTTTGGTTTGACAATTGGAGTATTGAGGGTTCAATTGCTCAAGATGTCCCTTTTGTACATATATCTGACTCTGATTTAACTATTAGAGACGTTTGGAAAGATGGTCAATGGAATCTCCATGATATTTTCTCTATCATTCCAGAAGATGTCAAACAGCGTTTGAATGCTTATAATCCGGATTTGAATGCTGGAGAGAGTTCGGGTTGGTCGTGGGGTATGGCATCTTCTAGACTTTACTCAGCTAGGAGTGGGTATAGTTGGCTAGCCAAAAGAAAGTTTGACTGGAATGAGCATGATAATTGGTTGTGGGTATGGCGACTGTATATTCCTGAGAAGTACAAGTTCTTGATTTGGCTCAGTCTTCATAATGCTATTCCTACGGCAGAGTTTCGTTTGGGTCGTGGTTTAGCTTTATCTAGCACCTGTCATCAATATCAGAATGGTTCTGAATCAATTCTTCATTGTCTTCGGGAGTGCCCTAGTGCCAAGGAGGTCTGGAACCTTTTAGGCCTGTATTCAGATAACTCGAATTTACATGATCGGCTCTACAGAGGTGCAAGGAGTGAAAATATTTTTCTTTTCTTTTCGACCATCTGGTGGATTTGGAGAAGCAGGAATCATGACTTATTTAATATAGATGATTCATGGAGTGCTAGTAAAGTGGTGAGTTTGATTCGTAGTTCAGTTAGGGAGTTTCACACTATTTTTGCTATGCATCAATCTTTGTCTCCTCCTTCACTTTGTTTGCATTGGGTTCCACCTCCAGTTTATTTTGTTAAATTGAATTGTGATGCTAGTTGGTTTGCTCCTTCTGGCTATGCTGGTTTTGGTTGTATCATTCGCAATCCTGATGGATGTTGGTTGAAAGGTTGCACTGGAAAAGTCGAAGTGTGCAGTGTTCTTTTTGCTGAATTGTATGCAATTTGGAGAGGCTTACTTCTTGCTTGGGAGAGTGGATTTCGTGAGGTTATTTGTGAAACAGACTGTTTAGAAGCTCTTTTCTTGGTAAACCAAAGAATGCTTGGTAAGGATATTCCGGAATGGGATTTGGCAAAGCATATACAGGAGGTTATGAATTGGAATTGGAGAGTCTCTATTCTTTTAATTCAGAGGACTGCAAATAGTGTTGCAGATTGTATGGCTAAAGCAGCTGCTTCTGTCGCGGACATTCACTCGAATTGGAGCCAACCATGGAGTGAGCTTCAACATCTAATAGATTTAGATATGACCCTAGCCAATTAATTTGGTTTTGTCTTTTTTTTTTCTTTCTTTTCTATTTAGTCACCAAAAAAAATCAAGTCTTACTTTAGCTGAATTAGCCGACCTCAACACTAATATTGTTGTTAATATAACCTTTTTCGCATTTACAGCTGCATGCTACACTTTAATTTAAATAAAGGAAAAGTATGAACAGTCAACACCTTTAGTATACAATGTATACAATAGGGTTTAATTGAAATTAAAATTAAATTATGGATAATTAATTAATTTTGATTTTTTTTAATTTAAAATTTAAAACAAATTAGGATTACCGTCAGTTATAGAATCAAAACAACGACCTTCCTCTCTCAAGACGACAATACCTCCATGCTCTCGATTTCTCCGTGAATCTCGCCGCTTCAGCCCCGCCACGATCACCGATTGCTGTCTGCGTCTGTTCCCACTGCCCTCTCGTCTGCACAGTCCATCAAGCAGCACTGCGTTCCGTTTGTTTGCAGGATATTTGCGCCGACGCAGCAACCCGGACCTCCAGCAAGGACAGTGCGCAGCCGGTGTGCTTTCTTCCCGATGTCGACGTCGCAGGACGATTGTGTTTCAAGTGTGCGTCCTCCTTCATGCACACCACCGAGCCGAAGTTCCTTAATCGAGTGCGATATAGTTGAACCGCTTGGTTGTGTTCCATCTGCCGTTGCAGAGAATTTATCAAATCAACATGAAAATGTATCCGGCGATGTTGTTGTCAACGGTAAGAAGTCGAACAAGGTGATCAACTTATGATAAAAAAAACATTGATAATGGATGGTTATTTTTCAAATAATTTAGATTTTAAATCGCAATGTAAATGGAGTGTTTATTTTTATGATTAATGCAGTATCCAAATGTGATCGATGAGTTGTGATTCAACTAAATTTGTGATTGTTTTATATTGAACGGTATGATTATATGTATGGAGAATTTGCATGAATTAATTAATCATTTCATGCTTGTAGGATTGTTTTTAAAAATGAAATTATTAGAGATTGGACTTGTGAGATAACATGGTCGGCCTTCTTATCAAGTTCACTCACTACAAGAAAACAGCTCTATTGCCACGCTTTTAAAGCGTGGCGAAAAGCTATAAAAAGCGTGGCGATAGCTTTTCGCCACGCTTTTTGAACTACTGCCACGCTTTTAAAAGGGTGACCTCTTAAAGGGTGGCGGTTGCTCTGTCGTTACGCTTTTTCAAACCTATCGCCACGCTTTTTTTTTTGCCACGCTTTTTATAGATTGCCACATTTGAAAGCGTGGCCGCAGGTAGGAGATATGGCCACGCTTTTAAAGCATGGCCACAGGTAGGAGATATGGTCACGCTTTTAAAGCGTGGCAATAGATGAAGATACGGCCATGCTTTAGAAACGTGGCAATAGAAAGAGATACGGCCACGCTTTTAAAGCGTGGCAATAACAAGAGATACTGCCATTAAATCACAAAGCTCACTATCATTGCTGTCATGTTGAAAAAGAAATTCTATTGAAGTTCACATATCAAATACCCAACACATTCAGAATTGTATCAAAGTTGATATTAATTATTAAGAGCTAAATCTAAAATAAACTGTCTTACACCAGTAATCAAATCATTCCATTAGTAGTATCTTTCTATGATCTACTGTACCATAACCAAAATAATCATTCTAGAGACATCAATTGAAACCTAAAAGGTTGTCAAGAACTATACAATGGCATAGGAAACTTGAACAATACTAAACTAGTAACACAAGGTGTATTCCGAAATGATCAAGGAGCATGAAATCAATCAGCCTAAGCACGTTCACCACGGATGCGGCGAGCAAGCTAAATGTCTTTGGGCATTGTAGTGACCTCTTGGCATGGATGGCACACAAGTTGGTGTCCTCAAACAAACCAACCATGTAGGCTTCAGCAGCTTCGTGGAAAGCAAGGACAGCATGGCTCTGGGACCTCAAATCAGTTTGCAAACATAATAAATCAATCAATAAATAGGAATCATTACATATTTTATAGCAAAAAATAACCCAACGCACCAGGACTAAGAACTAGAAAATTTTTCATAAAAGAACTAATCCTATAACCTTGTAGCAACTTCATGTTGTAAGTAGGACTACTGAAATTAATAAAATAGTGAGCTTACCTAAATATCAATATTATTTTGTTCAAAATCCTCAAATAAAAATTTAACTTCTCCATTAGAATATAAGGGTCATAAATTGTTTCAAAGCCATTTAACATTTGCCAAATTCTCTTATTAATTAAGCCTCTAATATTAAGTTATCTTATAAGACCACTTGCCCGTGTATAATGAAATTCAGATCAGTTACAAAAAGGAAAAACACAAAACACAGCACTATCATATGGAATAATTTCAAAAGAACATGCAAGAACCAAGCATTTAACACAAGATTAGCATTAAATATCATGGTTGAGCCAACAAAATGTAGTAAGATAGATAATAAAAATAAATTAAATAGATATCAAAGGGAGGCCAACCTTGGGTGCCAGATAACAGAGTCTTCTTCCACCAGTGTCAAAGAAAAAGAAAAATCCGATGGGTCATCATATGGAATGTAAGTAGGTTTGAAAGATGCAAAGTTCGCAAGGTACAACCAATTCGAGGATGTATTTAGGTTCCTTGAAACCATAAAATGATTTATTAATACCAAGGATCATAAAAGGTCCATAGAATTAGAATTTAGAAGGTGCAGAGAGCAGTATAAGAAGTTATTGCTAAGTACTATTATACTGAACCTGACTCCATTGATTGCAATTTCAGAGAAAAAAAGAGAAAGCATTAACAGAAATATAAACAAACAAAGAAAGCAGAAGCATGACAGGAATATCAGAAGTGTTGTATCAGCTGTACACTAAGGCAATAGTGTTATTAGCATACATGCTCATAGAACTTGTCCTTCTTTTTCAATACCTCAAATTAGACAAATGCAGCAGCACCACAATCACCACAACCCAGTATCTCAGATTCATTGAAGAGAAGAACACCACAATTCTCTACATCTAGAGCATGATGCAGCAACTCAATCCTGTTGAATGCACAGTTTCTTTTGCAAGTTTCTTCCAGGTCTCAGTATCTTTGTTGAAACCTATTACTTTTTTTTCCTGATTTAAACTGCCTATGCATATATTATTCGTGGTTAATTTACAGAACAATCAAAGAATACAGTAGTGAAGTAATACATTCTTTATTCTCCTCACTATGCGGAGTTCCCACATCCGATATCATACTAGCGCTACTAATACCAGGAGAAAAGCAAACATACCACGAGTTCATTCCCACAACTATTGCTGCTGAGTTCATTCCCATACCACGAGGAACTGTCAGCATTATTTCCGAGCCTGTCTCTTGCAGATCTCTTCGTCCCAGCAGAGGCATATGAACCTAAGAAAAAAGCATCTGTTGCTGATACAACCCTCTTCACAACCTAAATTCAAATGCAAAATAGATAGGCTCATTAGTATAAATGAAGTTATGCCGAACATAAAATAAAATGTGAAAAATAAGAGTGAGAACATGAACATTTTCTCCTCTAACAATCATAAACACAGAATTTTAAAATAAAAAATCATCGATAATATCATAGAAGGTGTGTCACTTTCGATAAAATCAAATCAAAATTAGAAGCATCGTTCAATTGAGTAAGTAGAAAGGAGCCAATTCAAAGAAAAAATAGGGGGGAAATGAAAATATAAGGAAAGTTCAGCTAAAAGAAAAGTAGCACAAAGTACTCAAATCAGTTCATTTTACACAAATAAAAATGAACCCTAACTTCACAAAATGAATTCAAGTGAAAAATCTTTCTTCGGTTACGAATACTAGCCAATTCGGACGCGAAGCATGAAAACAATAATGGAGCAAGCGAGAAAAGCAAGCAGATACGTCCCGGATCCCGTTGAAGTTGAAGGTTGAAAACCTTTCAAGGCTCTGTTCGGAACCGAAACGCGTGTGGAGAGAGAGAGAGAAGGAGGAGAGAGAGGGAGAGTGGGGTAATTAGTTGTGGTGGAACTGAGCTTAAAGTTCGGTGTGTTCTACTGTTGAAACTGTAGCGGTTGGGGTTTGGAGCTGGGAGGAGGTCTGTATGAGAACGCCATATGCATGCAGTGAGGACTTCGAAGGTGGTGGAAGATTGAGCAAGATGACGAGGGAGGAGGGCAGAGAATGCGAGCAGAGGAGAGAGTGAGCGACAGGGAATGCGAGCGTCAGCAGAGATGGGTTAGGGGAGACGACAGAGGGAGCGCCGACAGAGGAGAGAGTGCAAGCACCGACGATGAGCTCTATCTGAGTTGGGGATGAGCAACAGAGCCTGAGTGTTAGGGTTTCAAAGCGTTAGTGTAAGTGTCAAGGGAGAAGAGTAGAAGAGTCTGATGAGTATTGTAGCGTGTTGGACTTTAATTTAGGGAGCTTTTTTTTTTAATGGAACCTTTTCGCCACGTTTTTTTAGGGGTGCCAAGATAAAAAAACTTTTCGCCACGCTTTTTTAGGGGTGAAAAGATCAAAAACTTTTCGCCACGTTTTAAAAGTGTCCCTGTTTCTCTCTATGGCCACGCTTTTGAAGCATGGCAAAAAAAAGCGTGGCCAAATCTCTAATCAATTGTCACCCTCATAAAAACGTGGCGAGAGACCCTTTTAGCCACGCTTTTTAAGCGTAGCAAGAAAAAACATGGCCAAATCTCTAATCAATCGCCACCCTCGTAAAAGCGTGGCCATTGACCACTTTTGGCCACGCTTTTAAAGCGTGGCAAAAAAAAAAAAGCGTGGCCATAGGCCTTTTTTCTTGTAGTGACTAGCGGTCCATTCATCAATCCAAGGCTCGGGTGCTTGACATACATGTAACGGACCATGCTTTAAGCGCTGAAAGTACAGAACCTATACACAAGTATTTTAAATATTAGGATTTACTCCTTAAGACGTACATGTTTTGAAAATTAGGAAATTTATTTGCGATACCAGCAACACGAATATGCACCCGCCGCATGTTTTCCGGTTCTCGTCTTGGAATTTCCTTATTGCATCTCGCAACCACTTTAATATTTGATACGGCCAGTGGAATCTTCTTGGGTTCGAGACATCCAAAATCAGAGAGAGGTGCCACGGAAAAATAGTCTGCTGGCTTGTGGGCTAAGAAACATCTTTAAAACCATCAGGATAAAGTATCGTCTAAAAGTCATCCTCTGTTGCTCGGTCTCCATTGGACAGGCAAAGATAAAGTCCCGCAGTTGTGTTGTAGTTTTCTTCTGGAACTCTCTCTTAATTGCCAAATGTGATGCATTTTTTCTGCAGTTCTGGGATTGGGTCCCCTACGTTAACGAAACATTGTACAATAATCAGTCAGTGTCAACAAAGAAAAAACAAAAACCACGCACATGAATTATTACATTTTACATAACTTCGACTAACCTCGAGAAGGTATGCTGAATACACTGCCGATCAGTTCGGCGGTAACGTGAATGTCCCATGCGTCGACCCTGAGAGTGTTTGAGTCCACGTCATAGGCCCTAGCTAGTTGGAGCATGCTCTGCTTCACATGCCATAGCAGTACCTGCTGCAGGAAATCAAATCCAATGGCCTCAATCTCAGCCAATTTAGCGTGCTCATTATGTAGTTCCAAGTGGGTAAACAAGTTGTTAATGTAGCAAGGTGAGCATCGCGTCTCGACTAATTTCTATTGACCAAAAATTAGGATCAGAATGACATCATAAAATATAACCAAACATGTTCTTTTTAATCATGTAAACAATGGGATACCTTTTTACTCATCTGATTTTGTGTTCGGCTGGTGTGAAAATGGGTTGTTGGAGCACCGTGAAATTTTACTCACGCAGTAGTCTCCCTGAATTCTAAGTTTCTAACTCTAACAAAAGAAGCAGGCAACCTACAACCAAATAATCTCCTTTATATATAAAAGGAGATCAGTAAATGGTTGGTTATTTGACAAGTGTCCAACCTATATAGTCAACAAGTGTTTTATTTCAGTGATTGACAAGTGTCATGTTTATTCAAAATTCAACAAAAATAATACACGATAGACTGTTATTGGCTTCCATGTACATATTGGATATTAAGCCAGAATGGGAATTTGAATTTCAAATTCAAAATCATTCGTTCTTTCTTATCCTCATATATATTTGTTCCTATTTGTCATTCATAACTTTAAAATTAAAAATTCAGAAGACAAAAATATATATATATATATAAAAAAAAGAGAAGACAAGATGAGAAAGAGCTAAAACTCTTGGTAGGAAGGAGAAGGTGGCGCAGGTAGAGAGAAGACTTCCTCCGGCGATGTCACAAAACCAGAGAGGG
This sequence comes from Arachis ipaensis, assembly GCF_000816755.2. NCBI lineage: Eukaryota > Viridiplantae > Streptophyta > Magnoliopsida > Fabales > Fabaceae > Arachis > Arachis ipaensis. The sequence goes on along the minus strand of NC_029785.2, from coordinate 128,659,074 downwards.
TTAAGGGAGAGAAAGACTGAACGAAGTAGAGAAGAAGAAAACACAGAGGTGACAAAAAGAAGCACGACGGAAGGAAAAGTGGCTGGTGACGAGAGTGACAGAGAGACAAGGATGCTGGATCGAGAGAGAAAGGAAGAGGAATCAGGCGACGATGGTCATGGAGGCCATCATCGCTACTGGTTCCGCAGGAACGCGTCCACCGTATAACAACATCGTAGCCCTTCCTTCGCGGGCCACGGCGGGTTCTGCGAATTTTATATATTAATTTTTTTAATTAGATTATACAACAATGTAAGTAAATTAACTCTTCTTATAAATATATATTAATCTTTTTATAAATAAACTATATAAATATAATAAAATGATTATGTACACGGATTCACGCAACGCGCGGGCTTTACACTGGTATCATTAATAGCATAATCTTACTTTTCAATCGATGTAACTTTATTTATTGGAGCTAGATTGCCTCAGAAGATAATACTAATGTATCGAAGCCAAAAAGAAATTATTGGCATTGAAGATTCTAGCTTATTTCTAATCTCTGATATGCTTTAGAAGATTTATCAAGATCAATCCTCCAAATGTCCCTATAGTAACCATCTTTACTCAAGATAAAAAACTTATTCATGCAAACATAGTATCAACTATGAAGACCAACTATCCAACCACTTACTGAAGTAACGATCCAAATAAATAAGCGCAATATCTATCAGAAAGACCAACCATTCAATACCCTACTAAAGCGACCATCCAAATGGCTTACGAAAATTATTAATAAACCAAGAGGAGCAGCACAGCCATCAATTACAACCACACCAATAATCAATGTAAACTATTTTCACACAATGCATCAATTTGACAGCCCCAGAAAGCAATTTTTTCATCCGGAAAAAGCCATGCGAATAAATAAATCATAAATTAGCTATCCAGTTTAGATATAATCCAATTTGAGCATCTTGAATGAAAATGTTTACTTAACAAACACAAACTAAATAAAAACCGAAAGAAAAATAAAACACATCAAATGTATTCAAAGAAGCCTTCAACATAATAACATGAAAATAACATTTACGGTCGTTGAAATTAATTCTCCCAATTTTTCTGTATTAACATTATCTATCAAAACCAACCATCCGATTGCATACTGAAGTAACCATCCAATTAAATAAGCCCAAGATTTATGATAAAGACCAGCCATCAAAACACATAATAAAACAGAATGTTTAGAAAGGATAAAATACAAAAAAGACACAGTTAAAGTTACGTTTCTCTTTTGAGCATGAGATTCATTGATGGCCCAAAGATATTTTCTAATAGCCTGGAGAAAAGATGAAAGATACAAGAGTTAATCTGAAACTAAAAAGGCTTCAAATGAAAGAATGAATACAAAAAATAGAAAGTGGATATTGTGCTGTAAATTTAGAGAAACCAAAATAAACAGAGTGAAAATGAATATCTAATGAACACTAGAGGAAAGGGATTCACCTCCTTGCAATTAAGGACAACTATCTTGTTAAAAGTTTGAACCTAGGATAGTGAGATTTCTCTAGCTTCTTGAAGCACACAAAAAAAATAGTGAACATTGTATACTTATCCTAATCCTATAGCCGGGACCATGAGTGAAAAATAATAAATAAAAACATAATCAAATTTGGTATGAACAAAACAGCAGAATATAATTATGTACCTCAAGCCCCTCAACCGTTTCTTTATATCCAGATAGTAGATATTTCCTTGTTAGAGTCTCCTCAGGGCAATTTGGCGTCCGAGGGTGAAAATCTGGTGGTCCAAGCCTGGGAAGAAAATTATTTAATTTTAATTACACAACAATAATAAAAGCTTTCAGGTAATGCTTTGGGTAAATAAACAAAAGCAATATAGAAGGAATTGAAAAATGTTGTACAGCAAAATTGAAAATAAGAAAAACTTGCAAAACTAACCATCCAATACTCTACTAAAACGACCATCTAAATGGCTTACGAAAATTATCAATGTACTAAGTGGAGCAGCACAGCCGTCAATTACAACCACACCAATCATCAATGTAAACTATTTTCACACAATGCATCAACTTGATAGCCCCAAAAAGCAATTTTTTCATCCAGAAAAAGCCATGCGAATAAATAAATCATAAATTAGCTATCCACTTCAGATCATAATCCGATTTGAGCATCTTGAATGAATTTGTTTACTTAACAAACACAAACCAAATAAAAGCTGAAAGAAAAATAAAACACATCAAATATATTCAAGGAAGCCTTCAACATAATATCATGAACCTAGCATTCATGATCATTGAAATCAATTCCCCCAATTTTCCTGTATAAACATCATCTATCAAAATCAACCATCCGGTTACATACTGAAGTAACCATCCAAGTAAATAAGCTCAAAACATTGATAAATAACAACCATCCAACACATTACTAAAGTAACCATCCAATAAGTATCAACCAAACATCAACAATGATCAGCTAGTTTACGTCACATTGCATGAAAAGGTCCGCACGGAGAGGGAAAAAATTTAAAATTTTTCTGCTATATCAACAAGATTACCAAACTTTTTCGACCATTCCTGCGCTAAAGTTAAATCAATTACAACAATCTCAACCAACATCATATTTCACATGCTCCAGGATACTAAAATTGCACCTAATGCTTTCTTACCTATTAGAATCAATCATATCAGTAGCAAAATCTGTCTATAGTACAACATGCAACAACGATGACGAATCGTGAATGAACAACTCAACCCACTCACCGTGGATGATTAGCATAGTTCTGGTTATGATGTTCGTGGTGGTCCCAGGGAATGGCCAACGATCAGAAGGCGAAATTTCTAGGCTCGGATCCTCCGCTGCGACCAGTGTGACGGGGATGCTGGAGACCACGACGTTCGAGCGAGGAGAATGGGCGCTGCTGCTCGGTTCGCGGGGACGGCTACAGTTCGGGTCGAAGGCGTTGCACGCGGAGGCTGGGCTGCAGTGACGATGAGATGTGTAATGGCAACAGGGCGAAGGACCTGAGGCTAGCAAGGAAGGATGCTCACGAAGAAGTGTCACCGTCCGGGATTGCAGGTTTCGGCGCACACGGCTGGACGGCGTCCGGGATCTGTGAAACAAATGGAAGGGTTTTGGGGGGAGAGGCTAACCGTGAGAGCCAAAAGGATTTGGGTTAATGGGAAAAAAATTGAAATTGGAATAAATTGATGGTAGAATAAATTAAAACTGAACAGCCCATTAGAAATTAAAATAAATTAAAATTAATTTATTCTTTTAATTTAAATTGGGCCAAAATAAATAGTCTATTGTAGCCATTATATAATATATACGTACTTTATTGTCTTCCTAATGGGACTTACTTCTGAAAATTCTTCGATACCAATTAGAATAATCATTCTTGTAATCCCCGACACTACCAACTTTAAAATTGATACTTTTAATTTGCTGTCTTTTCATATTCAAAATTGTCATGCTTTGTGACGGGCGTTGAACACAACACATTTTTCAAACTTATGCTGTTGCTTTTGTTTTTTTCAGATTCTGCTGTCTGTAGAAAATAATAGTAATTAGTAAAATAATTAACACTATTATGTTGCTTATTAGAGGCTATGAATAATGATGCATTTTGTCTTTCTGTTAACTTCCAACAAATTTGAGATGTAGATTTAAAAAATGGAAGGCCAAATTTATTACATGAGAAAGTCTATGAGATTAATAATTTTATTAAAATTTGATCAGTATTTAATGATAAAAAAATATAAATAATTTTATACTATAAAATATAATTTCACATTATTAAAATCACTAATAATAACTAATTAATAACTACAAATTATAAAATTTGCTATCCATAGGCTTCCACTTTATTACATATTACTTTGTTATAAAATTATTCAACAATAATAATGAACACCGAAATGCTGTACCCTATATGTTGTTGAACAAAAATATCTAGATATATGAAACCTTATATAATCATAGGAAATAATTGAGAATATAAAATTTTCCAATCTCGATAAAAACGTCATCCTCCATAATCCATATGGTATATATGTTAATTGTTAAGCATCAAGGTTGCTTCGACTTGAAGTTGAAGGGAAAGCGAAATTGAAAAAAGAACGAGAAACTAAGAAAGCTTGGAAGAAGTTTCCGGTAGCGAAAATAATGGAAGAAGAGCAGCCACTCAAAATCTACTTCATCCCCTTCCTTGCCGCCGGTCACATGATCCCTCACTGCGACATAGCAAGACTCTTTGCCTCACGTGGTCATCACGTGACCATCATCACCACCCCTGCCAACTCCCAAATCATCCGCAATTCCATTCCTCACCACCCCAACTTCGCCGTCCACACCGTCCACTTCCCTTCCCAAGAGGTAGGCCTTCCCGACGGCCTTGAGAGCCTCTCCACCGTAACCGACATGGTCAACCTCTACAAGGTCTACCAAGCCACCACCATGCTCCGCGACCCTATTGAGGACTTCGTGGGGAACCACCCACCGGATTGCATCGTCGGCGACTTCATGTTCCCGTGGGTGGACGACTTGGCTAACAAGCTTCGCATCCCAAGGTTTGCCTTCAATGGCTTCTGCCTCTTTTCCCTCTGCGCCATTGAATCACTGAAAGCTCATCCTATTCCTCTCGATGCTTCTCCACCGTTTCTCCTCCACGGTCTTCCTCACCCTGTCACTCTAAAAACAGCCCCGCCAACGAACATAAAAGAGGTGTTGGATGCGATGATAGAGATAGAGCTCAGAAGCAATGGACTAATAGTCAACAACTTCGCAGAGCTCGACGGAGAAGAGTACATCCAGTACTACGAGAGAACAACGGGACACAAGGCATGGCATCTTGGACCTGCGTGTCTTCTTCACAGAACCGTTGAAGAAAAAGCGCAGAGAGGACAGAAGAGCGTGTTGAGCGCTCACAAGTGTATGAGCTGGCTCGATTCCAAGAAACAAAATTCGGTGGTTTACATATGCTTTGGGAGTCTCTGCTGCTTCCCGGATAACCAGCTTTATGAGATAGCATGCGCGGTGGAAGCATCGGGTTGCGAGTTCGTGTGGGTGGTGCCGGAGAAGAAGGGAAAGGAGAATGAGGAAGAGGAAGAGAAACAGAAGTGGCTGCCAAAGGGGTTTGAGGAAAGGAATTCAAAGAAGGGAATGATTATAAGAGGGTGGGCCCCGCAGGTTCTGATATTGGAACACCCTGCTGTAGGAGCGTTTGTTACCCACTGTGGGTGGAATTCCACCGTGGAAGCCGTTAGTGCTGGGGTGCCAATGATAACGTGGCCGGTGCATGGTGAACAATTCTATAATGAGAAGCTGGTAAGTGATGTGCGTGGAATCGGAGTGGAGGTTGGGGCGGATGAGTGGGGGACTATTGGGTTTGGGGAGAGAGAGAAGTTGGTTGGAAGAGAAGACATTGAGAGGGCCCTCAGGAGGTTGATGGACGGTGGCGATGAAGCTCAAGAAATCAGAGGGCGCACAAAGGAGTTTGGGAAGAAGGCTCGAGTTGCCGTTCAAGAAGGTGGATCGTCTTACAATAATTTGACGGCTCTGATTGATGAACTTAAACGGTTGAGATGCTGTAAGACAACACCATAATTATTGTGTGCCAAATTTTCATTATTAATAGGACCACACATTAAGAAGCAAAATCCAATATGTGCTCTGTCACGTTGGATTGTATGGATAGTCAAGAAGCAAGTGGATTCCATGCAGATCTTTCCTTTTCCTGCTTGTAATGTTAGTAGAGTCGAAGCAAGGATATTGACCAACTAAAATCAAAACAAGTCTTCCTTGGTCTATTTGGATCAAAAGGTTTGGAGTAATATAGCGATATTGTTATGTAAGTGTATTATTTCTTGATTAAAACAATTTTTATGTTCCCTTGTCTCTCTTTTAATTGATAAATTTGTAACCATTATTTATGAAATTTATATAACTAAATTAAGTGCGTTTAATACACCAGATCACATAGTACAAAAAGACAAAAAATTTATCGTATTTAGTAGTTGTTTGTGAATTTTTGGAATGTTAAGATTCAATGTTCTCCGAGTTGATAAGTTTTATGATTTTCGATTCGGAATGACCTGCAAAAATATTCTAATATATTCAAGTCAGAACGAATAGAATGAATAGGAGAAATAGGAATGATAGAAATAAGTGTTATATTTGGTTCTGCTTTATATAGACTTGATTCTCTATCTTATCTTCTTGTTGGTTAGAATACGAAAAATCTTAAGAATTTAAAAATAAAAAAACTACCAAAAGTGTACATAATGTTAATGTTTCGTAGCTATAAAAGATGGTTTCATATGACAAAAGTATTTAACTCTAATTTTTTGTTATTTTTTAATAAAATTTTTAAATTATTCTCACAAGATGGTTTCATATGACAAAAGTATTTAACTCTAATTTTTTGTTATTTTTTAATAAAATTTTTAAATTATTCCCACCCTCATCTTCAACTCACTTTTCTAATCTTCTATAACCCAATTTACATGTTTAAAATCTTTGTCATCGAGTCTAAAACTACTTCTATAATAGATCAGGCCAAAATTAATGGTGGTGGTGGTGGTAAAGGACTTTGATTCTGGCAGAGAAATACAGTATGGTGGGCTCTTTTTCATTTTTTCACCACATTTTTCCACACAAAAAAATTCTCCAAATTAAAAATTGTTTCTATATGATTTTTTCTCTGATTCTTTATTGGTATTAGTTGATTCTATTGTTAATCTTGGCATTGCAATCCTCTGTTGCGCTACTATCCAGAACTCCCACCATAAAAGTTTATTTTATCTGTCCCCAAAAACATAACATCATTATTCAATTTGGTGTCAGCACCGTAGCCACCGTCAGAAAGAAGCTCCGTTGCCTACCGCACGTCTTTAGCCGCGTTCTGGAGCTCTTGTTCAGTCCAATGCTGATGTTGCCATCAAAGAGACCTCTGATTGCTTTTGCTTTGTTACCGAGACCAAAGAGGAAGATGAAAAGGTTGGAGGCGGTGGAGGTAGCGGTGACACCGGCAACGCCGAGACGGAGGAGGGTGCCAGCGAGGGTGGCTTGCGTGAGAAAGTGGGTGATGCTTTGCGGCGAGTTAGAGGTCTCCGAAGTGACCGAGGAAGACCATGGAGACGATGGAGCAAGAGTAGAAAATGAAGGCTGTGAGTACGATGAAAAAGGCCATGAGAAGGAAGGATTTGGGTGGGATGGGGAAGGACGGATTTGAGTGTGATGGGAAAGGCTAGGAAAAGGCCAATGGAGTTGAGTAGAAAATTAATGAGAGATTTGTGGCGATGGAGTTGAGGTTGAAGGTGGGGGTAGTTTAGGAATTTTAATAAAAAATAACAAAAAATTAGGGTTTGGATACTTTTGTTATACGAAACCCATCTTTCATGGGTACATCGTCAATTTCCTTACTTTATGAGTACTTTTGTCAGTATTCATAAACTTAATGGGTACTTTTGGTAGTTTTTCCTTTAAAAATCTGTTAAAATTGTGCTGAGTTGACACGAGGTTTTGGACCTTGAGCCTGCTCTGAAGCTAAGGGCTCCACAGCATTTTGGGCTGTCAGACTTGGAAATTGGATTTGTAATAATGGTATTTTGGTAAACCCAAGGTATTAAAAATCAGACCGATCATCGAACTGTTTTAGTTACTGATTTATTGATTTATTGGTCTAACCGGTTCAACATGGTTCAACTGAAAAAAAAATTATAATAAAATAATAAATAAATATCTTAAAATATAATTTAGTCTAATATAAATCTTAAAATGTCTTCTAAATTTAAAACACTACATAAAATATCATCAACTAAAGGCTTATGAACTTATTTAAGTATAAACTCAAAATTTAAACACAAAAAATAAAAAACAAAACAATTTAACTCTCCAACAGCACATCACTACGCAAAGAAATTACAAAATGCTATATAACTAAAATCAATAAATCATGAAGACAGCCACCGTCTAAGCATAATTAAGTCACAAAATAGTAAAACAGAAATACAAACACAAAACAGCAGTAGTTCAGTTTCCAACTGCACATCACTAAGCAAAAAAATTACAAAATCCTACATAACTGAAATCAATAAATCATGAAGATGGTCACCATCTAAGTATAATTAAGTCACAAAACAGTAAAACACAAACATAAAATAGCAGCAATTCAGTATCCAGTAGCACATCACTATGCAAATGGCAAAGAAATCACAAAATCCTACAAACTGAAATCAATAAATCATGAAGACAGTCACCATCTAAGCATAATTAAGTCACAAAACAGCAAAACATAAACACAAACACACACAAAATGGTCACAATTCAATTTTCAGCAGTACACCACTATGCAAAAAAATCACAAAACACAAAACATCAGCACAAAAATCACAAAACACAAAACATCAGCACAACAACAACACATCAGAACAGAACAGTCAGAACTAATCAATAATCAAATAATCAACTAATTATTCAATAAAATCATAAAACATCCATTTCATGAAATCTAAAAGTATATCAGTGCGACTGTTAAACTTAACAAATTCCATAATTCAAATATTGAATGAAAACCGTGTAAAATTGTTTATTGAATTATCAACATTAATACTATTATTTTTTATAAATTAAAAATTAAAAATAAAATTATTTTTAAAATTTTTCAAACGCCCCTTAACAGGACCACACATTAAGAAGCAAAATCCAATATGTGCTCTGTCACGTTGGATTGTTGTATCTTGTATGGATAGTCAAGAAGCAAGTGGATTCCATGCAGACCTTTCCTTTTCCTGCTTGTAACGTTAGTAGAGTCGAAGCAAGGATTTTGACCAACTAAAATCAAAACAAGTCTTCCTTGGTCTATTTGGATCAAAAGGTTTGGAGTAATATAGTGATATTATTATGTAAGTGTATTATTTCTCGATTAAAACATTTTTTATGTTCCCTTGTCTCTCTTTTAATAGATAAATTTGTAACAATTATTTATGAAATTTATATAACTAAATTAAATACGTTTAATACACCAGATCACATCATACAAAAAGATCAAAAAAAAAAAAAAAATCATATTTAATAATTATTTGTTATTTATCTGAAATTTTAAAATTTGATATTCTCCGAGTTGATAAATTTTATAATTTTTGATTTGGGATGACCTACAAAAATATTCTAACATTTAAATCAGAATAAATATAAAAAAATAAAAGTAATAAAAATAAGTGAGTGCCAAAAACATTTTTAACTACCTTTTATATAGATTTGGTCCTCTATCTTATTTTCTAGTTGGTTAGTCTTCATACCCTGGGTCGAACTGTCCGATCTGGGATGTTTAGCGACAAAGCGACCGACCTTTTCAGGTCAAACCGTCCGACCTCTTCTCAAAGAGGTCGGCCAAATTGCCAGGAAAGCCCAATAAAGGGCCTAAATAGAGGAACGCGGCCCAAATCATAAGGCAGCCCAAGCCTATAAGAGATAAAGGTGGTTCCCTTGAAGATAAGATGACCTCGCTCAAAGATAAGATAAAGATAACTATTCATACCCTGGGTCGAGCTACCCGACCCGGGATGATTGGCGATAAAGCGACCGACCTCTTCAGGTCAGACTATCCGACCTCTTCTAAAAGAGCTCGGCCAAATCGACAAGAAAGCCCAATAAAGGGGCCAAATAGAGGAACACGACCCAAATTCAAAGGCAGTCCAAGCCTATAGAGATAAGGGCGGTTCCCTTGAAGATAAGCTGACCTCAACTCAAAGATAAAGATAAGATAGGATAACTAACTTATCTTATCTAAAAAGGTCACTCAACACCATTATAAATACACTGGAGCACCCAGGTATAACTCATACTCTGATTCTACTAAAAAACCTGTCTAATACCCATGCTAACTTAAGCATCGGAGTCTCTTACAGGTACCTCCCACCCTCCGGTGGCCAAGGATCAGCAGTGCAGCAAGTCCAACAAGTCGGACACAACAGCTCCGGCCGCCACCAGCCGACCGGTCACGCTATCTCCGACCAGTACAGGAAATCTCATCCGAGATCGACCTCCAGTTTCAGGTAACCTTCGGAACATTGGCGCCGTTGCCGGGGACCTGGAAGTCATCCCATCACCATGGCGGACAACCATAACAACGACCACGATTCAGGTCTGGAAGAGAGAACACCGCACAAGAACGCGGATGTCACGCTACAAGACACTCCGGAAATCAACAAAGACAAAGACTCGCCAAATTCAGGGGCAATAGAAGCGCTCCTAGATCGCCTAAAACAACTGGAAAAAGAAACTCAACAACAACGGGAAATCGGAAGGAATCTACAAAGAGAGATGCGGCGACATCGGGAGTTGGAAGAAAAACTACAGCAATTAGAAGCCGATCTCAAATTAAAAGCCCCCGGGCCAATCTCGAAGAAAATTCACGCAAAGAGCAAGACCCGTTCACCAGGAAAATCATGAAAACCAAAATTCCAAAAGACTTCAAACTCCCGGATATGACCCTGTATGATGGCACCACGGATCCCAACCACCACCTCAGTAACTTCAGAAGCAGAATGTACCTCACTGACGCCCCAGATGCTGTTCGCTGCAAAGCCTTCCCAACAACTCTCACAAAGACAGCCATTCGATGGTTCGACAACCTACCCCCAAAGTCCATCTCAAGCTTTGATGACCTAGCTAAAAAATTCCTAGCCAGATTCTCCATTTAGAAAGATAAAGCCAAGCACGCCCCCAGTTTACTAGGGATCAAACAAGGAGATCGGGAGAGCCTTCGTAACTATATGGAGAGATTCAACAAAACATGCATGGACATACAAAGTTTACCCACAGAGGCTGCCATCATGGGACTCATCAACGGCCTACGAGAAGGGCCCTTCAGCCAATCTATATCAAAAAAGTACCCGACCTCCTTGGATGAAGTGCATGAATGAGCAGAAAAATACATCAACATGGAAGAAAACGCTCGGTTAGGAGAGACCTCCAAATCGGGGGCCTCTTACCGAGATAGAGACAAGGAATCCAAGAGGAAAGAAGATCGAATATTGCGAATACCATCGAGTCCGAGGACACTCCACAAACGAATGTTTCGACTTAAAAAATATCATAGAAAAATTGGTGAGAAAAGGAAAGTTAGATCGATTCTTGGCCACCCGAGATGATGATCAAAGAAAGAGACGAAGGGATGAAGACACCGAACGAACAGAACGATCACCTCGGACACCAGAAAGACATGTCCACATGATACATGGCGGATTCACAGCAGGTGGGATCTCCAAATCCTCTCGCAAAAGATATCTCAAAGAAGTATATCATGTCGAAGGAAAGGAGGAAGCACTCAACATCCCGGCAATAACATTCACTAAAGAGGACGCATCCGGCGTCATCGCAGGACACGACGATCCCATGGTCATCACCATCATATTAGCAAACGCCAACCTACACCGCACCTTAATAGATCAAGGGAGTTCTGCCGACATCTTATTCAAAACAGCCTTTGATAAACTTGGCTTAGAAGAAAAAGAACTTCAAGCATATCCAAACAGTCTGTTTGGACTAGGAGACACCCCGGTTCGACCACTAGGATACATACCACTACATACAACCTTCGAAAAAGGGAACCAATCCAGGACCCTCAAAATAGATTACATCGTGCTCGACGTAAGTTCAGCTTACAATGCTCTCATAGGTCGGACAACACTCAACCAACTCGGCGTGATAGTCTCGACCCCACACCTATGTATGAAATTCCCAACACCAAAGGGGATAGCCACGATAAAAGCATCTCAAAAAATGGCACGTCGCTGTTACAACGAAAGCCTAAACCTCAGAGGCAAAGGAGAAGAGTTCCACACAATCGAGCTGGGCGGAGTTCAATGACGAGAAGAACTTCGTCCCCAGCCAGAGGGCGAGATAGAAAAGATTCAGATCGGGGACACCTCGGAAAAAATAACTAATATCGGCACAATCCTAAAAGGAGACTCAAAGGAATTACTAATACAATTATTTCGAGATAACGTCGATCTCTTCGCATGGAAAGCCGCAGATATGCCAGGCATAGACCCTAAGTTGATGTGTCATAAGTTGGCGGTCTATCCAGGATCTCGGCCGGTACAGCAGAGACGAAGAAAACTTGGGCCAGAGCGATCCCAGGCTATGGAAGAACAAGTACAGGCACTACTGGAAGCAGGATTCATAAGAGAAGTCAAATATCCACTATGGCTAGCCAACGTTGTCTTGGTGAAAAAATCAAATGGAAAGTGGCGAATGTGCACCGATTACACCGATCTCAACAAGGCTTGTCCAAAAGACCCTTACCCACTCCCAAATATCGACGCTCTGGTAGACGCTTCCTCTGGATATAAATATCTCTCGTTTATGGACGCATACTCGGGATACAACCAGATCCCCATGTACCCACCAGATCAAGAAAAGACCTCGTTCCTAACACCAAAAGCAAACTACTGCTACATTGTGATGCCTTTCGGTCTCAAGAACGCAGGAGCTACTTATCAAAGGCTAATGAATAAAGTCTTCTTGGATGACATCGGAAAGATCATGGAAGTCTACGTGGACGACATGCTAATAAAAACACAAACTGAAGAGACATTATTGTCCGACCTGGCCCAAGTATTCGACACCATAAAGAAGCATGACATGCGACTCAATCCAGCAAAATGCACCTTTGCGGTAGAAGCAGGAAAATTCTTAGGTTTCATGCTCACACAAAGAGGAATTGAAGCAAATCCAGACAAATGTAGCGCCATACTCAACATGAAGAGCCCAACCTGTGTCAAAGAAGTACAGCAACTCAACGGGAGATTGGCAGCCCTATCCCGATTCTTAGCAGGAGCTGCGATAAGATCTCTCCCCTTCTATGCTACTTTAAGAAAGGGAAGGCAGTTCGAGTGGACGATAGAATGTGAGCAAGCCTTCCAAGACTTTAAAAAGTTCTTAGGACGGCCACCTATCCTCTTCCGACCACGAAAAGGAAAACCACTCATATTATATCTCACAGTAGGAAGCCGGGCAGTAGCGTCAGCACTAGTCAGGGAAGACGAAAACGGACAACAACCCGTCTACTTCATTAGTAAAGCACTACAGGGATCCGAGCTGAACTATCAGAAAATAGAAAAATTTGCATATACTCTCATTCTAACATCTAGACGACTCCGCCCTTACTTCCAGGCCTACACCATCAAAGTTCGCACTAACCAGCCCTTGAAAGGAATGTTGCAGAAAATAGATTTAGTAGGTAGAATTCTACAATGGGCAGTCGAGCTGTCAGAGTTCGACCTCCAATATGAAGCTCGAACGGCCATTAAGTCACAATATCTGGCCGACTTTATCGCAGAATTCACAGATGCCCTGGAAACCCTCACAGAGTGGAATCTCTATGGGGACAGTTCTTCAAATAAAACTGGAAGCGGCGCAGGAGTGATAATAGAAAGCAACCAGGGAACCCAAGTTGAGCTCTCCCTCAAGTTCGGGTTCCCGGCTTCAAATAACCAGGCAGAATACGAAGCACTGCTAGCTGGTTTGAAGCTGGCTGAAGAGGTTGGAGCTCGGAAACTCAACATCTACAGCGATTCGCAAGTTGTCACATCACAAATAACAGGGAGCTACCAAGCCAAAGATCCCATCATGAAAAGGTATTTGGATAAAACCAAGCAACAGCTCGGACAAATCGGGGAATATAAGATATACCACATACCCCGAGAACAAAATGCCCGAGCTGACGCACTCTCGAAACTAGCCAGCACCAAACCAGGGGGCAACAATAGAAGCCTCATCCAGGAAATGTTACAGAACCCGTCAATCTCGGAAGAGGAAAAAGTCCTAGCCATAACAAGCCAGGACCAAGGATGGATGACTCCCATAATTAACTACCTCAGAGCAGGAACACTTCCCACAGAAGAAAAAGAGGCAAAAAGGCTAAAAAGGGAGGCACAGTACTACACCATTATAAACAACATCCTGTACAAAAGAGGGATCTCAGTACCATTACTGAAATGCGTACTGACCTCCCACACAAAGAAAGTGTTAGAAGAAGTACCACGGCGGCATTTGTGGCAATCATCTCGGAGCACGAGCTCTCGCCAAAAAAGTACTCCGGGCGGGGTTTTATTGGCCAACTCTACAGAAAGAAGCTACAGAAATTGTAAAGATCTGCCTACCATGTCAGAAACATGCCAACTTTCACATCGCCCCGCCAGAAGAGCTCATCAGCATAACTTCGCCTTGGCCGTTTGCAAGGTGGGGGCTCGACCTTCTTGGCCCCTTCCCCCAGGGGTCAGGACAAGTTAAATTTCTCAAAGTAGGGGTAGACTATTTTACAAAGTGGATCGAGGCAGAGCCCCTAGCCAACGCCACCGCTCAAAGAAGCCGGAAATTCCTATATAGAAACATTGTCACAAGGTTCGGGTTTCCATATTCAATAACCACAGACAATGGCACTCAATTCACAGATGCAGGCTTCAAAAAACTAGTAGCCGACTTAAATATAAAGCATCAGTACACCTCCGTGGAACATCCACAAGCCAATGGACAGGCCGAAGCTGCCAACAAAGTCATATTGGCCAGATTAAAACGGAGATTACAAGATGCAAAAGAAGCTTGGGCAGAAGAGCTTCCATAGGTCCTATGGGCATATCGAACGACGCCACACTCCACCACGAAGGAATCCCCCTTCCGGTTAGCATACGGAATAGAGGAAATGATTCCAGTAGAAATTGAGGAAGGATCGCCTAGAGTAGTTCATTACAATGAGGGAGCAAACTCCCAACTTCAGAGGGAAGAGCTCGACTTACTACCTGAAATCCAAGAAAGAGCTCGGATCAGGGAAGAAGCTCTAAAGCGCCGAATGGCTTCCAGATATAATCAAAGGGTAGTGCCAAGAAGTTTTGCAGAAAATGATCTCATCCTAATCCGAAATGATATCAGAACAACTCGACCAGGAGAAGGAAAGCTAGCAGCAAACTGGAAATGACCCTACCAAGTCGTAGAAGTACTTGGGAAGGGCTACTACGGACTGTCCGAACTCGATGGACGAGAGCTTCCTAGATCATGGCACGCTTGCAACCTAAGAAGGTACTACAGTTAGGAAGGTAACAGATCTCATTATTGGATGCACTCTTTTTCCTGAAAAGGTTTTTTAATGAGGCACCAAGTTGAGACCCAGACACTATCCGACTTAAAGGGATAAAAAAAAATTCCCACATGTATATATTTGCACTTTTACTGTGAATAAAGTTTATTTAGATATTCTACAAAGAATTCAAGACGCATTAATCTGAAGAATTTATCGTCCGATTATAAAGCGACAGGTCGGCAGAAAGTGAAAAAAAATTTCACTACACGACCACGATAAAAATAAACCGTCCGATAAAGGTGAAAGCGCGATTCACCCAAAGGACGATCCAAAGATGCCAACCACTTTCTACAAATCGGCAAAGATGAACACAGAATAATGTAAGAAGTTATCGAAAGCAATCCAAAAAAGAACCTGACGAGGTCTTACAGATAGCTAAAATAATAACTTAAAGACTGGCCGACGTCCAGAAGTCGGACCAAGTCAACCCAAGTTATAAGTAAACCCTGGAAAGAGGTTTGGCCAACCCTATTAAAGAGGATTACTTTAACTTAGAAGGGCTCGACCTAACAAAGTCAGCCCAAAATAAAAAGGTTATAAAAGTAATCCCTGAAAGAGACCTGACAAAGGTCCAAGAAAGAGGATTACAAAAATAACCTAGAAAGAGAGATCGACCTAACGAAGTCGGTCTCCTAAATACGGAAAGTTATAAAAGTAATCCCTGAAAGAGACCTGACCAAGGTCCAAGAAAGAGGATTACAAAATAACTTAGAAGAGATCGACATAAAGAAGTCGGTCTCCTACAACGGAAAGTTATAAAATTAATCCCTGAAAAAGACCTGACCAAGGTCCAAGAAAGAGGATTACGAAATAACTTAGAAGAAATCGACATAAAGAAGTCGGTCTCCTACAACGGAAAGTTATAAAAGTAATCCCTGAAAGAGACCTGACAAAGGTCCAAGAAAGAGGATTACGAAATAACTTAGAAGAGATCGATATAAAGAAGTCGGTCTCCTACAACGGAAAGTTATAAAAGTAATCCCTGAAAGAGACCTGACAGAGGTCCAAGAAAGAGGATTACGAAGTAACTTAGAAGAAATCGACATAAAGAAGTTGGTCTCCCACAAACCGGTTATAAAAGTAATCTCTAAAAGAGACCTGACCAAGGTCCAAAAAAGAAGATTACTTTAAATAATTGAAAAAGATTGACATCGGTCGACTACTTGGAAAAGGACAAAGAAGTGGGCATGGATTGCTAAATCGGATCCACGCATCGACAACAAACCAGTTCAAAGAAGCTAAGCAAACAAGCCCTCAAAGAAGCTAAGACAGGCGCAAGCAAGTGTGACATAAAAGCCTCAGGGTCAGACCCAAAAGCTCAGAAGCTATTCATTGTGTTTTTAAATAATGTTGCTAAACAAGCAACCAGAAAGAATGTCAACAAAATAAACCAAAGAGTTTTAAAGCCCACAAGCCGGGCCAACTACAAAAAAATCCAAAATGAACCAGCTAAAGGTTAGAAGGCTTCTTAGCAGCATCAGTCTGAGGAGAAGGAGGGCGAGCCTGGAGAGGAACAGCATCCACAGTACCATCGTCCCAGTTTAAAATCTGACAGTCAGGATCAGAAGCGGGAGGGTCGACCTTGGCAGGAGGAACAGTAGGCGCTGACACCTTGGCAGAAGACACAGGGAGGGGATCGACCTCATCATCATCATCCCCATCATTAGGGACAATCTTGCCATCCCTGACAATGTTGTCCAGGCTAAAGGGAGTGAGATCGGCCTCGGGAGCAATAACCCGAACTTGCTCCTTCAAGTTCTCGTAAGCAGCAGTCACGCTGCCAACGAGATGACTTTGGAGCTCAGAATAATCTTCCCGAACATTGTCGAGCTCCCCCCTCAGACGCAACATCCCCCGATAGGATGTAACGTGACGATCCTTGTGCATCATGGCTGTGTCCTCAGCCAACCTCAAAGAAGCTGCCAGTGATTGAGAACTCACCTTCTCGTTCTCTAAGTCCTTCTCCAGCTTGGCTACCTTTATCTCAAGTTCCTCCTTCAACTCCCTCACCCGATCAAACTCTTGTTTTGCCTCCTCCATAAACGCTTTAGTGGCTTGGAGAGGGAGATTCTGAGCAGTCCGATATATGGCAGCCATCATATATGCCATCTTTACGTGATTTCGGGCCATAAATTCCAAGTGATGGAGGATGGACACATCATCCGTCGAGAGGGAGCCATAGGGACCGATTTGCTGATCCACAAACTCAATGGCATTAAAATCAGGAGCATCGAGGTCAAAGGGCTCGGCTGTTTTTTGTTTTTTATTGGGAGGAGCAACAGATGGAGCGGCAGAAGTGGGGTGAGGATCCACCAAACGGACTCGGGGTGTAGGGACCACCTTCTTCACCCCAGGAGAACTCGGCACTGATGGCTTCTCGCGTATTTGGGAGGACCCCTCCCCAGCCGCCTTGGCCGCAATATTCCTGGCAGAAGTCGCCCTTTGCGCCCTCTTAAAAGCTTTCATAGCTTCATTATTCTTCATTGCCTCTGCAAATAAAACAGAAATTAAGCTACAAGTCGGATAAGTCGGAAAGACAGCTACAAGCAACATAAACAGATAAACACAAGATACCCAGTTCAGTTTGATGAAGAGAAGGATTGGTTAGAAATTTCTTTGTGTCGAGATGGGGAGGATGACCCCAGCGTTCTTTCAAGACAGTCACAAAGGCTCGTTCAACCTCATCCAACATTTCTCACGCATATCTGGAGACCCTCACATCTTTTTGCCATTCCAAGGGAAAAGCAGGTTCGTCATTTTCATCCAGAAAAAAGGGCCGAGCTCCTTCAACAGCTCGGACTTTGAAAAAGTAGTTTTTAAAATCATGGAACGACTCGTCAAACATGGAAAAGACCTTCTTTCCCTGGGTGAAATGGAAGGAGACCCAAGCCGACTTCTTTTCTTACCACACCGGGCTTAGTCAAGACAAACAGATAGAAAAAGAGAGATTAGGAAGCAGGAATACCAAAATCATTGCACAACAATTGGAAAATTTTTATGAAACCCCAGGAATTGGGGTGAAGTTGAGAAGGGGCAACATTATAGGACAAACAAGAATAGAAGACCTCAAACAGCAAGCATTTTTCACAGGAGAAAGACAAAACACAAACAAAACAGAAAATCATCTTCCCACAGTCTATCAGCAAGAAACAACAGCAAACATACCAGGCAAAAATCGTCAAAAATGTGACCTTTTTTCAGAATCAAACAAAACTATCATTCCAAAGCTTCAAAATCAAAAGCATTTCACAACATGCAAAAATCCTAAAGGCATCAAACAACAGGAAAAGCTTAAAAGACCATGCAAAAGACGAAGAAATTACGAAACACACAGTGATCAGGCACAGCGAAAAGTAGAAAGATCCAAACTTTTCCCAACTAAGATAAAAACTTTCTCAAAACAGACACAAAATGGCGTAGAGGGAGAAAAGAAAGAAGAACCAAACCTGAAAATGAGAAAGCTACAAAGAAAGGCAGAAAAGCAGAAGGCAAAATCCAGAATCACCCCTTCCCCCACGAAAAAGCAAAGTCACAAAGCAAACGTCACTGGGCTGAAACGCGAAAAGCTACAGGCGGAGGCTTCAGAAAAATCAAAGGAAAAAGTTGAAAGTGAGAAAGAAGTTACGAAGAAGAAGCGAAGAAGAGAAACCGTCTTTTGATCGAGAAATTCAAAATAAAAGCCAAGGGAGAATGGGGCAATTAAATGCCAATTAAATGCGGATATTAAAACCGCTTGCGTTCCCAAAAAAGCACTGACATAAAAGCGTGCGCCTTTAGAGGAAAACGTTCTACATTCAAAAAGAGTCTACAAAAGGAAGAAATCGACAAAATGCTTGAACTCGGTTTCACTAAAGATCGAAGTCAAAAGGACTCGACCTCAAAAAAGAAGACCGAACTCAAGCAGGGGCACTGTTCATACCCTGGGTCGAGCTACCGACCCGGGATGATTGGCGATAAAGCGACCGACCTCTTCAGGTCAGACTACCCGACCTCTTCTAAAAGAGCTCGGCCAAATCGACAGGAAAGCCCAATAAAGGGGCCAAATAGAGGAACACGACCCAAATCCAAAGGCAGTCCAAGCCTATAGAGATAAGGGTGGTTCCCTTGAAGATAAGCTGACCTCAACTCAAAGATAAAGATAAGATAGGATAACTAACTTATCTTATCTAAAAAGGTCACTCAACACCATTATAAATACACTGGAGCACCCAGGTATAACTCATACTCTGATTCTACTAAAAAACCTGTCTAATACCCATGCTAACTTAAGCATTGGAGTCTCTTGCAGGTACCCCCCACCCTCCGGTGGCCAAGGATCAGCAGTGCAGCAAGTCCAACAAGTCGAACACAACAGCTCCGGCCGCCACCAGCCAGCCGGACACGCTATCTCTGACCAGTACAGGAAATCTCATCCGAGATCGACCTCCAGTTTCAGGTAACCCTCAGAACAATAACTAACTTATCTTATCTAAAAAAGGTCACTTCTCACCATTATAAATACACTGGAGCACCCAGGTGTAACTCATACTCTGATTCTACAAAAAATCTGCTTAATACCCTTGCCTACTTAAGCATCGGAGTCCTTTGCAGGTACCACCACCCTCCGGTGACAAAGGATCAGCAGCGTTGCCAGCGCTACAAGTCGGACGCGGCAGCTCTGGCCACCACCTATACGCCGGACACGTCATCTCCGACCAGCACAGAAGATCTCGTCCGAGATCGACCTACAGTTTCAGGTAACCCTTGGAACATTGGCGCCGTTGCCGGGGAATCTGGAAGTCATCCTACCACCATGGCGGACGACCATGACAACAACCACGATTTGGATCTAGAAGATAGAACGCCGCACAAGAACGTGGACACTACACCAAAAGATACTCCTCAACCTAACAAAAATAACAATTCACCAAATGTGGGAGCCGTGGAGGCACTTTAAGATCGTTTAAAACAACTCAAAAAAGAGGTGGAGCACCAACGAGAAGCTGAGAGAGATCTACGAAGGGAAGTTAGGCGACGCCGCGAGTTAGAGGACAAGCTCCTAAAACTCGAAACAGATCTCAAGACCAAGACTACTCGATTCGGTCACGAAGATGACTCCCGTAAGGACCAAGTCCCATTCACCAAAGAGATCATGAGGACCAAAATCCCAAAAGACTTCAAACTTCCCGACATGACTTTATACGATGGCACAGCAGATCCCGACCATCATCTCAGTAACTTCAGAAGTAGAATGTACCTCACCAATGCCTCAGATGCAGTTCGCTGCAAAGCCTTCCCGACTACTTTAACAAAAACAGCAATTAGATGGTTTGACAATCTACCTCCTAGGTCCATCTCAAGCTTCGACGACTTAGCCAAGAAGTTCCTAGCCAGATTCTCCATCCAAAAAGATAAGGCTAAGCACACCCCAAGTCTACTAGGAATCAAACAAGGAGATCGGGAAAGTCTACGCAGCTACATGGAAAGATTCAACAAAGCATGTTTGGACATACAAAGTCTACCAACAGAGGCCGCCATTATGGGTCTCATCAATGGCTTATGAGAAGGACCTTTTAGCCAATCTATATCGAAAAATACCCCACATCTCTGAACGAAGTGCAAGAACGAGTAGAGAAGTACATCAACATGGAGAAAACCTCTCGACTAGGAGAGACCTCAAAATCTGGATTCAACTACTCCTCCCGAGATAAGGATAAAGAATTCAAAAAGAAAAAAGATCAACATGGGGAAAAAATAAAAAAATATCACAATTACACCCCCTCTTCGGGTGTCCCTTGTGGATGTCTACAAAGAAGTGTGCCATACTGAAAAAATACCCCCAGCTCGACCACTCAAAGGCAGAAAATGAGGAGGAAATCGGACTGAATATTGTGAATATCATCGAATCCGTGGGCATTCCACCAACGAATGCTTTGATTTAAAGAACGTCATAGAAAAACTAGTAAGAGAAGGGAAATTAGGTCGATACATAGCCACCCGAGACGACGAGCAAAGAAAAAGGAGAAGGGACGAAGATGTCAGACGAACTGAGCGATCACCTCGTACACCAGAGAGACACGTCCACATGATACACGGAGGATTTGCGGGAGAAGAAATCTCCAAATCATCTCGCAAAAGATATCTTAAAGAAGTATATCATGTCGAGGGAAAGAAGGAAGCACCCGACATCCCCACAATTACTTTTACCAAAGAGGACGCATCTGGCATCATCTCAGGACACGACGATCCTATGGTCATCACTATTATACTGGCAAACGCAAATCTCCACCGCACACTGGTAGACCAAGGAAGCTCCGCCGACATCTTGTTCAAAACTGCCTTCAACAAACTCGGCCTGGAAGAAAAAGAACTCAAAGCATATCCGAACAGCCTGTTCGGACTGGGAGACACTCCAGTTCAGCCACTTGGATACATCCCATTACACACGACCTTCGGAAAAGGAAACCAGACAAGAACACTCAAGATAGACTATATCGTGGTCGACGTGAGTTCAGCCTACAATGCCTTAATAGGTCGAACAACCTTAAATCAACTCGGCGCAGTAGTCTCGACTCCACATCTATGCATGAAGTTCCCAACTACAGAAAGAATAGCTACAATAAAAGTAGACAAGAAGATAGCGCGCCGCTATTACAACGAAAGTCTAAACCTCAGAGGCAGAGGAGAAGAATTCCACACCATCGAACTCGGTGGAGTTCAGAGGTGGGAAGAACTCCTCCCACAACCCGAAGGCGAAGTAGAAAAAGTCCAGATCGGAGATATCCCGGACAAAACAACCAATATCGGTACAATCCTAAAAGGAGACACAAAAGAATCACTCGTACAGTTCTTACGAGATAACGTCGACCTCTTTGCATGGAAGGCTGCAGACATGCCAGGCATAGACCCCGAGTTAATGTGCCACAAGCTAGCAGTCTACCCCGGATCTCGGCCAGTACAACAGAGACGTAGAAAGCTCGGACCAGAATGATCCCAAGCTGTGGAAGAGCAGGTACAAGCTCTACTGGAGGCAGGATTCATAAGAGAAGTCAAGTACCCACTATGGCTAGCTAACGTCGTCTTGGTGAAAAAATCAAATGGGAAGTGGCGGATGTGCACCGACTACACTGATCTCAACAAAGCCTGCCCAAAAGATCCTTATCCACTCCCAAGTATCGATGCTCTGGTGGATGCCTCCTCCGGATACAAATACTTCTCGTTTATGGACGCATATTTGGGATACAATCAAATCCCAATGTACCCACACGACCAAGAAAAAACTTCATTCTTAACCCCAAAAGCAAACTACTGCTACATCGTCATGCCTTTTGGACTTAAAAACGCAGGAGCCACTTACCAGAGATTGATGAATAAGGTCTTTACGGATCACATCGGAAAAATCATGGAAGTCTATGTAGACGACATGTTAATAAAGACACAAAGTGAAGAGACGTTACTGTCCGACCTCACCCAAGTATTCGACACTATAAGAAGGCATGGCATGCAACTTAATCCTGTAAAATGCACCTTCGCAGTAGAAGCTGGCAAATTCTTGGGTTTTATTCTCACACAAAGAGGAATCGAGGCAAATCCGGATAAATGCCAGGCCATACTCGATATGAAGAGCCCGACTTGCGTCAAAGA
This sequence comes from Arachis ipaensis, assembly GCF_000816755.2. NCBI lineage: Eukaryota > Viridiplantae > Streptophyta > Magnoliopsida > Fabales > Fabaceae > Arachis > Arachis ipaensis. Next base: position 128,636,304 of record NC_029785.2, on the reverse strand, counting down.
GGTACAACATCTCAATGGAAGATTGGCAGCCTTGTCCAGATTTCTAGCAGGATCAGCAATAAGATCTCTCCCCTTCTCTGCTACTCTAAGGAAGAAAAAGAGGTTTGAATGGACAACAGAGTGCGAGCAGGCATTCCAAGATTTCAAAAGATTCCTGGGACAGCCACCTATCCTATCTCGGCCACGGGAAGGAGAACCTCTTATATTATACCTCGCACTAGGAAGTCGGGCAGTAGCCTCAGCATTAGTCCGAGAAGACGACAGTGGGCAACAACC
>NC_029785.2:128631042-128635464 GCF_000816755.2 Arachis ipaensis | reverse complement strand
CAGGCTTCAGAAAGTTAGTGGCCGACTTGAACATAAAACACCAATTCACTTCCATAGAACATCCCCAGGCCAATGGACAAGCCGAAGCTGCCAACAAAGTCATATTGGCTGGGCTAAAATGGAGATTACAGGATGCAAAGGGAGCCTGGGCTGAAGAGCTCCCACAAGTCCTATGGGCATATCGAACAACGCCACATTCCACCACAAAGAAATCACCCTTCCGATTAGCGTATGGAATGGAGGCAATGATCCCAATGGAGATTGAAGAAGGGTCGCCTAGAGTAATCCACTATAATGAAGAAGCCAACTCCCAACTTCAAAGGGAAGAACTCGACCTACTTCCAGAAATCTAAGAAAGAGCTCGGATCAGGGAAGAGGCATTAAAACGTCGAATGGCTTCGAGATACAATCAAAAGGTAGTGCTGCGAAGTTTTGCCGAGAACGACCTCATCCTAATCCGAAATGATATCGGAATAACTCAACCTGGAGAAGGAAAGCTGGCAGCAAACTGGAAAGGACCCTACCGAGTCATAGAAGTACTTAGAAAGTGCTACTACAGACTGTCCGAACTCGAAGGGCGAGAGCTCCCTAGGTCATGGCACGCCTACAACCTAAGAAGGTACTATAGTTAGGGGTGATAAAGGATCTTAGGACAAGGCACACTTTTTTTCCTAAAAAGGTTTTTTAATGAGGTGCCAAGCCAAAGACCTACAAATTGCCCGACTTAGAGGGATAAAACTCACACATGTATATATCTGCATTTTCTTTTGAATAAAATTTGTTTAGATCTTCTACAACTTCTCAAGACGCATTAATCTGAAACATTCATCGTCCGATTATAAAGCCACAAATCGGTAGAAAGTGAAAAACCAAATTCACGGCACGATCATGACAAAGATCAACAAAGATGAAAACCAAAATTCATCAAAAGGTCGATCAAACGAGGATTAAACCCAATTTCTACAAAATTGGCAAAGATGAAAATAGAATAATGCAAGAAGTTATCGAAAGTGATCCATAGAAAGGACCTGACGAGGTCTTAATAAAATTGATTGCTAAAAAATAACTTAAAGACTGGCCGACGTAAAAAAGTCAAATCAGTCACAAAACCAAAGTTATAAAAAGTAAATCCCAGGAAAGAGGTCTGGCCAGCCCTATAAAAGAGGATTACTAAAATAACTTAGAAGGGCCCGACATAATGAGGTCGGCCCAAGACATAAAGTTATAAAAGTAATCCCTGAAAGAGACTTGAACAAGATCCAAGAAAGAGGATTACTAAAATACCTTAGAAGTGCCCGACATAATGAGGTCGGCCCAAAACATAAAGTTATAAAAGTAATCCCTGAAAGAGACCTGAACAAGGTCCAAGAAAGAGGATTACTGATGAGCGGATAATTTATACGCTTTTTGGCATTATTTTTAGTATGTTTTTAGTAGGATCTAGTTACTTTTAGGGATGTTTTTATTAGTTTTTATGTTAAATTCACATTTCTGGACTTTACTATGAGTTTGTGTGTTTTTCTATGATTTCAAGTATTTTCTGGCTGAAATTGAGGGGCTTGAGCAAAAATCAGATTCAGAGGTTGAAGAAGGACTGCTGATGCTGTTGGATTCTAACCTCTCTGCACTCAAAGCGAATTTTCTGGAGCTACAGAACTCAAAATGGCGCGCTTCCAATTGAGTTGGAAAGTAGACATCCAGGGCTTTCCAGCAATATATAATAGTCCATACTTTGGCCGAGTTTAGATGATGCAAAAGGGCATTGAACACCAGTTCTACGCTGCAGTCTGGAGTTAAACGCCAGAAACACGTCACGAACCAGAGTTGAACGCCAAAAACACGTTACAACTTGGCGTTCAACTCCAGAAGAAGCCTATGCACGTGTAAACTTCAAGCTCAGCCCAAGCACACACCAGGTGGGCCCCGAAAGTGGATTTATGCATCAATTACTTACTTCTGTAAACCCTAGTAGCTAGTTTAGTATAAATAAAACTTTTTACTAGTCTTTTAGATATCTTATGATTTTTTAGTTCATCTTTGGATCATATTGATCACGTTTGGGGGCTGGCCATTTGGCCATGCCTGAACCTTTCACTTATGTATTTTCAACGGTAGAGTTTCTACACTCCATAGATTAAGGTGTGGAGCTCTGCTGTTCCTCATGAATTAATGCAAAGTACTACTGTTTCTTTATTCAATTCAACTTATTCCGCTTCTAAGATACTCATTCGTACTCCAACATGAATGTGATGAACGTGACAATCATCATCATTTTCCCACGAACGCGTGCCTGACAACCACTTCCGTTCCTCCTTAGATTGAATGAATATCTCTTGGATCTCTTAATCAGAATCTTCGTAGTATAAGCTAGATTGATGGCGGCATTCATGAGAGTCTGGAAAGTCTAAACCTTGTCTGTGGTATTCCGAGTAGGATTCAGGGATTGAATGACTGTGACGAACTTCAAACTCGTGAGTGCTGGGCGTAGTGACAAACACAAAAGGAGGGTGAATCCTATTCCAGTATGATCGAGAACCTTAGATGATTAGCCGTGCTGTGACAGAGCACTTGGACCTTTTTCACAAGAGGATGGGATGTAGCCATTGACAACGGTGATGCCCTTACATAAAGTTTGCCATGGAAAGGAGTAAGATTGATTGGATGAAGACAGCAGGAAAGCAGAGATCAGAGGAACGAAAGCATCTCTATACGCTTATCTGAAATTCTCACCAATGATTTACATAAGTATTTCTATCTTTATTTTCTATTTATTTATTATTTATTTTAAAAAACTCCATAACTATTTGATATCTGCCTGACTGAGATTTACAAGGTGACCATAACTTGCTTCATACCAACAATCTCCGTGGGATCGATCCTTACTCACGTAAGGTTTTATTACTTGGACGACCCAGTGCACTTGCTGGTTAGTTGTGCGAAGTTGTGAAGTTATGTTTGGACCATGGTATTGTGCACCAGTTATTGGCGCCATTGCCAGGGAGAGAACGAACAACAAATTTTATAACCTCTGAGTAACAATTTCGCATACCAAGTTTTTGGCGCCGTTGCCGGGGATTGTTTGAGTTTGGACAACTGACGGTTCATCGTGTTGCTCAGATTGGGTAATTTTCTTTTCAAAAAGTTTTCAAAAATCTTTCAAAAATTTCTCCTTTATTTTCAAAAAAAAAAAAAAAAAATTTAATTTATGTTCTTCAGAATTTTTAAGAATGAATTCTAGAGTTTCATAAAGCATGTGAAGCCTGGCTGGCTGCAAAGCCATGTCTAAATTCTTTTGGACTGGGGCTTCCAACCCAACATTATCAAGAGCAAGCTAGTTGTTGCTAATCCATCAGCTGCTGTATGCTTGATTTGTCACTTAAAGCTTGGCTGACCATTGGCCATGTCTAGTGTTTTGGACCGGAGTTTTCATTAAAAGCTTGGCTGGCTAGTGAGCCATGTCTAATTCCTGGACTGAAACTTTAGACTAAGAATGCAAGATTCCTGGAATTCATATTAAAAATTTTGGAATCCTTATTTTTCCTTTTCAAATTAATTTTCGAAAAATACCAAAAAAATTAGAAAATCATAAAAATCAAAAAAATATTTAATGTTTCTTGTTTGAGTTTTGAGTCAATTTTAAGTTTGGTGTCAATTGCATGTTTTAAAGTTTGCATAAAATTTTCGAAAAATTCATGCATTCATAGTATTCTTCATGATCTTCAAGTTGTTCTTGGTAATAAAACTTTTTAAAATTTAGTTGTTTCTTATGAGTCATATCAAATTTTCAATTTAAAAATCTTATCTTTTTCAAAATCTTTTTCAAAAATCAAATCTTTTTCATTTCTCTTATTTATTTTCGAAAATTTTAAAAATATTTTTCAAAAATCTTTTTCCTAATTTTATCTCATAATTTTCGAAAATATCATCATCAATTAATGTTTTGATTCAAAAATTTCAAATTTGTTACTTGTTAAGAAAGATTCAAACTTTAAGTTCTAGAATCATATCTTGTGATTCCTTGTGAATCAAGTCATTAATTGTGGTTTTAAAAATAAAATCTTTTTCAAAACTAATTTCAATCATATCTTTTCAAAAATATCTTTTTATTTTATCTTTTTCAAATATCTTTTCTAACTTCTTATTTTCTTATCTTTTAAAAATTGATTTTCAAAATTTGTTTCAACTAACTAATTAACTTTTTGTTTGTTTCTTATCTCTTTCAAAACTACCTAACTAACTATCCCTATCTAATTTTCAAAAATACCTCCCTCTTTTTCAAAAATTCTTTTTAATTAATTAATTGTTTCAATTTTAATTTTAATTTTATCTTAATTTTTGAAAATCATTAACTTTTTCAAAAATGAATTTTCGAAATTCTTTCTCTCATCTCCTTCTATTTATTTATTCATCTACTAACACTTC
>NC_029785.2:128590259-128630940 GCF_000816755.2 Arachis ipaensis | reverse complement strand
TGAAACCCCTCCTAGTACTCTCCCAAGCAATACAGAAGAGAATCCAAAAGGAGAGTGCAAGGCCATTGAATTGACCATCATGGCCGAACCAACAAGAGAGGAGAAGGACGTGAATCCCAAGGAGGAAGACCCCCTGGGACGTCCAGTGATCAATAAGGAGTTTCCCTCTGAGGAACTAAAGGAATCTGAGACTCATCTAGAGACCATAGAGATTCCATTAAACCTCCTTATGCCATTCATGAGTTCTGATAAGTATTCTTCTTCTGAAGAGAATGAGGATGTCACTGAAGAACAAGTTGCCAAGTTCCTTGGTGCAATCATGAAGCTGAATGCCAATTTATTTGGTAATGAGACTTGGGGAGATGAACCTCCTTTGTTCACCAATGAACTAAATGCATTGGATCAACTAAGATTGCCTCAGAAGAAACAGGATCCTGGAAATGTCCTAATACCTTGCACCATAGGCACCATGATCTTTGAAAAGGCTCTATGTGACCTTGGGTCAGGAATAAACCTCATGCCACTCTTTGTAATGGAGAAACTGGGAATCTTTGAGGTACAAGCTGCTAAAATCTCATTAGAGATGGCAGACAATTCCAGAAAACATGCTTATGGACAAGTAGAGGACATATTAGTAAAGGTTGAAGGCCTTTACATCCCTGCTGATTTCATAATCCTAGATACTGGGAAGGATGAGGATGAATCCATCATCCTTGGAAGACCCTTCCTAGCCACAGCAAGAGCTGTGATTGATGTTAACAGAGGTGAACTAGTCCTTCAATTGAATGAGGACTCCCTTGTGTTTACAACTCAAGGTTATCCTTCTATAAACATGGAAAAGAGGCACAGTAAGCTTCTCCCACTGCAGAGTCAACCAGAGCCCCCACAGTCCCATATCCAAACTCTAAGTTTGGTGTTGGGAGGCCACAACCAAACTCTAAGTTTGGTGATGAACTCCCATATCCAAACTCTAAGTTTGGTGTTGGGAAGTCTCAATAATGCTCTGAACATCTGTGAGGCTCCATGAGAGCCCACTGTCAAGCTATTGACATTAAAGAAGCGCTTGTTGGGAGGCAACCCAATTTTTATTTATCTAATTTCTATTTATTTTTATTGTTATTTCATGTTTTATTAGGTTCATGATCATGTGGAGTCACAAAATAAATATAAAAATTGAAAACAGAATAAAAAACAGCAGAAGAAAAATCACACCCTGGAGGAGGATCTTACTGGCGTTTAAACGCCAGTAAGGAGCATCTGGCTGGCGTTCAACGCCATAACAGAGCATGGATCTGGCGTTGAACGCCAGAAACAAGCAGCATCCTGGCGTTCAGACGCCAGAAATGCACACTGAGGAAGAGCTGGCGCTGAACGCCAGAAACAAGCATCTGGCTGGCGTTCAACGCCAGAAATATGCTGCATCTGGGCGCTGAACGCCCAGAACAAGCATCAATTCGGCGTTTAAACGCCAGAATTTCATGCAAAGACATTTTACATGCCTAATTGGTGCAGGGATGTAAATCCTTGACACCTCAGGATCTGTGGACCCACAGGATCAACTCAGCATCTGTGGACCCCACAGGATCCCTACCTACCACCACTCACTCTCTTCCATCTTCTCAATGTTCATCCTCTCTTCCCAATAAATACTCTTCCCCAAAACTCTTCACCAATCACCTCAATCTCTCTTCCCTATCACTACTTCACCACTCACATCCATCCACTCTTCCCCATAAACCTACCTCATAAACTCCACCTACCTTCAAAATTCAAAATCAATTTTCCACCCAAACCCACCCTATATGGCCGAAACTAAACCCTCCCTCCCCTCCCTATATAAAGCCCTCCATTCTTCCTCATTTTCACACAACACAACACTCTTTTCCCCCTTCTTGGCCGAATACACCTCTCCCTCCTCTCCTCCATATTTTCTTCTTCTTCTTCATCTATTCTTTCTTTTCTTGCTCGAGGGCGAGCAATATTCTAAGTTTGGTGTGGTAAAAGCATAAGCTTTTTGTTTTTCCATTACCATTGATGGCACCTAAGACCGGAGAATCCTCTAGAAAAGGGAAAGGGATGACAAAAGCTTCCACCTCCGAGTCATGGGAGATGGAAAGATTCATCTCCAAAGCTCATTAAGACCACTTCTATGATGTTGTGGCCAATAAGAAGGTGATTCCCGAGGTCCCTTTCAAGCTCAAGAGAAATGAGTATTCGGAGATCCGACATGAAATCCAAAGAAGAGGTTGGGAAGTTCTAACAAACCCCATCCAACAAGTCGGCATCCTAAGGGTTCAAGAGTTCTATGTCAATGCATGGATCACTAAGAACCATGATCAAAGTAAGAACCCGAACCCAAAGAATTATCTCACCATGGTTCGGGAAAAATACTTAGATTTTAGTCCGGAAAATGTGAGGTTGGCGTTTGACTTGCCTATGATGCAAGGAGATGCACGCCCCTACACTAGAAGGGTCAATTTTGATCAAAGGTTGGACCAAGTCCTCACGGACATATGTGTGGAAGGAGCTCAATGGAAGATTGACTCAAAAGGCAAACCGGTTCAACTTAGAAGACTGGACCTCAAGCCTGTGGCTAGAGGATGGTTGGAGTTCATCCAATGCTCCATCATCCCCACTAGCAACCGATCTGAAGTTACTGTGAATCGGGCCATCATGATTCATAGCATCATGATTGGTGAGGAAGTAGAAGTTCATGAAGTCATCTCCCTTGAACTCTACAAAATAGCCGAAAAGCCCTCCCCCTTGGCAAGGCTAGCTTTCCCTCATCTTATTTGCCATCTATGTTATTCAGCTGGAGCTTTCATAGAAGGAGACATTCCCATTGAGGAAGAGAAGCCCATCACTCATAGAAGAGCTCAAGGACATCATTGGTTCCTCAAGAAGGAAACGCCACCATCACTAAGGTGGACTCATTCCTTGTCCTTAAATTTTCTGTTTTTCGTTTTCTTTATATTAAGTGCTTATCCATGTTTGTGTCTTATTACATGATCATTAATCTGAAAAATCATAAAAATGATTCTTGAAGCAAGAAAAAGCAGTGAATACAAAAGCTTGCAAAAAAAAAAAATAGAAAGAAAAAAATGGCAAAAAAAAAAATTAGAAAGAAAGAGAAAAAGCAAGCAGAAAAAGCCAAAAGCTCTTAAAACCAAAAGGCAAGAGCAAAAAGCCAATAACCTTTAAAACCAAAAGGCAAGGGTAAATAAAAAAGGATCCCAAGGCTTTGAGCATCAGTGGATAGGAGGGCCTAAAGGAATAAAATCCTGGCCTAAGCGGTTAAACCAAGCTGTCCCTAACCATGTGCTTGTGGCGTGAAGGTGTCAAGTGAAAACTTGAGACTGAGCGGTTAAAGTCAAGGTCCAAAACAAAAAAAGAGTGTGCTTAAGAACCCTGGACACCTCTAATTGGGGACTTTAGCAAAGCTGAGTCACAATCTGAAAAGGTTCACCCAATTATGTGTCTGTGGCATTTATGTATCCGGTGGTAATACTGAAAAACAAAGTGCTTAGGGCCACGACCAAGACTCATAAAGTAGCTGTGTTCAAGAATCAACATACTGAACTAGGAGAATCAATAACACTATCTAAACTCTGAGTTCCTATAGATGCCAATCAGTATGAACCTCAATGGATAAAGTGAGATGCCAAAACTATTCAAGAGGCAAAAAGCTACAAGTCCTGCTCATCTGATTGGAGCTATGTTTCATTGATAGTTTGGAATTTATAGTATATTCTCTTCTTTTTTTCCTATTTGATTTTCAGTTGCTTGGGGACAAGCAACAATTTAAGTTTGGTGTTGTGATGAGCGGATAATTTATACGCTTTTTGGCATTGTTTTTAGTATGTTTTTAGTAGGATCTAGTTACTTTTAGGGATGTTTTTATTAGTTTTTATGTTAAATTCACATTTCTAGACTTTACTATGAGTTTGTGTGTTTTTCTGTGATTTCAGGTATTTTCTGGCTGAAATTGAGGGACTTGAGCAAAAATCAGATTCAGAGGTTGAAGAAGGACTGCTGATGCTGTTGGATTCTGACCTCCCTGCACTCAAAGTGGATTTTCTGGAGCTACAGAACTCAAAATGGCGAGCTTCCAATTGCGTTGGAAAGTAGACATCCAGGGATTTCCAGCAATATATAATAGTCCATACTTTGGCTGAGTTTAGACGACGCAAAAAAGGGTTGAACGCCAGTTCTACGCTGCAGTCTGGAGTTAAACGCCAGAAACACGTCACGAACCAGAGTTGAACGCCAAAAACACGTTACAACTTGGCGTTCAACTCCAGAAGAAGCCTCTGTATGTGTAAACTTCAAGCTCAGCCCAAGCACACACCAGGTGCGCCCCGGAAGTGGATTTATGCATCAATTACTTACTTCTATAAACCCTAGTAGCTAGTTTAGTATAAATAGAACTTTTTACTAGTCTTTTAGACATCTTATGATTTTTTAGTTCATCTTTGGATCATATTGATCACGTTTGGGGGCTGGCCATTCAGCCATGCCTGAACCTTTCACTTATGTATTTTCAACGGTAGAGTTTCTACACTCCATAGATTAAGGTGTGGAGCTCTGCTGTTCCTCATGAATTAATGCAAAGTACTACTGTTTCTTTATTCAATTCAACTTATTCCGCTTCTAAGATACTCATTCGTACTCCAACATGAATGTGATGAACGTGACAATCATCATCATTCCCCCACGAACGCGTGCCTGACAACCACTTCTGTTCCACCTTAGATTGAATGAATATCTCTTGGATCTCTTAATCAGAATCTTCGTGGTATAAGCTAGATTGATGGCGGCATTCATGAGAGTCCAGAAAGTCTAAACCTTGTTTGTGGTATTCTGAGTAGGATTCAGGGATTGAATGACTGTGACGGACTTCAAACTCGCGAGTGCTGGGCGTAGTGACAGACGCAAAAGGAGGGTGAATCCTATTCCAGTATGATCGAGAACCTTAGATGATTAGCCGTGCTGTGACAGAGCATTTGGACTTTTTTCACAAGAGGATGGGATGTAGCCATTGACAACGGTGATGCCCTTACATAAAGTTTACCATGGAAAGGAGTAAGATTGATTGGATGAAGACAGCAGGAAAGCAGAGATAAGAGGAACGAAAGCATCTCTATACGCTTATCTGAAATTCTCACCAATGATTTACATAAGTATTTCTATTTTTATTTTCTATTTATTTGTTATTTATTTTCGAAAACTCCATAACTATTTGATATCCGCCTGACTGAGATTTACAAGGTGACCATAGCTTGCTTCATACCAACAATCTCCGTGGGACCGACCCTTACTCACGTAAGGTTTTATTACTTGGACGACCCAGTGCACTTGCTGGTTAGTTGTGCGAAGTTGTGAAGTTATGTTTGGACCATGGTATTGTGCACCAGTTATTGGCGCCATTTCCAGGGAGAGAATGAACAACAAATTTTACAACCTCTGAGTAACAATTTCGCATACCAATTACTAAAATAACTTAGAAGGGCCCGACATAATGAGGTCGGCCCAAAACATAAAGTTTTAAAAGTAATCCCTGAAAGAGACCTGAACCAGGTCCAAGAAAGAGGATTACTAAAATAACTTAGAAGGGCTCGACATAATGAGGTCAGCCCAAAACATAAAGTTATAAAAGTAATCCCTGAAAGAGACCTGAACAAGGTCCAAGAAAGAGGATTACTAAAATAACTTAGAAGTGCCCGACATGATGAAGTCGGCCCAAAACATAAAGTTATAAAAGTAATCCCTGAAAGAGACCTGAACAAGGTCCAAGAAAGAGGATTACTAAAATAACTTAGAAGATCCCGACATGACGAAATCGGCCTCCCAAAAACCTTGACCTGAACAAGGTCCAAACAAAACGAATTACTAGAAATAACTTCAGGCCAAAGTGAGGAAACCAACATACAAGATGGATCCAAAGAGGTCAGACAACAAAGTTCCAACACTCCCAAAAAACCTAAAAAGGTACCAAGACAGATGCAGACAGATATGTTACGAAAAACATAAGTTATAATAAACTCAAGAGGCTACCAAAATCAGCCCCAAGAGCTTGGAAACTAATTTGTTTTTCAAAATGAAGTTGCTAAACAAGCAACTCAGGAAGTAGCAAAAAGTCAGAACCACCATTTACAAAACATAAAGTTCAAACGCCCACAAGCCGGGCTATCCACACAAATATCTAGAAAAAATCATTGAGAATCCGAAGGCTTCTCGGCAGCATCAACACGGGTGGAAGGAGGACGAGTCTGATGAGGCACCGCATCCACGGTCCCATCATCCTGGTTCAAGATTTGACAATCAGGCTCTGACTCGGGATGACCAGCCTCAGAGGAAGGAGCTGAAGAAGTAGGCACAACGGAAGCTTTAGAGGCAGGCACTGAAGGAGGGTCAACATCATCATCATCAGGGACAATCTTACCGTCCTTTACGACGTTATCCAAGCTGAAGAGAGTAAGGTCGAGCTCAGGTGCAAGAACCCAGACCTGCTCCTTCAGGTTCTCATAAGCAGAAGTTACACTACCTACAAGGTGACCCTGGAGCTCGGCGTAATCAACTCGGGCAGACTCTAAATCATCCCTGAGACGCATCATCTCCCTATAAGTTGTGACATAAATTTCCTTGTGCTTCAACGCCGTGTCTTCAGCCAACTTCGCAGAAGCCGCCAAGGCAATTGAACTGGCCTTTTCACCCTCCAACTCTTTCTCCAACTTAGTCACCCTCACCTCAAGTTCCTCCTTTAAACCCTTCATTTGGTCGAACTCCAACTTAGCCTCCTCCATAAAAGCCTTAGTAGCATGAATGGGAAGATCTTGAGCAGTCCGATATAAAGCCGCCCCCATATGTGCCATTTTTACGCTGCTTCGAGTAATAAAGTCCAAATGGAGAAGGAGAGAAACATCGTTAGTAGGAATGGTGCCATAAGGACTAATTTGCTAGTCCACAAACTCAACAGCATCAAAATCAGGGGCATCAAGGTTAAAGGGTTCAGCGGTTTTTTGCTTTTTCGGTGGAGGAGCGCCAGAGGTAACGACAGAAGCCTATGGAGGATCAACCAAATGAACCCAAGGAGTAGGAATTATCCTCCTCAGTCCAAAAGAGCTCGGTACAGGTGGCTTAGACTGAACCTGAGAAGACCCCTCCCCAGCCATCTTGGCCGAGATGTTCTGAACTGCAGTAGCTTTCCTCGCCTTCTTAAAGGCCTTTATAGATTCTTTATTTTTAATCATCTCTGCAAATAAACATTATAGCAAAAGACCAAGTTATGAATCAAAGAAGAGAAAAGAAATAAACTCGACAAAATAAAGCAAAAATACAAAAGAGAAATCGACCACTACCCAGCTCAGCTCGGAGAAGAGAGGGATTTCCTAGGAATTTCTTTGTATCAAGATAGGGAGGCTGCCCCCAATTTTCTTCCAACACAGTCACAAATGCTTGCTCAGCCTCATCTAACATCTCCCACGTATATTTAGACACCATTACATTCTTTTGCCATTCTAAAGGAAAGACAGGCTCGTCATTTTCATCCAGAAAAAAAGGGCCGAGCTCGCTCAACATCTCGGACCCTGAAAAAGTAATTCTTAAAGTCACAAAAAGATTCATCAAACATGGAAAAAACCTTCTTCCCCTGGGTAGCTCGGAAAGAAACCCAGGCGGCCTTCTTCTTAACCACCCCAGGCTTTGTCAAAACAAAGAGATAAAAGAAGAGGGATTGCGAAGCAAGGATACCAAGTTCGTGACACAGCAATTGAAAGATTTTTATAAAACCCCAGGAGTTGGGGTGAAGCTGAGATGGAGCTACGTTACAAGACCACAATAGGTTGGTCTCTAAGGGGGTAAAAGGAAGAGTAATATTCATTTGACTAAAAAAGAAGTCGTATGCATAGAAAAAGGGACGTTCTCCAACAACTCGGGTAGAAAAACAAACCCTTTCTTCAGAGTTAGGGGATACAAGCTCATAATTCTTTTCATCACTACCATTACTACAAATCCTATGAAATTGCGTAAGCTGCTGACAAAACTCGGAGTCGACCAAAGAAACACACAGAAGAACCTTAGAATCCACCCAATCGGCCATGCCCTCAGGGACTTGGGAAGATGTCTCAACAATATTTTTGCGAGAAGACATGAGGTCAACTAGTCCTACAGCAAGAAAGAAGAAAATAGATTACCAACCAAAAACACCTCGGGCAAAAGTCAAAATCAACTCATAAGCAGAGCATGATTCAAGCATACAAACAAGTAAAAGGAAAACCCCAAGACAAGGTCCAGGGGCATCCTTTGGAGGCAGTGACAAAGTAAGGACTCAGAAAAAATCTACGAGACTAACATTCCAACAAAACTCTCAGCAAAGAAAAGCCCTTTTTCAATAAAAAAGTAAACAACAAATACCAAACAGGAGGACATCAAAGACGCAACCTTTTTCAAAAGAATCAAATGAAGTTATTATTCCGGAAAGCTACAAAATCAAAAGGCAGCAAAACATGCAAAGCCCTAAAAAACCTCAATCATCAGGAGAAATGCCAGAAACACGTATCACAGCAACAATCGGACATAACGACGTGAAAAGGTTCAAACTTTCCAGCATGCATTCAAACAAAAAATCAAAGCTTTACCAAAGAACCGAAGGCAAAGCGACGAAAGAAGTAAAGAAGCAGAAAGTAAAACCAACCTGGAAAGAGGAGAAAGCTTCAAAGAAGTTGAAGATGGAAGATAGAATCCGGAATCGCCTTTAAAAGAGAGCACCAACAATCGCCAAGCAACGTCGCTGGAAGAAATGCGAAAATACAAAAACAGAAAGTGAGAAAGAAAAGGGGAAGTTACAAGTAAAATAGAGAAGAGAAACCGTTTTCTGTGTGTAAAGTTCAAAATAAAAGAGCCAAGGAAAACGGGGCATTAAAAATCAATTAATGAGGGTATTAAACCCTCGCACATTCCCAAGACCAGAGCGTTAATGCAAAAGCGCGTGCTTAAGAAAACGTTCCGCATTCAAAAAAGATTCTACAGAGAGGAAGTCGACAGATGCTCGAGTTCGGCTTCACTAGAGAAGGATCGAAGTCCCAAAACTAAGACTCGACCTTAAAAAAAAGACCGAGCTCGAGCAGGGGCACTGTTCATACCCTGGGTCGAACTGTCCGATCCGGAATGTTTAGCGACAAAGCGACCGACCTCTTCAGGTCAGACCATCCGACCTCTTCTCAAAGAGGTCGGCCAAATTGCTAGGAAAGCCCAATAAAGGGCCCAAATAGAGGAACGCGACCCAAATCATAAGGCAGCCCAAGCTTATAAGAGATAAGGGCGGTTCCCTTGAAGATAAGATGACCTCGCTCAAAGATAAGATAAAGATAACTAACTTATCTTATCTAAAAAAGGTCACTTCTCACCATTATAAATACACTGGAGCACCCAGGTATAGCTCATACTCTGATTCTACAAAAAACCTGCTTAATACCCATGCTAACTTAAGCATCGGAGTCCCTTGCAGGTACCACCACTCTCTGGTGACAAAGGATCAGCAGCGTTGCCAGCCCTACAAGTCGGATGCGGCAGCTCCGGCCACCACCTACACGCTGGACACGTCATCTCCGATCAGCACAAAAGATCTCGTCCGAGATCGACCTACAATTTCAGGTAACCCTCGGAACAGTTAGAATATGAAAAATCTTAAGAATTTAAAAATCTATTAAAATTGTACTGTGCTGAGTTGATAGGAGGTTTTGGATTTTGGGCCGGTTTTAGACCTTGGGCCGGCTATAGAGCTAAGGGCTCCACGGCGTTTTGAGTCGTTAGACTCGAAAATTGAATCCGTAATAGTAGTATTTCGGTAAACTCAAGGTTCTGAAAATCAGACCGATTATTAAACCGTTCTAGTTACTAATTTACTGATTTATTAGTTTAATCGGTTCAACATGGTTCAATTGAAAAAATTGTTATAATAAAATAATAAATAACTTATAAATAAATATCTTAAAATATAATTTTAGTCTAATATAAATTTCAAGATGTCTTCTAAATTTAAAACACTACAAATGTCATCAAGCAAAGGCTTATGAATTTATTTAAGTACAAACTCAAAATTTAAACACAAAAAGTCAAAAACAAAATAACAATCAATTTTCACTGAATTTAGACCTAATCTAAAAACTAACTTCTTTACTTACTCAGCCGACACTTATAGCACGGACACCTAGATACCTCTTGAGACCTAAACGGTTTCATATTAAAGACATACGCAACAAACGCGTTAACCTCCTCAAATAATTCAGGTTTTAAACCCCTCGGTCCACTGTTGTCCCCATCATACATCCACAAACGATGACTTAGAACCATCTTGCAACAAACACCCTAAAATTCATCCAACAACACAATTTATTAAAATTTTTAGAAAATTCAACAGGGTGTCCCCTTATTAAAATCTCTAACTAAATTTGATTATCATTTTCTCATAAACCAAACATGTTTTAAACAATTTAAACGAAATTTCGGCTGAACTTTTCCTTAATTCAGAAATATTCACCAAATAAATTTAACAGTTTTCACAGAGAAAAGAGATGCAGACATAACTTAGAACAAATACGATTCAATAGCACATCAAATCTTAACCATTTTAGTGCACAACCCCTTATAATTCCAAAATTTTCTAACAAACAAGGGTTTCGAGAAGGCGCCTTTACGCGGCCTTCTCCCACTTCCGTCCTAAAATGCAATCTTAGAAAAAATAAGTCTAGCACAAAACTTAAACAATTGATTATATTTAGAGATAGAAAACCTATGTGAAACACGAATGCATAGAATACGGAAGAAACGAACTCCAATTGATTTCAGAGAAATAGTACCGTCCTAATAAAAAAGAAAACTTATTAAATTCATAAGGTGAAACTAATTCAACAAACTAACCAAAGTCTTCCAACAGCTCAAGCACTCTTAATCTCACCCTACTTAACCTACCTTAACTTAATTTAATTTATATTTACATTAAATTAACATAAGAGATCCTAATTGCAAACTTCATTACACTAATTTAATCAATAATTTGATAATAAAATACCTAACAAAATACTGAACTCACAAAAAATCTGAAAAAAATAATAAAACTAAACCAAATCTTAATCACAAACTTCATTACACTAATTTAATCAATAATAATTTGATAAAATACCAAACAAAATTCTAGGCTTACAAAAAAATCTGAAAATAATAAAAAAAACTATACTAAATCCTAATTACAAATTTCATTATACTAATTTAATCAATAATTTCATAAGAACTTAATAAAATTCTAAACTCACAAAAACATCTTAAAAAAAATATAAAAACTATGCCAAAATTATTTTTGATGGTGGTTACAGGATGGTGGAGGCGTGGTGGTGACAGGAAGCGGCAGTGTCCACAAACGCGAATAGCAGTGATATTCCCAATGGCTTCAGCAGTGACCGACAGCTTCAGTGGCGACAACGGAGGCTCTAGCTGGTGGTGGCGACGCTGACAGCTTCAGGACTGAAGAGAGAAGACGAGAGGAGCAAGAGAGAAGAAAGATAGTGAGTTCGTAGAATTGAGGGGAAAGGGTCCACGTTTGAAGTTTATCCCAATTTCACCGTCAGATTTACTGGCAGAAATTTTCAACAGTAAATTGCCTAGACACAGCGTTTCACTAAACCGATATACCGATGGAAGATTTGCGGGTAAAGTTGGCACTAATGAAATAAGATTTCGCGCCAATGATTACTGTCAGATTTAGTATCGGAACATAAAATCCGACAGTAACTAAAAGAGCAGAAACAGCAAACCTCATATGACAAATATGGTTAGCAAGGAACAGATGGGTATTCGAAGGTAGAACCACCCCTTCTACAACTATGGTAGAAATGGCAAGGAGAAGTGTGCCAAAGAGAAGAAGAGAACCCTGAGTTATTATCTTACCTTTCTATTTTTTTATGTTAAATCATTTTATTAAAGATGGAACTTCGTATCCTCTTTTTATGTTACTTGCCTGTAGTCCAAATTGGACCAATTTTCAGTAATAAAATTGCATAATTTAAAAAAAAAAATACAAAAAATGCTGCTAAATCCAACGATAATAATTGCCGCTAAATCTGACGGTATTCAGTGTGTTTCTTATAGTGACAAATTTTTCTTCTATGTTCTGTCTTAATTTTATTATGATTTTATAAGACAAAAATAAAATATCTCCTACATAATTATTTTAGCAGAGATTGTAACATCTAAAATTCAATCTATTTTTGTAACCAAGTTAAAATCTGTTATAGGTTTAAACCTCATTCTTTAGCCCATTAATAACTTTCAAATGTATTTTTTTTAATCAACTTAAATTTGTAGGAGAAATGATATTATAATATAGTATAAGAACTTTTATAATCTAAAAATTCAAAATTTAATTCTTCCACAATTATTAGAAAAACATAAATTTTAAAATTCGTGACAACTAAAAAGTTATTGTTTAAAAAAATCTATATAATTGCATATAAGTTATTAAATTAAGTTTTTTAATTAAAAAGTTAATACATTATAATTTAAATGACATAATTTTTTCATACTTACTTATATAAGAAATTGTGTGAGTTTAAATTTCTCTATCTTTTAATAAAAAAATTATTAAAATATTTTCAAATAAAATTAAGATTCAATTTTCAAACTAACTAATATCTCACTAAATATTACTAATTTATGGTTTCAGAATTCAAAATAAAAGTAAATCCGATCTCTAAAAAGAATACAATTAAGGGCTAAACTATACGGGCAGTAATCATCACTCTTAATTTATCTAATGAGAAGTGTTAGGAATCAACAGATTTTGTGAGTTATAGTCATCAATAATATATTTAAGGTGCACCTATATTTAATGATATAAAATTTCATCTAATAGTAATCACTCATTTCTAAGTACTAGCGTAGACTTTCCCTTATCCAATATAATGGGGTTTATTTGCATTTTCTACATGGTGGGTATTGCTGGCTTCAACTGTCCACCATGGAAAGTCATTCTCCTTATCTTGATGAACAGAGGCAGCAGCCACTAAGAATCTACTTCATCCCATTCCTCGCAGCCGGTCACATGCTCCCTCTCAGCGACATAGCAAGAGTCTTCGCCGCACGTGGCCACCGCGTGACCATCATCACTACCCCCTCCAACGCCCAAGTCATCCGCACCTCCACTCCCCACCACCCCAACTTCCTTCTCCATACTGTCCCCTTCCCCTCCCAAGAAGTAGGACTCCCCGACGGCATCGAGAACCTCTCAGACACCTTCGACGACGACACCTTCATGAAGGTGTTCAACGGTATGGACACTCTCCGTGAGCCCATTGAACACTTTCTGGGCCACCACCCACCCGATTGTATCGTCGCTGACTTCATGTTCCCGTGGGTGGAAGACTTGGCCAACAAGCTCCGCGTCCCAAGGTTGGTCTTCAATGGCTTCTCCCTCTTCGCCATCTGCGCCGTCGAGTCCTTCAGGGCACACCCGGTCCCTCCCGATGCTTCGCCTCCCTTTCTCATCCATGACTTCCCTCACTCTGTCACCTTGAAAGCAACCCCACCAACGCTTTTAAGGGAGGTCCTAGAGTCGACGTTTGAGGCAGAGCTCAGAAGCCACGGCATCATCCTCAACAATTTCGTGGAGCTCGACGGAGAAGAGTACGTCCAGTACTACGAGAGAACAACGGGGCATAAGGTCTGGCATCTTGGCCCTGCGTGTCTTCTTCACAGAACCGCTGAAGAAAAAGCGGAGAGAGGACAGAAGAGCGTGTTGAGCGTTCAGAAGTGCATGAGCTGGCTCGACTCTAAGAATCCAAACTCTGTGGTCTACATATGCTTTGGGAGTCTATGCTGCTTCCCGGATTGCCAGCTGTACGAGATAGCATGCGCGGTGGAAGCATCGGGTTGTGAATTCATATGGGTGGTACGGGAGAAGGAGGGGAAAGAGGAGGAGGAAGAAATGAAAGAAAAGTGGCTGCCAAAGGGGTTTGAGGAGAGGAATTCAAAGAGGGGAATTATCATAAGAGGGTGGGCCCCACAGGTTTTAATATTGAGGCACTCCGCCGTGGGTGGGTTTTTGTCTCACTGCGGGTGGAACTCTACTGTGGAAGCCATCAGTGCTGGGGTTCCGATGATAACGTGGCCAATGCACTCGGAACAGTTCTATAATGAAAAACTGATAACTGAGGTGCGCGGGGTTGGAGTGGAGGTTGGTGTAGATGAATGGAGGTCAACTGGCTATGGCCAAAGAGAGAAGGTTGTGGGAAGAGGTTGCATAGAGGTGGCTATAAGGAGGTTGATGGATGGTGGCAATGAAGCCCAAGAAATCAGACTGCGCGCTCAAGAGCTTGGGAAGAAGGCTAGAGCTGCTGTTCAAGAAGGTGGCTCATCCCTTAACAATTTCACTGCCTTGATTGATGAGCTTCAACGTTTGAGAGATTGCAAGCATGTGGATTGATCATTGGTGCACGAAATTGTGATGTCCAGGCTCAAACTATTCCTGGCACGTGAGCAACTTGGTACGCGTAATCGTGATTACACATTCATAATTTGTCACAACTTCGATACAACTAACCAGCAAGTGCACTGGGTCGTCCAAGTAATACCTTGTTTCGGCCATATGGGTGGGTTTGGGTGGGAAATTGGTTTTGAATTTTTGAAGGTAGGTGGAGTTTATGAGGTAGGTTTATGGGGAAGAGTGGATGGATGTGAGTGGTGAAGAGGTGATGGGGAAGAGAGTTTGAGGTGATTGGTGAAGGATTTTTTTGGGGAAGAGTGTTTATGGGGTTGTGTGAAAGAGAGTGATGAGAAGAAGTGAGTGGAGGTAGGTGGGGATCCTGTGGGGTCCACAGATCCTGAGTTGATCCTGTGGGGTCCACAGATCCTAAGATGATCCTGTGGGGTCCACAGATCCTGAGGTGTCAAGGCATTTACATCCCTGCACCCATTAGGCATGTAAAAATGCCTTTGTGCCCAACTCTGGGCGTTCAGCGCCAGGTTGGTGGCCATTTTGGGCGTTCAACGCCCATTTGTGTGCCATTTCTGGCGTTGAACGCCAGAACCATGCCTGCTCTGGCGTTCAGCGCCCAGAAGCTGCCCATTTTGGGCGTTCAGCGCTAGAACCATGCTCTGTTCTGGCGCTGAACGCCAGACAGATGCTCCTCCAAGGTGTGATTTTTCTTCTGCTGTTTTTGATTCCGTTTTCAATTTTTATATTTATTTTGTGACTCCACATGATCATGAACCTAAGAAAACATGAAAAACAATAAAAATAGAGTTAGATAAATAAACATTGGGTTGCCTCCCAACAAGCGCTTCTTTAATGTCAATAGCTTGACAGTGGGCTCTCATGGAGCCTCACAGATGTGTAGAGCTTTGTTGAAACTCTCCAACACCAAACTTAGAGTTTGACTGACTTGATTCATAAGAAATCACAAGATATGATTCTAGAACTTAAAGTTTGAATCTTTCTTAACAAGCAAGTAACAAACTTCAAATTTTTGAATCAAAACATTAATTGATTATGTTATTTTCGAAAATTTGATATAAAAATAAGAAAAAGATTTTTGAAAAATATTTTTAGAATTTTCGAAAATAACTAAGAAATTTGAAAAAGATTTGATTTTTGAAAAAGATTTTGAAAAAGATAAGATGTTCAAATTGAAAATTTGATTTGACTCATAAGAAACAACTTGATTTTAAAAATTTTTGAAAAAGTCAACTCAAATTTTCGAATTTGATGAGAGAAAAAGGGAAAGATATTTTTTTTGATTTTTGAATTTTTATGATGCAAGGGAAACACAAGAAAAATGATGCAATGCATGAAATTTTTAGATCAAACAATGAATGCATGCAAGAATGCTATGAATGTCAAGATGAACACCAAGAACACTATGAATGTCATGATGAACATCAAGAACATATTTTTGAAAAATTTTTAATGCTAAGAAAACATGCAAGACACCAAACTTAGAATTCTTTAATGCTTAGACACTAAGAATTCAAGAATGCATATGATAAACATGAAAAGACACAAAACAAAAAATCATCAAGATCAAACAAGAAGACTTACCCAAGAACAACTTGAAGATCATGAAGAACACTATGAATGCATGAATTTTCGAAAAAAAATGCAAGATGCACGACACCAAATTTATAACATGACTCAAGACTCAAACAAGAAACAGAAAAATATTTTTGATTTTTATGATTTTCTAATTTTTTTTGGTATTTTTCGAAAATTATATGAAAAAGAAAAAATAAGGATTTCCAAAATTTTTAACATGAATTCCAGGAATCTTGCATTCTTAGTCTAAAGCTTCAGTCCAGGAATTAGACATGGCTCACTAGCCAGCCAAGCTTTCAAAGAAAGCTCCAGTCCAAAACACTAGACATGGCCAATGGCCAGCCAAGCTTTAGCATTTAACACCAGAGTATATTGATCTTGATAACAAATTGTTGCTCATCATTTATCAAGTATGTAACTTACCTCTGATGGTTTGGAAGCCTCAGTCCAAAAGAATTTAGACATGGCTTTACAGCCAGCCAGGCTTCACATGCTTCCTGAAACACTAGAATTCATTCTTAAAAATCTTGAATAAAATTTTTGAAAACATTTTTATTTTTTTCGAAAACAGATGAGAGATTTTTGAAAGATTTTTGAAAAATTTTTGAAAACAAAATAAAATAGTCTACAAATTCATTACTATCTATTTATTAATATGAACTTTCGTATTTTAATATTTAGTTTTATATCCATACCTCATTTAGTTGCTTATTTTTAATGTAAAATATATTGTATTGATTAATCATACGTTAATTTTATAGTACATATTAGTTTATGTCTAATTTTTATCGAAATTATCTTAATATTTATGTTCCTGCCTAATATGAGATTTCGAGATATAGCTCGTTTCAGAAGGCAGCTCTTTATTTGGGCTCCTGCTATGAGTTGAGCTATAATCTCTTCGTCTGTCTATTCGACGTTGGAACCGAAACTAAAAACCTGTAAAAAGGATTCCGACGCTCAAGTCAATATTAAATCTTAAAAAACTAAACTTATCAAGTGGGGATCTCTCTTGTTCTTTGATGATCCGGTTACTTATGTTTATTCTCTATTTATTGTTGTGATATAACCGATCTTAGTGTTTGCAAATCGAGAATCATGGTCCCTTCCGTTGAGGTCCGAAATTTTCTTTATAAATAAAAAACCTGTTCCGAAGTGTAACATTGTAGTACGAGATAATAGGGACAGACCAGAGCCCCCAAACTTGATTTGCTATAGATACCGTGAAAGCAAGTTAAGCTTTCTTTAGGAACATCAATGTTATACTTCGGCTTATGTCCTGCTAGCCCCCAAAGCTTAAGTTGGGAGATGGCATCTTTTTCGAGTTTGGGTTTAGAAAAAGTTTTTAATGCTTTTAGAACGTGTGTCTCAGAAATCACAATTCGTATAATAATTACTGTCGGTTGGTTTTTCAAGAAGGCATTTTGTACGTTGATTTTTGAGTTGTAACTGAAACGTTTGTTTGATCAAACGGTGTAATCGCTTCTCCGTTTTCCATCGTGCGATAGTGGAACTATTTGGTTCGGTTATTACCTTTTTTACTTTTATTTTTTTTTTGGAAAAAACACCACCTCCCTGTTCCTTCTAATTTATCCAAGAAAATGACATCTAAAGATTTGTAACTTCTTCCTTCTCTTTTCACTTCGTATTCATTTTACTTTGCTTCCAATGAAAAAAGACAAAGTGGTTGAGGTAAAAGATGAGTGGTACCATTGGGTTCATGCGGACGAGAAGTGTTGTGCGTCCTTGTTTCAGAATATGAGGTCGTTAGCTATGCTGAGTAGGTCTAGCTGGGTAAGGGTAGAGAACCATATCGGGGTTGAATTTCTTTCTTATAATGGTGAAGAGAGAGTTTGCAAAAATAGAGGGAACTGAGCATATTTTTATTTTTACAGTTGTGTATAGACGGAGCTTCATGTGAAGTTTCCTTTTACTAATTTTAAGTGCCAAGTGTTAACTCAGTTGAACTATGCTCTGCTACAGTTACGTCCTAATTCTTAGGCTTTTCTTCGAGCCTTTGAATGTCTTATCAATTTTCTTAAAGTTAATCTGTCGCTTATCCTGTTTTTCTCCTTATTCTAATCGAAAGGGGTGCGGAAGGGTTTGTTGGTAAACCTTAATAGTTACCCAGGTCGCTCCTTATTTGTTTTGTACAAGTCCTCCTTAAAAAGTTTTAAAGAGATGTTTATGAAAGTTCGATCCAAAGAGACTGAATATGCTTTTTACTTGGACAAAGAACTATCGAAAAAATTTTCACTGTACTGGTGTCCGGAGCCCATGCAAATTTTGGATGCTGTGGGTAGGACTCACGATCAGGAGTTGGTATTAGATTACCTCATTGATTATTTTTCATCTGGAAGTTGCTTTCGATTCCTGAGATGCTAAACAATGAGTTTGATAAGGAATCCTTGGTAAGATACACAGGTAGCGTTTTTTGACATTTGTGTAGACTTTTCGTTTTAAGTGTTGTTTGCTGACACATCCTTTGTTCCTTGCAGGTGGTAAAGTGCCAAGCTTGTCTTAAGCTCGTATGAGGTCTTTTTTAAAAAAGAAGAAAATTGATAAAGATGGCTCCCAAAAGACTATTATCCCTGAGGCAGCTCAGTCTAGTGCACGCCCTGAAAGTGTTAAAAGAAAAAGGGTTGGGTCGGAGAAGTCGTTGGAGGTGCTATCTGCCGTAAATGTCGATCTCAGCTTTAGTGTTCAATATAAAAGACCAAAAAAATGTGATTACATGGGTTTGCTCGCAATTTTGACCCGAGATATATTTGGAGTGACCAATTTCCACTTTTGAAATTAGCTGAAAAGGTAGCTTAGTATCCAGATGATGTGAATTTACTGAAGAGTGTAGGAAAAGAGACCGTTGTGCAATTTTTGCAGGTAAAATAATTTGTATATTATTTTCGTTGATTTTTTTTGTGGTTGTTGCCTTATTATTGGTGATGTTGTGTAGGTGATTGCCACAAGGATGCTGTGTATAGGTCGTACCACGGAGTTGTTAGGGTGGAAGAAAGAAAAGAAACTAAAACAATTTTAGGATTGGAGAAGTCTCTAACGGAGAGTGATACAGTGATCGCAAAAATTACAAAAAGGGTGAAGGACCAGGAGGAAGAAGTGGAGACTCTGCGAAATCAAATTCGGTTCTTGCATGGGCAAATTAAAGAGGTAGATGTTGATAAAGGAAAAATGACTGCTCGTGTTCATGAGCTTGAAATAGAGGTCATGGAAATGTTCGCCGCGGGTTTTGATTGTTGTGCGAACTAGGTTGTCATTTTCTTATAGAATTTCGATGTCAACAAACTTGACGTTACCAAGATTGTTGTAGGCGGAAAACTTGTGCTTGATGATGCTGATGAAATTGAAGAAGAGAATGCAGCTGAAGCCGGTAAGGAAGGTTGATAATGCCTTGATTTGTATTTTTGTTTTATGAACTTTGGTAGTTATGTTGTTTTGCTAAACAATTGATATTCAGTTGTAGTTTTTTGATACTTTCATCTAAATTTTGAATGGTATGTTTGGGTTAAAAAATTTGTCCGAATTCTATTCATGACAAGTAGATAATAGAGGTGAACATGCAACTTTTGATTTGTTTTTGATGTTTTGTGCATGATATGAAGTGGTCGGCTTCATTAAAACCTCCTGAGTAAAACCCATGGTGGGAAAAAACCCCAGTGGTAGGAAAAAGGGTACCACCCCATCCTTCACTTGTTACAATTGACTAGCTATGATATGTTCACAACGACGATATATTCCAAGTGTTTGGTAGGTTGGCTCCTTCTAGAGTTTGTAGAGAGTATACTCCTTGCCCGTGTACTTTTGAAATTCTGAAAGGTCATTCCTAGTTTTCAGTTAACTTCCCCTGCCCCTGCGGCTTCCTGCTGTCTTCGATCTTTGTAGGACAAGGTCGCCTGCACATAGGCTTCGTGGTTTCACCTTTTTATTGTACTTGCATTGAATGACAATCTACATTAGTGTTTGGCGAAGTTTGGCACTATTGCGATCCTCGTCTATCATGTCAGGTTTGGCATTTCGTGCTTGCTCATTGATGTTGTTGTCAAAATTGTCGGTCCGCAATGATCCTTGAGAGATCTCAACTGGGATCATCGCCTCTGCTTCGTACACCAACCTAAAAGGGGTTTATTTAGTTGTTGAATGGGGTGTTGTGTTATAACCCCAAAGTACTTCAGGTATTAACTCGGCCCATTGCCCTTTGGCTACTGTTAGCTTCTTTTTTAGTGCCTGCAAAATTACCTTGTTAGCAGCTTTGGCAAGCCCATTAGTTTGTGGGTGCTCTACCGATGAAAAATGATGGTTTATGTTTAAATTTTCTAAGAAAGATGTGATTTTTTTATCAGTGAGTTACATACCATTATCAGAAACGATATATCTGAGTATTCCATATCGACATATAATAGTTTTCCAAATGAAAGTTTTTACCTTGTCCGAGGTGATTTTTGAAAGGGGTTGTGCTTCTATCCATTTTGTGAAATAATTGATTGCAACTAGCAAGAACTTTACCTGCCTTTTTGAAATGGGAAACG
The DNA here is from genome assembly GCF_000816755.2 of Arachis ipaensis. NCBI lineage: Eukaryota > Viridiplantae > Streptophyta > Magnoliopsida > Fabales > Fabaceae > Arachis > Arachis ipaensis. Next base: position 128,610,318 of record NC_029785.2, on the reverse strand, counting down.
GTTCGAGGATATCCAGCCCCCATCTGTGGAAAAGGCTATCCGATTTCTATAGTATGTAATAGCTCTGCTGGGTTGTGAATTGCTGGTGCACATTTCTGGCACTTGTCACAACATTTGACTTTGTCCATGCAATCCTTCTTCAAGGAGTGCCAGTAGTACCCTGCTCGTAAAATCTTAGCAGCCAGGCTACGTCCTTCAATGTGTGTGCCTTAGATACCTTCATATAGCTCAGATATTGCTAAGTCATCCTCTTATGTCTTGAGGCATTTTAAAAGTGGCATGGAGAACCCTCTTTTATACAGGTCATCTCCAATTAAGGTAAAAAGGCTTGCCCTTTTTCGGAAAAGCCTCGGGTTGCTTTCTGATGGTGATATGCTTCCATGTCTTAAATAAATGATGAATTGTATTCTTTAGTCTTCTTTTTGTGACAAACTCAAAACAAACATTCTAGATATACTAGGCTCTTTTAATGTTAATTGAGATAATGTTGGTGCAATATCTGTTTTTCTTGAGGTGGTAAATTTAGATAAAATATCTGCTCTCTGATTCTCTTCCCGAGGTATATGTATTATTTGAAAATATTTAAATCATTGTATTAAATGTTTTACTTTATCTAAGTATTGTTCTAGCAAAAGATATCAAACCTAAAAATTTTCCTTTACCTGTTGGACGACTAGCAATGAGTCACAGCAGACTTTCAAATGTTTGGCATTAATTTCGTCAGCTAGGCATAGTCTGGCCAACAAAGCTTCGTATTCGGATTGATTATTGCTTGCCGTGAAAGCATATTTTATTGGTTGTTCGGTTGACACTCCCGAGTTGTCTCTAAGGATGATCCTGGCTCCGCTGTCGTCTTTGTTGGAGGCTCCATCGATGTATAATTTCCATTCAGGATAAGGTATATCTACCACAATAAATTTTAAAATGAAGTCGGCAAGGATCTGAGACTTTAATGATCCCGAGCTTGGTATGAGATGTCATGTTCGGATAACTTGATCGACCATTTGATTAATCTCCCTGCTAGGTCAGGACGCGTCAGTACTTGTAGTAATGGCTGTTGAGTTCAGACTATGATCTCGTGGCTTTGGAAATAGTGGCAAAGACGTCTTGCTGTTATGATCAAGGCATAAGCTAGCTTCTCAATGTCTGGGTATCGTGTTTCTGCATTTTGTAGGACTTTGCTCACAGAGTATATCGGATGTTGTTCTTTGCTTGTTTCGGTGACAAGTACATAAGAAACTGTATGAGTAGATACTGATAGGTATAAATATAAAGGCTTACATGCACCGGTTTATGTAATATTGGTGGAGAGGCAATGAGTTCTTTAAATTCGATGAAAGCTTTTTCACACTCCTTTGACCATGTGAAATCTTTGGATTTCCTTAAGCCATCGAAGATATGATATGATCTTGCACCCGATGTCAGCAAGAATCACGATAGGGATGCCAATCTTCCTGTTAGCTGTTTCAACTCCTTGATCACCATGGGCGACTTCATTTTTATTATGGCTTGAAATTTTTCTGGATTTGCTTCTATTCTACGGTGTGTTAGCATGAAATCGAGGAATTTTCCGCCTTGTACTCCAAATACGCATTTTTCTGGGTTGAGTCTCATATTATGCTTTCTCAATTGTTCGTAGACTTCCAAAAGATCGGTTTTGTGGTTTTCTTACGTCTCCAACTTGACCACCATGTTGTCCACATATACCTCCATGTTTTTCCCGATCTGTTGCTAAAAAACATTGTCCATCAGCCTTTGGAAAGTTGCCCCTGCATTCTTAAGGCCGAAAGGCATTACTTTGTAACAGAAATTTTCTTAGCCGGTTATAAATGCAGTTTTCTCTTCATCGCCAGGGTGCATCATTATTTGGTTATATCCTGAGTAGGCATCCATGAAACTCAACACTCTGAAGCCTGACGTGTTGTCTACTAATTTGTCAATGCATGACAGAGGATAGGAATCTTTCGGGCATGTTTTGTTTAAGTCTATAAAATCCACACACATTCGCTACTTGCCAGAGATTTTCTTAACCATTACTACATTCGCTAGCCATGATGTGAACCTGATTTCTTGAATGAAGCTCGCGTTCAGCAACTTCTGTGTTTCCTTGTTGGTGGCTTCTTTCTTTTCCCGTCCCATATTACGCTTCTTCTGTTTGATTCGACGAACTTTTGGATCTACAGCGAACTTATGACATATCACATCCGGACTTATTCCAGGCATATCAGTTGGGGTCCAGGCGAATAGGTCGGCATTTTCTCGGAGCAAGGTAATGAGATTCTGTGTTTCATCTGCATTCAAAGCATAACTGATGTTAGTGTTTTGAAGTTCATCATCAGTTAGTGTTACTGATAAACCACTATTTTATGGTTTATCTTGTGCTCAATTGAGTGGTTATTATCAACTCTTTACCCACTTATTCATACTATTTGCATGGTTTTACTTTTTCCTTCCGGATTTTGTGCTTTGATTGAAAACATGTTTCCTGGGCCTTTAATTTGCTAATATTAATCCTCTCTTATTACCATTCGATGCCGTGATATGTGTGTTAAGTAATTTCAGAGATTACAGGGCAGGAATGGCTTAGAGGATGGAAAGGAAGCATGCAAAAATGGAAGGAATACAAGAAGTTGAAGAAATTGCTAAGCTGTCCAGCCTGACCTCCTCGCACTCAAACGGTCATAACTTGAGCTAAAAAGGTCCAAATTATGTGGGCTTCGAAATGATATATAATTTGATATAGTGGCCGTATAGCTAGGCGACGCGAACGCATGCTCCACGCAGATGCGTCGCAGTGACGAAAATCAGCGTGGTAGATTTCGCCCCCAGCGATTTCTGGGCTGTTTTTGACCCAGTTTTCGCCCCAGAAAACACAGCTTAGAGGCTATAAAGTGGGAGAATCCATTCATTCATAATCATACTTTCAAATACACAATTTTAGGTTTTTAGATGAAGTTTTTAGAAAGAGAGGCTCTCTCCTCTCTCTTAGGATTTAGGATTTAGGATTTAGATTTTTAGAATTAGGATTCCTTTCTGTTTATGGTTATTTCTTAAATCACAGGTTCAATGTTCTTTTAAATTACTTTCTAGTTTTTTTTATTCTATTACTTTAATTGTTATTTATCTTTTCAATTTAGCTTATGAACCTTTTCATAGTTAGAGGTTAACAAGTGGGAGCAAAATCCAATTCTCATCACAATTGATAAAGATAACTAGGATAAAATGTCTAGTTCTCATACCTTGCCAAGAGCTTTATTATTTATTTAAATTAATTCCTACAGTTTACTTTCTTGCCATTTACTATTCTTGCTTTTTATCTTATACATTAAAAAAAACCCAAAAACATATCTTTTTACATAACCAATAATAAATCATACCTCCCTGCAATTCCTTGAGAAGACGACCCGAGGTTTAAATACCTCGGTTATAAATTTTATTGGGTTTTGTTACTTGTGACAACCAAACTTTTGTACGAAAGGAATTCTTGTCGGTCTAGAAGCTATACTACCAACGCGAATATATTTTTTGTGAAAATTCTAGATCGCGCGAGAATTTCGATCGTCAAAATGGCGCCGTTGCCGGGGAATTGCAAACGTGTGCCTTATTATTGGTTATTGTAAATATTTACTTTTAAATTGATTTTTTCGAAAAAAATATATATCATATTTTTATTTTAAAATTTTTACCTTATCTTATCTTATTTTTAAATTTCAAGATTCAAATCTTTTTCAAAAAAAAAAACATATCTTTTTCAAAATCTTATCTTATCTTATTTCAAAATCAAATTTCAAATTTCAATATTTAAATTCCAAAATTCAAAATAAAAAAATTTTAAATTCAAATTTCAAAATTTAAAATTCAAAATTCAAAATTCAAAATTCAAAATTTAAAATTCAAATTCAAAAATTTAAATTTCAAAACCTTTTAAATTAAAAACTTATCTTCTTTTGCCTAACTTATCTTATCTTTTTTTAATCTTAAAATCAAATCTTTTTCAAACCTTTTCTCTTATTTATTTTATTTTATTTTCCTTTGCTTGTTTATTTATTTTTGTTTTTAATTTTTATTAGTTACTATGAGTTCTGTAACACCCTCACTATCAGAAATCACGCTTCCGGCTGCGCCACTCTGATAGCAAGAAGTATTACGACTACTTTACATACTAAATACTAAAATAGGAGCCTGTGACTCACCACTGTATTGCTGATTTCTTTGAAAATCAGAATCAACACTTTATCTTAAGAGAAATACAAACAGGCATAGATTCATATATAAGACTCTTTACATAATAACTCATAATATAGCATACATATAAAACATACAATTCCTATCCCTCTTATAAAACTTGTAATAACAAAGACGAGGGAAGAAAATAATCTAATTAATACAACAACTTATAAAACAAACGTAGTATAACTCTTCTTAACGCTTCTTCATCCGGTTCCTGAAAAGGTAAAGCTGTAGGGGGGTGAGAACCTAACCACACGGTCTCACCACGGAGTTTCAAAATTGTCATAACAAGATATCTAATAAGAAAACTGTTTTCAAGCTCAATGATTATCAATGCCTTATGAATCTTTTAAAAACCAATAGGAAATCGTTCAAAACCTTTTTAAAGAAACAATGTTTAACCTTTCAGAAATCCGAAACATTTCCTTTCTTATAAGAAAATCTCAATTAGAAGCTAACCACGCAATCAAACAACACAATCATTAATTCAGCACCAAACTTCATTCTCAAATGTAGCACACCATAACAAACATAGGCAAGACAGACAAGGAAAGCACAAGTAGGTAGCAATTACAACAAATAGTTCAAGTAGCAGTTAAGAACAGTTTAACAATTAGGCAAACCAAAACAAGTTCAAACCCAAGCAAAACATACAGATGCATATGATACATGCCTGTCCTATGGCTGATGAAGCTCATCTGTCGGTTATCCAGCCAACGCGACAAGTCTGAATTGTCCTTAGATTGTCCCCCGACGTACATCCCCAAGAGTCTATGCATAGCTTTTTCTCAAATAATCAATATTGCTCAATGGGGGTAACATTCCCGGGAATTTATATAGTGCCCGGTCACACTTACGTCGTAGGGTCAACAGAGTATCGAGTTTTTCAACCTGGTACACGTGGTGGCAAGCCATGGTACTTTATCCAGGGAACCTCGTATCTCAGATAATTCAAATTCATAAGCCATATGAATAACTCAAAGATCATATCTCATCATCCTCAATCAATATCTCAATATCATAATCATTCATCAATCTAAATCTCATTTCCAAATTCATTCAAAAACCATATTTCAAAGAGAATTCTCATCATCATTCTTTCTATTCCATCCTTCAACAATCCCAATTCAAAACATAATTCTTTCTTTGATGAATAAATCAATCTTGAAACATATAATGTTTAAAAACAAATCTTTTTAACTAATTACTTCAAATAAAACTTCCAATTTTATAAAATTTCGGCAACATCTCCTCTAAAACTCGAACACTGCCACCCTTTTCGGGTCCCATCTAAACATTTCTCAAGCCTTTTCTCAACCATTTCCAAATCTCAAACATTTTCCAGAATTCAACCAGTTCCAATATCAAGTTATTTCAAATCAGACCAATTCCAATAATAAAACTCTTTTTAAAATCAAACCAGTTCAAGTATTTGATCATTTATAAAATCAGACCGACTCAAAATCAAACCACTTTAACTCCAAACCAAGAAAAACCACTTTTTATAATAATCAAGTAAATAAGTTTTTAAACTCATTTCTTATCAACAACCATACTTCACTCAAGCAATCAAACAACCACATCCACAAGACAAACTTAATCACAGAAATATATTTTTGCATCAATATCTATTTATAACAACTCTGTACTATAAAATAAATCTTAAGAAAAATCCCTACCTCAATTATTCGCAATCCACATAATTAAACGCGTTGAATCCCTTTTCCCTCGGCTCATCACAACGGCAACCACAGCCGCAGTTCCAAACCACGTTTGCAGCAACCATAATTACTCTAATCGCAATAAGAAATAATCGAAACTCAATCAAATAGCAAATAACATTGCAAAATACTCAATAAACTATAATGAATTGCTAATAGCGAAAGTTCCAAAATAAGAAAAACTCACCGAATCAGAGGGAAATAAAAGTTGGAGCTGTTATAAATCCAACGGCCTTCACCGGCAAGAACGGGACCTGATAGAAATAATGGAAAGTGAAGGTGATGCCGAATAGCTATGGTGGTTAATCCAATCAGCACCGAGGGTGGCGTACGATAGAGCAACTCGCTATAAACAATCCCTGGCACAAACAACCTCAGCAACAACTCTTATAGTAACCAGGATTTTGACCGACAATGAGGAAAAACCAGAACAAGGCTAGAGCTTACCAAAAAGGTGGCGGCTCTAGCGGCGGTTTCTGGCAACAAGGCTATGGCGGCAGCGGGCAGCTCAGCAGTAACAGAGGCAGAACATAACAGCGACGCACAACATCCATCTCTTCCATCGCATTCTGGTCATCTCCCAGTGATGGCGTGCATGGCGGCGATGACATATCTGATGGCAAATCAGATTAGTTCGGCACCGGAGATCTCCTTCTCACGCGTTGTCTCTCTTCTCGGCGACAGAACGGCTCCCTCGCGCTTGCTTTCTCTCCTTCCTCAACGGCAGTTCGTGGACAGATCGGCGGCAAGCTAGACGTGACGAGATGGCGACGCGGCGGGACACGAGCGGCGAGCTCCATTCCGGCAGTGGTAGCTCACGAGGACGACGACAACAAGGCGGCGGTGATGGGACCCAGTGGCGCTGGCGTGACCTTCCTCTTCTCTTCTTCTGTGGATCGCAGCTCACTCATCTCCGGCGCCCTCTCCCTCTTCTCCGTTTTTAACACGGCGGCGCGGCGGCAGTGATGGCCGCCGACGCTACCCTTCCTCTTTCCCCCTTCTTCTCTTCCCGCAGCTCCCCTCCTTCATTTCTGTTCCTTTCCTTATTTCTTTTCTTTCTTTCCTTTTGATTGTTTTTTGTTCTGAGTATGTTTCTAGAATAGGAGAAAAGGAAAGGGTAATGGCGGCTGGGGAAAATGGGAAAAAGAAAATATTAAAGCTAGGGTTTGTTGTATAAAAATTAGGATTTGTATAAAATAAAAATATTAATAAGATAATAGGGTTAAGTAATAATTCAAATTAACATTTAATATAAAATGATTATCTTTAAAATACCATTTTATTATCAACTTGAGATCTATTTTCGAATAAATACTAATTCAACAAAAATTGATGGTAATTAGATTAATTCTCCTTCATTTATAAAATAAAGGAGTCTTACAAGTTCTCACCCCTCTCGCTTTGAGTTTGGTTCTAATGTTGTTGAAAGGAATGGAAGCTATAACAGGAACATGCATCAAAGTCGAAACAATCAAAGATGGAAAAAGCCACGAGGATCTAATCAACCCTTTCGGCAACAATACCTTCCAAGATACCATGGACAACAACCACCCTACAATGCATGCCAAGACAATAGTTATGGTGGACCTCTTCGTGACAACCAACCTCCACCAAATTACTATGGTCAAGAGTCATTCCAGGGAGCGTACCAAGATGATGAATATGGTGGACCCCCTTACCAACAAGTCCCACCATATGCTTATGAACCACCTCCTCAACACAACTCTGGACCACCATACTCACAAGCCCCCTACTACCAAACACCATCACATAATTCTAACCCTTATCCACCATATCAACCACCTTATGAGCCATATGAGCCATACATAGATCCACCCCAATTCCAACCCAACTCCCAAGGACCACCACCTCCATATACACCACATCCATATCCATCAATCCAAGAGCCTTATGATCCTACTTATGATATCCGAGCAGAACAAGAGTCAAGGGATCGTCTCAAGGAAACAATGGATCGATTTCAAGCAACCCTGCGTCAATTGGACCGAGCGATAAACCAAACAGCACCCGAAGAGCTTTCATGGCTAAGGAATCTCAATTTGAGAGCAAGGAATTGAAATGTGCTGTGCAACAAGTGGAAAAGATGGAGAGTGATGAACCACCCTCTTATCATGAACCTTTCCTCCCAAATAATGAGCCCTCACATCCACCTCAACCTTTAATGCATGATACTATTGGTGTTATTCTTCAAGGGCAAAGAGAGATGAAACGGGGAATACTAGAATTCGCAACTGCCTTTACCGAGGTAGTAAATCGATTAGCTTCCCAACATCTGAGCACTCAAAGTACTCCCATGGCTACATGTGGAGAATGAAAAGAAGAGCGTAGCATGAAAGAGACACTAGAAACTCCGATGGACAATGAGGAACATGGCTTTGTATTGGAACAAGTGGAGGAAGCCATAACAGTTGCAGAGGAAGAAGTGGTTGAAGATTTAGGAGATGCTGAACCTCCATGAGAATCTAGGATTGTAGAGTACCCCTCCAATAAGATTGAAATTGATGTCAAGAAGGCTAGTGCACAACCTCCATGGCATATTCCTTATGAAGACTTGGATGGGATAGATCAAGAAGTAAGTTTCCTTGGTGATGAAAATCATGCATCAAGTCCTCCTAGTGATAAATCTACATCCGCAAACGGACTCCTTGAGTATGAAGACTCTTCTCTGATTGAGTCTGCAAATGATGTGGAAGTAGAAGCCCTTCGAAAAGGATGGACGGGAGTTGAGTACGCTTTGTCAAGAATGTTGGAGACTTCTCCACCTAGGTTGTCGTCTACTCCTTCATTTGAGTGGGTAAAACTTATCTCTGTTCGTCTTCCTATCCCACTTGAGTACGGTATTCTTGAAACGGACGGCCAACTTAGGAACCTTTGTGGCATTAAGCGTAAGAGAAGAATTTTTAGTGGTTGGAGTTGCAAATCAAGGCTTATCAAGGTTGATACTTCAAGATAAAGATGTAAGGACTCAACTGGTGATAATTTGGTTAGACTTAAAAGAAGAGTTTGGTACTCCATATAGAATTCAGAGTGCTTGCCACCCGAATGGAACCATGATGATCAACTTGAAGACGGGTGTGTTTTTGGGTTACTTTTCTTCCCTTTTTTCTTTCAGGATTGCCATCGAAGAAGGAAAAGGAAAAAGCTTTTTAATGGGGAGACAAACAAGTCCATCTGCACAATCCTTGGAGAAAAGCATCAGTTGTAGCAGTCCGTCCACCTGCACATCTCAGCATGCACCGAGGACGGTGCAATCTTTAAGTGTGGGGAGGTCAATACCAATCTCCATGGGTTATTTATTTTCTTCTTAACACCAAGATATTACTTTATCTGTTAGTTCATTGTTGCATTTGCATGTTTAATTGCATGTTTGTTTGATTTTTGTGCATATTTTACCACTTGGTTGAAGTAATATTTTCTTTTTCAAGAAACATTTTATAGCATTTCATTAATTTGAATTAAACTTTTCGAAAAACTTGTTTGAAGAAATTTTAATTTGGAACATGGTTTTAGAGCTCGAACACACAAAACCAGTGAGACTTTGTGCCTACTTGATTGGTTGCATTTTACCAACCAATATTTTATTTTTGGTGTGTGTTGTTCTCTCTAAAATTGTGATCTTTGTCTTGCTTAATTCTATATTTCCATTGTTTGATGTATGCATGCACTTATATGATTGAGGCCTTTGTTTCACTGAGCTTACATACCCATATGGCCTTACCTTTCATTATCCCATGCAAACCAATTTGAGCCTATTTTACCCCTTTGTTCTTTACTTTAGCACATCATTAACTCTAAGCGGAAAACAATAATGTCCTTAATTTGAATCCTTGGTTAGCTTAGACTAGTGAGAGTGCTTATGATTTAAGTGTGAGAAAATTGGGTTTGGAAACATTTGGTTTGAGAATTGAGTATGTTAGAATTTTCTAAAAATATGAAAGAATGTTGAGAATATGTTCATGCATTCAATACTTTAATCATATGCATTGAGAAAAACAAAAGAAAAAAAATGATATAGATATATATAAAAAAAATAAATAAAAAAAAGAAAGGAAAACAAAAATAAAGAAAAAGAAAAGAAAAGAAAAAGAGCAAATAAAAAAGGGGACAAAATACCCCAAAGCAAGTGGTGAAAGCAATGCATATGTACTGTACTTGAAATTAGGATGCATGAATATGTGGAAAACATGGATAATGGATAGTTAGATGTGGTATTATGATTACATGGATTGTCTAAGTTAGGTGGGAAAAGTTTAAGTTAATTAAGGATTCAGATTTTAGTCCACTTGACCAAATACAATCCTACCTTGACCCTAACCCCATTACAACCCTTAAAAGACCTCTTGATATGTGTATTTATGCATTAAATTTTTGTTGATTGTTAGAAGAAGAGCAAGCCTTAGAAAGCAAGGTTAGTAGAGAATTGAGAGAGTCGAACCTTAAACACCTGAGCGATTAGAGTGCATACACTTCTAGTGAGGGTTCGATACTCGGTTCTTTGTTCCCGGCTTTCACGAGCTATTTTCTTTTGCAAGTTTACTTGTACCTTATTTTATGATTTGAATTAGTGAGATCCAGTTTATATTTGTTCTTGAAATATTTATTTACTTTTAACCAAGTAGGAAAAAACATTCTACATTTAGTTGCATTCATAGGTTGCATTTCATACATTCTACCATTCCTCTTCACTCTCTTATAGCTTCTCTTGAGTTTAGCATGAGGACGTGCTAATGTTTAAGTGTGGGGAGATTGATAAACCACTATTTTATGGTTTATCTTGTGCTCAATTGAGTGGTTTTTATCAACTCTTTACCCACTTATTCATACTATTTGCATGGTTTTACTTTTTCCTTCCGGATTTTGTGCTTTGATTGAAAACATGTTTCCTGGGCCTTTAATTTGCTAATATTAATCATCTCTTATTACCATTCGATACCGTGATATGTGTGTTAAGTGATTTCAGAGATTACAGGGCAGGAATGGCTTAGAGAATGGAAAGGAAGCATGCAAAAATGGAAGGAATACAAGAAGTTGAAGAAATTGCTAAGCTGTCCAGCCTGACCTCCTCGCACTCAAATAGTCATAACTTGAGCTACGGAGGTCCAAATGATGTGGTTCCAGTTGTTTTGGAAAGATAACATCTGGGGCTTCGAAATGATATATAATTTGCTATAGTGGCCGTAAAGCTAGGTGAAGCGAACGCGTGCTCCAGGCGGACGCATCGCAGTGACAAAAATCAACGTGGCAGATTTCGCCCCCAGCGATTTCTGGGCTGTTTTTGACCCAGTTTTCGGCCCAGAAAACAAATATTAGAGGCTATAAAGTGGTGGAATTCATTCATTCATAATCATACTTTCAAATACACAATTTTAGGTTTTTAGATGTAGTTTTTAGAGAGAGAGATGCTCTCTCTTCTCTCTTAGGATTTAGGATTTAGGATTTAGATTTTTAGAATTAGGATTCCTTTCTGTTTATGGTTATTTCTTCAATCACAGGTTCAATGTTCCTTTAAATTACTTTCTAGTTTTATTTATTCTATTACTTTAATTGTTATTTATCTTTTCAATTTAGCTTATGAACCTTCCATGTTAGGACTTGAATTTATATTTAAATGCAATTTGAGGTATTTCAGATTTAAGATTTCTTTCTTTTATTTATGTTACTGCTGCTTTCCATCTGAAGGCATTTTTATTCGAGTAGATTTATTATCTCCTTTTGGCCTTGGTTAAGTAATTGGTAACACTTGAGTTATTAAACTCAGCTGTTGTTTGAACATTGGAATTTGCTGATTGATTTTAACTCCAATAACTCTAGTCTTTTCTTAGGAATTGACTAGGACTTGAGGAATCAAATTGATTCATCCACTTAACTTACCTTCATAGTTAAAGGTTAACAAGTGGGAGAAAAATCCAATTCTCATCACAATTGATAAGGATAACTAGGATAAAACGTCGAGCTCATACCTTGCCAAGAGCTTTATTATTTATTTAAATTAATTCCTACAGTTTACTTTCTTGCCATTTACTATTCTTGCTTTTTATCTTATACATTAAAAAAACCCAAAAACATATATTTTTACATAACCAATAATAAATCATACCTCCCTGCAATTCCTTGAGAAGACGACCCAAGGTTTAAATACTTCGGTTATAAATTTTATTGGATTTTGTTACTTGTTGATGAGCGAATAATTTATACGCTTTTTGGCATTGTTTTTAGTACGTTTTTAGTATATTTTAGTTAGTTTTTATTATGTTTTTATTCAAAAATCACATTTATGGACTTTACTATAAGTTTGTGTATTTTTCTATGATTTCAGATATTTTCTGACTGAAATTGAAGGACCTGAGAAAAAATCTGATTCAGAGGCTGAAAAAGGACTGCAGATGCTGTTGGATTCTGACCTTCCTGCACTCAAAGTAGATTTTCTGGAGCTACAGAAGCCCAATTGGCACGTTCTCAATTGCGTTGGAAAGTAGACATCCTGGGCTTTCCAGAAATATATAATAGTTTATACTTTACTCGAGATTTGATGGCCCAAACTGGCGTTCCAATTCAGCATAGAAATTCTGGCGTCAAAACGTCAGAACTGGCATGAAAGCTGGAGTTAAACTCCCAAACTGACACAAAAGCTGGTGTTTAACTCCAAGAAAGGTCTCTACACGTGAAAGCTTCAATGCTCATCCCAAGCACATACCAAGTGGGCTCCGGAAGTGGATTTCTACACTAACTATTCTAGCTTACTCATTTTCTGTAACCCTAGGTCACTAGTTTAATATAAAAACTACTTTTAGTGATTCATCTTGTACCTCATGACACTCTACACGTTTCATATTGTATCTTCTATGGCATGAGTCTCTAAACCCCATGGTTGGGGGTGAGGAGCTCTGCTGTGTTTTGATGAATTAATGCAATTACTACTGTTTTCCATTCAATCACGCTTGCTTCTATTCTAAGATATTCTCTCGTACTTCAACTTGATGAATGTGATGATCTATGACACTCACCACCATTCTCAACCTATGAACGCGTGCCTGACAACCACCTCCGTTCTACCTTGGACTGAGTGATTATCTCTTAGCCTCCTAGTTCAGATTAGAGTCTTCGTGGTATAAGCTAGAATCAATTGGCAGCATTCTTGAGATCCGGAACGTCTAAACCTTGTCTGTGGTATTTTGAGTAGGATCTGGGATAGGATGACTGTGACGAGCTTCAAACTCGCAAGTGCTGGGCGTAGTGACAGACGCAAAAGGATCAATGGATCCTATTCCAGCATGAGTGAGAACCGACAGATGATTAGCCATGCAGTGACAGCGCATTTGGACCATTTTCACTGAGAGGACGGATAGTAGCCATTGACAACGGTGATCCACCAACATACAGCTTGCCATGGAAGGAGCCTTGCGTGCGTAAAGAAGAAGACAGTAGGAAAGTAGAGATTCAGATGACAGAGCATCTCCAAAACCTCAACCTGTTCTCCATTACTGCATAACAAGTATTTATTTCATGTTCTTTTACTTTTTACAATTAAATTTGAGAATTATTGATATCCTGACTAAGAGTTACAAGATAACCATAGCTTGCTTCAAGCCGACAATCTCCGTGGGATTGACCCTTACTCACGTAAGGTATTACTTGGACGACCCAGTGCACTTGGTGGTTAGTTGTGCGGAATTGCAAAAGTGTGATTGTAATTTCGTGCACCAAGTTTTTGGCGCCGTTGCTGGGGATTGTTCGAGTTTGGACAATTGACGGTTTATCTTGTTGCTTAGATTTGGAATAATTTATTTTTGTTGGTTTAGAGTCACTAAATTTGAGTCTTTTATTTGAGTTAGTTTCATATTTTAAGTTTGGTGTCAATTGCATGCTTTTATTTTCTTTTAATTTTTTGAATTTGCATGTTCTTAGTTCTTTCTTCATCCTTAAAAATTCAAAGTTTGGTGTCTTCTTTGTGTTTTCCTTTAAATTTTCGAAAATTTGTGTTTGATTTCTAAAAAGTTTAAGTTTGGTGTCCCTTGTGCTTTTATTTACTTAAAAATTTTTCAAAAATTTATTCTTGGTGTTCATCTTGACATTCAAAGTTTTCTTGTTTGTTCTCTTTGTTTTGATCTAAAATTTCTAAATTTAGTGTCATTTTGTTGTTTTTCTCTTTCCTCATTAAAATTCAAAAATAAAAAAATCTTTTCCATATTTTACTCATAAATTTTGAAAGTTTGCATTAAATTAGTCAAAGATTTTCAAAATCATATCTTTTTTTTAGTCAAATCAAAATTCTAATTTCAAAAAATTGATCTTTTCAAATCTTTTTCAAAAATAAAATCTTTTTAATTTCATCAATCATATCTTTTTTTTTATTGCAATCATATCTTCTCAATCATATCTTTTTCAAAATAATTTTCAATCATATCTTTTTGATTGCTAATTTCAAAATCTTTTTCAAAAAATCACCTAACTACTTTTCTCTTTCATATTTCGAAATTAACTAAGCATTCTTTTTCCAAAATCTTTTTAATTAATTAATTAATTTAGTTTTCAATTTGCTTTTATTTTCTTCTAATTTTCGAAATTTTTATTTTATCTTCCATTTATTTTGTTTTATTTTTTTCGGTTACTTTTAATTAAATAAAATAAAAAAAATTATTTTAAAAATATAATTTAATTGCAATTCATATCAATTTCCTTTTCTTCATCATGGACATAAGTGGAAATGAACAGTCCAGAAGGACTCTGGGGTCATATGCTAACCCCATTTCAGCTGCATATGGGAGTAGCATCTGTATACCTCCCATCAAAGCAAGTAGTTTTGAGCTAAATCCTCAGCTCATTATCATGGCGCAGCAAAATTGCCAATATTCCAGTCTTCCACAGGAAGAACCTACTGAGTTTCTGGCACAGTTCCTACAAATTGCTGATACAGTACGTGATAAAGAAGTGGATCAGGATGTCTACAGATTATTACTATTTCCATTTGCTGTAAAAGATCAAGCTAAGAGGTGGTTAAATAACCAACCCACAGTAAGCATAAAAACATGGAGACAGTTATCAGACAAATTCCTGAATCAATTTTACCCTCCAAAAAGGATGACACAGCTGAGGCTGGACATCCAAGGCTTTAAACAAGAGGATCATGAATCCCTTTATAATGCCTGGGAGAGGTACAGAGGGATGCTAAGGAAATGCCCCTCTGAAATGTTTTCAGAGTGGATACAGTTAGACATCTTCTACTATGGGCTTACAGAAAGAGCTCAAATGTCTCTAGACCACTCAGCTGGTGGATCTATACACATGAGAAAGACAATTGAAGAGGCTCAAGAACTCATAGATACGGTTGCTAGAAATCAACATCTGTACTCAAGTAGTGAGTCCTCTATAAAAGAAGAGGCTAGGACAGTAACTACTGATCCTAATCCTCAAGAACAGATTGTTGAACTTAATCAGCAATTACTCCTTATGACAAAACAATTAGCAGAATTTAAAGAGATGCTCCAAGACACTAAAAATGCTAACAAGAATATAGAAGCACAATTGAATCAGACAAGACAGCAGCTATCTAAACAGATAACAGAAGAATGCCAAGCTGTTCAACTAAGGAGTGGGAAGACATTGAATAAATCAGCTCAAAGTAGCAGAAAGCCAAGAAAAGAACAACTGACAGAGGATGACCAAACCACTGCCCAAAATCCCTCTGAGGATAGCAAGAGCCCAGAGAGGACTAATTCTCGCATTCAAACGCCAGAAAAGGGTGAAAGATTGGCGTCAAACGCCCAGTGGATGCCCACTTCTGGCGTTCAAATGGTAGAAAAGGGAGAAAAGTTGGCGTTGAACGCCCATTCCTTGCCCAGTCCTGGCGTTCAAATGCCAGAAAAGGGTGGAAAGCTGGCATTAAACGCCCATCCAGCACCCAATCCTAGCGTTCAAACGCTAATGAGGGATCAGACACCTGCAAGTGCTGATAGTAACCCCTCTAAGAAGGCTTCTCCAACCACCTCTGTAGGAAATAAACCTGCAGCAACTAAGGTTGAAGAATATAAAGCCAAGATGCCTTATCCTCAGAAACTCTGCTAAGCGGAGCAGGATAAACAATTTGCCCGCTTTGCAGACTATCTCAAGACTCTTGAGATAAAGATCCCATTTGTAGAGGCACTTGAGCAAATACCCTCTTATGCTAAGTTCATGAAAGAGATCTTAAGTCATAAGAAGGATTGAAGAGAAACTGAAAAGGTGTTTTTCACAGAAGAATGCAGTGCAGTCATTCTGAAAAGCTTACCAGAGAAGCTTAAAGATCCAGGAAGCTTTATGATACCATGCACATTAGAGGGTACTTGTACCAAGACAGCTCTATGTGACCTTAGAGCAAGTATCAACCTAATACCTGCATCCACTATCAGAAAGCTTGGTTTGACTGAAGAAGTCAAACCAATCCGAATATGTCTTCAACTTGCTGATGGCTCTATTAAATATCCATCAGGCATAATTGAGGACATGATTATCAAGGTTGGGCCATTTGCCTTTCCCACTAACTTTGTAGTACTGGAAATGGAGGAGCACAAGAGTGCAACTCTCATTCTAGGAAGACCTTTCCTAGCAACTGGACGAACTCTTATTGATGTACAAAAAGGGGAAGTAACCCTGAGAGTCAATGAGAATGAGTTCAAGTTAAATGCTGTCAAAGCTATGCAGCATCCAGACACATCAAATGACTACATGAGCACTGATATTATTGACTCTTTGGTGGAAGAGATCAATATGACTGAAAGTCTCGAATCAGAGCTAGAGGACATCTTTAAAGATGTTCAGCCTGATCTGGAGGAATCAGAGGAAATAAAAGAACCTCTGAAAATTCCTTAAGAAGAGGATAAGCCTCCTAAACCCGAGCTCAAACCACTACCACCATCCCTGAAATATGCATTTCTGGGAGACGGTGACACTTTTCCAGTGATCATAAGCTCTGCTTTAAATCCACAAGAAGAGAAAGCACTAATTCAGGTGCTGAGGACACATAATTAGTCCAGCAAGATGCATGCACAAGATCCTATTGGAGGATGATGCTAAGCCAGTGGTTCAACCACAGAGGCGGCTAAATCCAGCCATGAAGGAGGTGGTGCAGAAAGAGGTCACTAAGTTACTAGAGGCTGGGATTATTTATCCTATTTCTGATAGCCCCTGGGTAAGCCCTGTCTAAGTTGTACCCAAAAAGGGAGGCATGACAGTGGTTCACAATGAAAAGAATGAACTGGTTCCTACAAGAACAGTTACAGGGTGGCGTATGTGTATTGACTACAGAAGGCTCAATACAGCCACCAGAAAGGATAATTTTCCTTTACCATTCATATACCAAATGCTAGAGAGACTAGCAGGTCATGACTATTACTGCTTTTTGGATGGCAATTCAGGCTACAATCAAATTGCAGTAGATTCTCAGGATCAAGAGAAAATAGCATTCACATGTCCTTTTGGAGTATTCGCATACAGAAGGATGCCTTTTGGTCTGTGCAATGCACCTGCAACCTTTCAGAGATGCATGCTTTCTATTTTCTCTGATATGGTGGAAAAATTTCTGAAAGTCTTCATGGATGACTTCTCAGTATTTGGAGACTCATTCAGCTCCTGTCTTGATCATCTACCACTTGTTCTGAAAAGGTGCCAAGAGACTAACCTGGTTTTAAACTGGAAAAAATGTCACTTTATGGTGACTGAAGGAATTGTCCTTGGGCATAAAATTTCGAACAAAGGAATAGAGGTGGATCAAGCTAAGGTAGAGGTAATTGAAAAATTACCACCACCTGCCAATGTAAAGGCAATCAGAAGCTTTCTGGGACATGCAGGATTCTACAGGAGGTTTATAAAGGATTTTTCAAAAATTGCAAAACCTCTGAGCAATTTGCTAGCTGCTGACACGCCATTTGTGTTTGACACATAGTGTCTGCAAGCGTTTGAAACCCTAAAGGCTAAGTTGGTCACAGCACTAGTCATCTCTGCACCAGACTGGACATTACCATTCGAACTAATGTGTGATGCCAGTGACCATGCCATTGGTGCATTATTGGGACAGAGGCATAACAAGCTTCTGCACGTCATTTATTATGCTAGCCGTGTTTTAAATGATGCACAGAAGAATTACACAACCACAGAGAAAGAGTTACTTGCAGTGGTTTATGCCATTGACAAGTTTAGATCCTATTTAGTAGGTTCAAAAGTAATTGTGTATACTGACCATGTTGCTCTTAAATTCTTACTCACAAAGCAGGATTCAAAACCCAGGCTCATAAGATGGGTGTTGCTTCTACAAGAGTTTGATATAGAAATAAGAGACAGAAAAGGGACAGAGAACCAGGTAGCTAATCACCTGTCCCAGATAGAACCAGTAGCAGGGGCATCCCTCCCTCCTACTGAGATCTCTGAAACCTTTCCGAATGAGCAACTCTTTGCTATTCAGGAAGCACCATGGTTTGCAGACATTGTGAATTATAAAGCTATGAGGTTTATACCCAAAGAGTACAGCGGGTGCAGATGAAAAAACTAATTTCAGATGCAAAGTACTACTTATGGGATGAACCATATCTCTTTAAGAGATGTGCAGACGGAATGATCCGCAGATGCGTACCCAGAGAAGAAGCACAGAAGATCCTATGGAACTGCCATGGATCATAGTATGGAGGACATTTCGGAGGTGAGCGAACAGCCACTAAAGTCCTCCAATGTGGCTTCTACTGGCCTACTCTCTATAGAGATGCCCGAGAGTTTGTGCGTAACTGTGACAGTTGCCAAAGAGCTGGCAACTTGCCTCATGGTTATGCCATGCCTCAACAAGGGATCTTAGAGATTGAGTTGTTTGATGTATGGGGTATTGACTTCATGGGTCCCTTTCCACCATCATACTCAAACACTTACATTCTGGTGGCAGTAGACTATGTATCTAAATGGGTAGAAGTAATTGCCACACCCACTAATGATACTAAGACCGTACTGAAATTCCTCCGGAAACATATCTTCAGCAGATTTGGCGTCCCCAGAGTACTAATCAGTGACGGGGGCACTCATTTCTGCAATAAGCAGCTATATTCTGCTATGGTCCAATATGGAATTAGCCACAAAGTAGCAACTCCATATCACCCACAGACAAATAAGCAGGCTGAAGTCTCTAATAGAGAACTAAAAAGAATCCTGGAACGGACTGTAATTGCCCGTAGAAAGGATTGGACAAAAAGCTTGGATGATGCTCTGTGGGCATACAGAACAGCATTCAAGACTCCTATAGGAACCTCTCCATACCAGCTTGTGTATGGCAAAGCCTGCCATCTGCCTGTGGAACTGGAACATAAGGCCTACTGGGCAACCAGATTCCTAAACCTGGATTCTAAGTTAGCTGGAGAGAAAAGATTGCTCCAGCTGAATGAGCTAGAGGAATTCAAACTCAATGCTTTTGAAAATGCTAAAATTTATAAGGAGAAAGCAAAAAAGTGGCATGACAAGAAACTATCATCTAGAGTCTTTGAACCAGGACAGAAGGTTCTGCTATTTAACTCTAGGCTCAGACTATTCCCCGGGAAACTGAAATCCCAGTGGAGGGGACCATATGTGATTACAAGTGTATCACCATATGGATATGTTGAGCTTCAGGATATTGACTCTGATAAAAAGTTCATTGTTAATGGACAGAGAATCAAATATTATCTTGAAAGCAATTTTGAGCAAGAATGCTCAAAACTGAGGCTGGAATAAAGCTAAGTCAAGGTCCAGCTAAAGACAATAAAGAAGTGCTTGCTGGGAGGCAACCCAGCCATTAGCAACTTATTTGTTTTAATTAATACTTGTAGAAGTTTGATATAAATTTTCTTCAAGATTAATCATCAAAACTGAAGGAACTCACAGAGTTACAGAAGGATTCAGCGCAAAAAGCAGAGAAAAGGAGCTCAATGGCAAGAAAACGCCAGTAAGGAGCATTTTGGGCGTTAAACGCCAGTAAAGGTACCATTTTGGGCGTTAAACGCCAGAATGGGTACCTGATGAGCGGATAATTTATACGCTTTTTGACATTGTTTTTAGTATGTTTTTAGTAGGATCTAGTTACTTTTAGGGATGTTTTTAAT
>NC_029785.2:128588885-128590202 GCF_000816755.2 Arachis ipaensis | reverse complement strand
ACAACCACTTCCGTTCTACATTAGAATTGAATGAGTATCTCTTAGATCTCTTAATCGGAATCTTCGTGGCGTAAGCTAGAATGATGGCGGCATTTAAGAGAATCCGGAAGGTCTAAACCTTGTCTGTGGTATTCTGAGTAGGATTCAATGATTGAATGACTGCGACGAGCTTCAAACTCGCGAATGCTGGGCGTTAGTGACAGACGCAAAAGGATAGTAAATCCTATTCCAGCATGATCGAGAACCGACAGATGAATAGCCGTGCCGTGACAGGGTGCATGAGCATATTATTCACTGAGAGGACAAGATGAAGCCATTGGCAAGGGTAATGCCTCCAGACGATTAGCCGTGCCGTGACAGGGCATTGGATCATTTTCCCGAGAGATGACCGAAAGTAGCCATTGACAGTGGTGATGTATCACATAAAGCCAGCCATGGAAAGGAGTAAGAATGATTGGATGAAGATAGCAGGAAAGCAGAGGTTCAGAGGAACGAAAAGCATCTCCACTCACTTATCTGAAATTCCTACCAATGATTTACATAAGTATTTCTATTCCTTCTTTTATTTATTATTCAAAAACACCCTTATCACTTTATATCTGCCTGACTGAGATTTGCAAGGTGACCATAGCTTGCTTCATACCGACAATCTCTGTGGGATTCGACCCTTACTCACGTAAGGTATTACTTGGACGACCCAGTGCACTTGCTGGTTAGTTGAACGGAGTTGTGTCCACACATAGAGCCACAATGAGGATTCAATACAATTATATATTGTTAATCTCACACAAGTACAAAGAACATGGAACACAATTTCGTGCACCAAGTTTTTGGCGCCGTTGCCGGGGATTGTTCGAGTTTGGACAACTGACGGTTCATCTTGTTGCTCAGATTAGGTAATTTTCTTTTTGTTTTATTTTCAAAAATCTTTCAAAAATCTTTCAAAATTTTCTCCTTTGTCTTGTTAAATATGTTGGCTCTTGAAAGAATGATGACTAGGAGACATGTTATTTGATAAATCTGAAAAATCATAAAAATGATTCTTGAAGCAAGAAAAAGCAGCAAAGAACAAAGCTTGCAGAAAAAAAAAATAAAAAAAATAGGCGAAAAAAAAATATATATAGAAAGAAAAAGAAAAAGCAAGCAGAAAAAGCCAAAGCTCTTAAAACCAAGAGGCAAGAGCAAAAAGCCAATAACCCTTAAAACCAAAAGGCAAGGGCAAATAAAAAGGAACCCAAGGCTTTGAGCATCAGTGGATAGGAGGGCCAAAAAGGAATAAAATCCTGGTCTAAGCGGCTAAACCAAGCTGTCCCTAAT
>NC_029785.2:128583460-128588798 GCF_000816755.2 Arachis ipaensis | reverse complement strand
GCTAGAATGATGGCGGCATTCAAGAGAATCCGGAAGGTCTAAACCTTGTCTGTGGTATTCTGAGTAGGATTCAATGATTGAATGACTGCGACGAGCTTCAAACTCGCGAGTGCTGGGCGTTAGTGACAGACGCAAAAGGATAGTAAATCCTATTCCAGCATGATCGAGAACCGACAGATGAATAGCCGTGCCGTGACAGGGTGCGTGAGCATATTATTCACTGAGAGGACAAGATGAAGCCATTGGCAAGGGTAATGCCTCCAGACGATTAGCCGTGCCGTGAAAGGGCATTGGATCATTTTCCCGAGAGATGACCGAAAGTAGCCATTGACAGTGGTGATGTATCACATAAAGCCATCCATGGAAAGGAGTAAGAATGATTGGATGAAGATAGCAGGAAAGCAGAGGTTCAGAGGAACGAAAAGCATCTCCACTCGCTTATCTGAAATTCCTACCAATGATTTACATAAGTATTTCTATTCCTTCTTTTATTTATTATTCGAAAACACCCTTATCACTTTATATCTGCCTGACTGAGATTTGCAAGGTGACCATAGCTTGCTTCATACCGACAATCTCCGTGGGATTCGACCCTTACTCACGTAAGGTATTACTTGGACGACCCAGTGCACTTGCTGGTTAGTTGAACGGAGTTGTGTCCACACATAGAGCCACAATGAGGATTCAATACAATTATATATTGTTAATCTCACACAAGTACAAAGAACATGGAACACAATTTCGTGCACCAGTACCATTCTGGGCGTTTAACGCCAGAATTGCAGCATCTTGGGCGTTCAGAAAAACGCCCAGTAACAAAGAATTTCTGGCGTTTAACGCTAGCCAGGGTACCTGGCTGGGCGTTAAATGCCCACAATGGCCAACTTATGGGCGTTAAACGCCAGAATGGATACCATTCTGGGCGTTTAACGCCAGAAAGACAAGGGGAGAGGATTTTGTTTTTCACTTCAAAATTTTTCAAATTTTCATGTTTTGACTCATAATTTTCTGCATAAACATGTTTCAAACTTTCATCATTCACCCTCAATTTTCAAAAATTCAACAATTTTCTAAATCTCTTTTCAAATTACCTTCAAATCCTTCCCAAATCTTCTTCAAAAACTCAAGTATCTTTTCAATTTCTTTCCAAATCTTTTCAAACTCATCATATCATGTCTTACTTCTTAGATGCATAAACAAATTTTCAGATTTAACCTCTGTATATCTTTTTCATTTAAAAATCTCATCTTTTTCATATCATGATTCTATTTTCTTCCACCAATCATATCTTTATGTCCTATCTTTTTCAAAATTTTCGAAATCCCCCCTCCACTTATAAATACACATTCGGCCATCCCCTCCTCTCCACCATTCGAATTTGCCTCTCCTCCTCTCTCTCCCCTTTCCTTTCTTTTGCTTGAGGGCAAGCAAACCTCTAAGTTTGGTGTGTTTTTCCGTGATCACTGAGCTAAGACTCATCAAGATCATGGCTCCTAAGGGAAAACAAACCAATTCAAGAGGCAAGAAAGAGAATACTCTAAAGAGTCTTTGGAATCAAGAGAGGTTCTTCACCAAAGAGCATGCAGACCATTACCATAAAATAATGGGGCTAAGATCAGTGATCCCGGAAGTTAAATTCGATCTGAAAGAAGACGAATATCCGGAGATCCAAGAGCAAATTCGAAACAGAGGATGGGAAATTCTAGCTAATCCTGAAACAAAGGTTGGAAGTAACATGGTTCAGGAATTCTATTCAAATATGTGGCTGACAGATAAGCAGAGAATAACTGGAACCACCTTTCATACCTACCGAACCATGGTCAGAGGGAGGATTATTTACTTCCATTTGGACAAAATAAGAGAGGTCTTCAAACTGCCTCAACTACAAGATGATCCAGAATCCTTTAATAGGAGAATGGTGAGAGAAGATAAGGGGTTGGACCAAGTTCTAGAGGACATATGCCTCCCTGGAACTAAGTGGATAACCAATTCAAAAGGTGTCTCAAACCAACTCAAGAGAGGAGATCTCAAACCAGTTACAAGAGGCTGGTTGGACTTCATTGGGCGTTCCATACTGCCCACTAGCAACCGCTCTGAGGTCACTGTCAAAAGAGCAGTGATGATTCATTGTATTATGCTGGGAAACGAAGTGGAGATTCATCATATGATTTCTTGTGAGATTTACACAATTACAAACAAGAACTCCACTGAAGCCAAACTGGCATACCCAAGCTTAATTTCTCTGCTATGTAAAGATGCTGGGGTGAGGATGGGAGTAGATGAATTCATTCCAATCGAACACTGATAAACCCATATTTCATGAGTTATTTTGTGCTTAGTTTGAATGATTTATTCAATCCTTCACCCACTTATTCATATTAATTGCATGGTTTTACTTTTCCTTCCTTATTATGTGATGTACGTGAAAAATATGTTTCCTAAGCTTTAAAATTAATTATTTTAATTACCTTTATTTCCATTCGATGCCGTGATTAGTGTGTTGAGTAGTTTCAGATTTTCTAAGACAGAATGACTTAAAGGATGGAAAAGGAAACGTACAAAAATGGAAGGAAAGTGCGAAACGGAGTTTTGAAGAAATTGGCATCCATGCGATCGCATAGACGACGTGATCGCGTGCCAGGAGTGAAGAAGCAGCGACGCGGCCGCATGACTGACGCGGCCGCGCGACTTGAGCATAGCGCATTCGATGCGAACGCGTGACCGACACGACCGCGCCACAAGGAAAACTCCAGATGACGCGACCGCGTGACCCACGCGGACGCGTGACAGAGGCCACGTATCAGAATTTACAGAATACGCCCCCAGTGATTTCTGAAGCCCTTTTGGCCCAGATCCAGGTACAGAACGCACAGACTAGAGGCTATAAAGTGGGGGAATGCATCCATTCAAGGGGAGCTCGCATTTTTATTACTTTCCATGATTTAAGATTTAGTTTGAGAGGGAGATCTTCTCCTCTCTCTCTTAGGATTAGGATTTAGGACTTCTCTTAGTTTTTAAGAGTGACTCTCGATCCAGGTTTAATATTTACTTTAATTTATGTTTCTATGCTACTTTTACTTTAATGCTTTTATTCGTATCTACAGATGTTGCCCAATTGGCTTATGAATTATTCCATGTTACAGATTATTATTTGAATTAATGATTATTTGAGGTATTTCAGTTTATTATTGTTCTCTTTAATTTAAGTTACCATTGCTTCCCATCTAAAGACATTTTTATTCCAACAATTTTACTTTTTCCCTTTTTGGTCTTGGTCAAGAAATTAGTAACTCAACAGTTACCAACTCAGCATAATTGATAATCGTTATCTTGCTAATTGAATTGAGCTTCAATAATCCCAACTTTTTCTCAGGAAATAAATAGGATTCGAAGGTCAAACTAATTAGTCCCTTTACTTTCCTTTGCTTTAGTAAAGGTTAACTAAGCGAAATTAAGATTCAACTTTCACTATTGTTAGGAGGAATAACTAAGTTGGACTTCCAATTTCTCTTACCTTGCCAAAAGTTTGCTTTACAGTTTTATTTATTTTAATTGCCATTTACTTTACTTGTCATTCAATTCACTTGCTTCTCACCTTCTAAACCCCGATTACAACCTTTATAGCCAATAATAAGAACTTTAGGCAGCAACACCCTCCGAGATATCCTGGACAAAGACCATTCTACCGTGCATACCCAGCTGAAAGATATGGTGGACAACCTTGTAACTACCAACAAGCCCCACCCCGTGCATATAAACCATCCTTTCAACATAACCTCGAACCACCACACTCACAAGCTTCTCTTCACCATTCGCCAGTACCAATCCAATCACTCCCAATCACCGCCACTTTCCTATGTATCATGTCCAAGTCCGGCAACCCAAGAAGCAGAGGTTCGCCTAAAGGAAACAGTAAATAAACTTCAAACAACCATTCGACAACTGGAGCAAGCAGTAATTCAATGGGTTTCTAGGCGCTCAAATACACAAGGATCAGCCACAGCCCCATGTGAAGAGTCTAACAAAGAGTGTAGAATGAAGGAGATACTAGAAACTCCAGTAGACAAGACAGAGAATGAATTCGTACTAGAACAAGTAGAAGAAGCTGTCATTGTTCAAGAAGAAGAGTTGGTTGAAGATCTAGGAGATGCTGAACCTCCATGAGAATCCAGAACTGAGGAGAACTCTGTCATTGCGGCTTTAAGAGTAAGAGGGAAATGGCTCGTACTCAGAGTTGGTGCACAAGGTTCAATAAGGTTCCACGCTTCACCTCGAAGTACATGGATTGGTATCATGCTCAATTGCATGGATCACGGAGAACGTTTGGTCACCATGGTGAGATTCTACTTTTTAAACCGCCCGGATGGAAATATATAGATCAAGATAGAGGCGGATTTAATAGCAAAGCTTGGGATCCTGGAATCTATTATGACATTCGTCACCCCGGGAGCCTGAAAATTTGTCTGAAGCTGCTCAGAAGCTTTACATGCCTAGTATGGGACCCCGGAGGCTATTGGCATTCCAAGCACTGGTGGAGATTTTTGGACGAATTTAAACATAAGCCGCCGTAGCAGGAAGCTCCTCCAATGTCCAACTTAAGGACTTTAACTAAAAGTGCTAGGTGGGAGACAACCCACCATGGTATGGTCGCTTCTTTTTCAATTTAATTCTTGTTAATTGCTTTTATTTTTTATTTTTTTTTCATTTTATTTTATTGAACCTGGAATCATGCATAGCATTCATATTAATCATTGCATTCTGCATTTATCTTACATATAAAAAAGGGGGGGGATGCACGACGCGACCACATGCCCCATGCGATCGCGTCATATTGCGAAAACACTATCCACGTGACCGCGTCACCCACGCGGCCGCGTGCCCTGGAGATTGGCGTTAAGATCCAACGTCCAGAAAGTTAGGCTGGAATCGTGCAACCCTTGTGCGTTTTGCACAAATTGGCCCACGCGATCGCTTGCCCATGCGATTACGTCACTTGCACAAAAACAATCCCAAGCGACCGCGTGAGCGACGTGATCGCGTCGCATGGATTGCACAACACACTAGAAGGAGACAGAGAGTTGCGCCGAAACGATGCTGGAGTCATGCGTCTAGAACAAATTCCAGCGACGCGATCGCGCGATCCATGCGATCGCGTCACCCCCTCTTCTACCCCCCTCCATGCGATCGCGCGACCCACGCGATCGCGTCACCTCCGTTTTCACCCCCACCACGCGACCGCGTGCACCACGCGGCCGCGTGGATTCCAATTTAAAACCCCTCAGATCACGCGAACCCTATTATCGCGCCGCCCCCCTGAACCCCCTCCCCTCCCCCCTCT
>NC_029785.2:128580117-128583316 GCF_000816755.2 Arachis ipaensis | reverse complement strand
CCCTAACCCCATCACCCCCTCCCTTTTTCCCCTGACCGAACTGCCACGCAAACACCACCGCGCCGCCGTGCCCGCCACCGCGCCGGACACGCCGTTGTCACCACCCAGCCGCTTTTCTGCCCCGTTCTACTTCCTCCGCCTTCCAGGTTCCGCAACATGCAATCCCTTTTATCCGTTCGTAGTTCTTCTTATTTTTTTCAGTTTTTGTTCATAATTAGGATAAATAGTCTTGCATGTTGTAGTGGATTTTAGGTTGTTAGGTAGATTAGGCTGTGGTTAGTGGATCTAGGTCTGTTTATTTGCACTGTTCTTGCTTCTGTTTTATCATATTTGCAAATCTGCTGTTGCTGTAATCTTGTTCATATGCTGTATTTCTTGTATATTGCTGTTCTTTACATTGAATTTTCATGTTTATATTATATATATGTACCTGCAGCTTGACTTTTTAATTCATATGAACTGCTTTGATTGCTGTTTATTTTCCGGAAAATCCAATTTTAGCCGGAATGCTGCCCAAATTTCTATAAAAATGTTTTCATTCATATTTCGGTTTGGCAATTTGAACTCTGTTTTCCACTGCTTTAACCAAACCATTTCATAATTGCCAGGGCATGCTTTCTTATCCTTTTTTATTTCCTAGTTTATAAACTGCATTTGTGATGTTTTGATTCCAATTTTTACTTTCTTTATATCTATTTGAATCAGCATCTACTTGTTTTTCTTGTTTGGTTATGAGTCACTATAGCTCCTACCTGTGAATCCTTGTTACATGGAATATTTTCTTTATGCCACTTACCTTAGCCCACTTTTTACTGACTCACCAATTTTAATTTACTGACTTCTTTTTCAAATTCTCACCATACTAACCTTTTAACATATCTTTTCTGATTTTTCACTTTCCTCTAACTTTCTAACCTTGGCATAATGACAATTTTTCCATTTAACTTGAATTCTGATACATTTTGGATTGTAACTTCTTCCTTTCAAACTTTTAAACTACTATACAATCCTTCATGCACATTTACTTAACTCATTTACCTCATTCAAATTCTCCCATTCTACTTTGTGTTTTCTTTGCCTGTATGCCTACTTGCTTTCCTATTTTTATATATCCTGGTTTTCCATTTTTCAGGATGTCTGCCTCACAGAGGAAAGGAAAGGGCAAAGCTACTGGCAAGCGCAAAAGAGGATATTCATCCCAATGCATCATTGACCTAATGCATGATACCTCATGGCGGGAGAAGAACTTTACACAACAGGAAAAAGCTGACCAGCTGCTCCCTGCACATGATTCAATAAAATTTGCAAACCGATACTGTGAGCTGAAGTATCCGGCATTTGCAAACTCTAGGAATCTATACCTGGAGAGAACTCTGAGGATTCCAGAAGCACTTCAACAGTACACCACTGAGCAAATCAAGCAAAGAAGCTGGTTCTTTCTGGAGAGAGCACTGACAGAGGTCAATTCATCTTGGGTCAGGGATTTCTACTGCAACTACTACATCACCACCCTCGATGCAGTGAACCTGAGAGGAAAGCAGATTCTGGTCACTAAGGAGGCCGTAGAGGACATTCTCCGACTCTCAGCCAAGTCCGATCAGCCTGATGGTTATATAAAGGCTGAGGAGGACATGCGCCTGATGTGGTTTGATTGGGATGCTGTGAAGGCACGGATAGCTCTCGACCCGACGGTTCCTTGGGAGATGGGTCAGGACACCACCATGCCTAGAGGGATCAAGAGGGCGTACTTAAATGATGAGGCTCGGTTATGGCACCAGATCTTGAGCAACTATGTGATGCCGAGTACTCATGAGATGGAGATCCCAGCTGCTATGATCACCCTCCTATGGTGTGTGATGGAGGGTAAGGACCTTTATCTGCCACGCTTCCGGCATTATATGGCCAGGGTCCACGTCCGAGGCACCTTTCCTTTTCCGTATCTGGTTACACAGCTAGGCCGTCGAGCTGACGTGCCATGGGAGGATGCCGATGAGAGACCACCAGCGGCGGACTACAAGAAGATCATTCCTCACAGCAGGAACTTCCTAGCTTCGGGCTACAGACCACCACCCTTCACTGCTACTGATGAGACATCCCCACCGTCTGCAGGACCCTCTACATCCACGGCTGCCCCTGCTGCCCCTGCTGCCACCACTGCACCCCCACCTGCCTCTAAGCCCGTATACCGCCTCGTGCACCGCCTATTCCGATAGCTTGATCAGATGGAGCGCCGTAACCGGCGCCGGTATGAGAGATTGGAGCGTCGCAGCCAGCGACGCTATTCGCACCTGAAGCTGATGATCCGACAGGGTGGTGACATCCCTCCGAGCCCGACACACCATCAGAGCCATCAAAGGAGGAGGAGGATGAGCCCCAGGAGGAGACCCATCCGTAGGCAGGCACAGAGCAGGCTGCTCCACATCAGGAGGTTACGCATCAGATCGAGGCTGCAGATCCGGAGATCCCGATCCAGTCAGCACCGCCTCTACAGTGACACCCCTTCACACCCGGCTTGACTGAGCATCAGGGACGATGCTTCATTTTAAGTGCGGGTAGGTCGCCATCTCTGGCGTTTTATTTTGGTGAACCACTACATCTCTTTTTTCTTTTATTTTGGATATTTTTCTGTATTTTTCTTTTTATTGTTACTTTCTGAGTACTTATACATTGCTGCTTTTATGTATTTTTACTCTATTTCTGTATTTTACATTTTTAGTTCATATTTTTAGTTATTTAGTTTAGTTTACAATTCTGACTTATTAGTGGATCAATTAGTATAGTTTACCCTTTTTAGCATAAGATAGCATAGTTAAATTGAAAAATATAAAAAGGAAGTAAGCTAGGAAATTGAACATAACAGATTTAAATCCATAAACCTTGTATATATAGCATTACATCATATAGTTAAGTTGACAACATTTCATCAAGGAGGAACATTAAAACTTTAAAGGCTACCCTAAATAATTTTTTTATGAGAATAATGGGAATTTTTAACTAAACCTGCATAACATATATGAATGATATATGATGCTTGAGTTAGAGAACACACAGCCTGTGAGTCTTGAGCTTAATTGTATGGTTGCATTCAAACCATAATTTCATTCCTGTGTGTTTCGCTTCTTTTTATTCTGATGTTCTTTACTTTGCTTTAATCTATATGTCCAATTATAGAATATAGATACATGCCAAAAGAATGATT
>NC_029785.2:128571292-128579847 GCF_000816755.2 Arachis ipaensis | reverse complement strand
TTTAAGTGTGGGGAGGTCGCCATCTCTGGCGTTTTATTTTGGTGAACCACTACATCTCTTTTTCTTTTATTTTGGATATTTTTTCTGTATTTTTTTTTTACTGTTATTTTCTGAGTACTTATACATTGCTTTTATGTATTTTTACTCTATTTCCGCATTTTGCATTTTTTGTTCATATTTTTAGTTATTTAGTTTAGTTTGCAATTCTGATTTATTAGTGGATTAATTAGTATAGTTTACCCTTTTTATCATAAGATAGCATAGTTAAATTGAAAAATATAAAAAGGAAGTAAGCTAGGAAATTGAACATAACAGATTTAAATCCATAAACCTTGTATATATAGCATTACATCATATAGTTAAGTTGACAACATTTCATCAAGGAGGAACATTAAAACTTTAAAGGCTACCCTAAATAATTTTTTTTATGAGAATAAAGGGAATTTTTAACTAAACCTGCATAACATATATGAATGATATATGATGCTTGAGTTAGAGAACACACAGCCTGTGAGTCTTGAGCTTAATTGTATGGTTGCATTCAAACCATAATTTCATTCATGTGTGTTTCGCTTCTTTTTATTCTGATGTTCTTTACTTTGCTTTAATCTATATGTCCAATTATAGAATATAGAATATAGAATATAGAATATAGATACATACCAAAAGAATGATTGAGGCCATCATTTGATTTTAGTTCACTTACCCCAAAATAACCTACCTTTCACATCACCCTTGTTAGCCCCCTTGAGCCTTTAAAACCCCTTTTATACTATTTAGCCACACTACTAGCCTTAAGCAGAAAAATAAAATAAAATCCCAAGTTGAATCCTTGGTTAGGCTTAAGATAGAAAATTATGAATAGATATGTATGTTAGGTGAGATCTTAGTCTAATTAAGGATTCACTTATTAGCTCACTTAGCCTTATACATATATCCTTACCTTTACCTTGGCCCCATTACAACCTTAATTAAAGACCTCATGACTTTTGGTATGACTGTACTCTGTAATTGTTGATTGGTTAGATGAAGGACAAAGTTATAGAAAGTAAGAATAAAAAGAAAAGTAGAGTGAATAAACCCAATAAACATTGAGTGACTAGAGGGTAAACACAAATTTCAGTGAGGGTTCAATAACTCATCAATATATATCTGTGCTTAATTTACTAATTGTTTTGCAAGTTTGTACAATATTTTTATTTCCCATCTCATTTGCTAAAATTCTTTATTATTTAAGGGTTGGCTATCTATATATATATATGACTCCTTGAGAATGTGAATTAATTTGACTACATGTAAGCTTTATATATGAGTGGATAAATTGGAATTGCATGACTCATTTAGGTAGATGCATTTAGAATAGGTTGCATTGCATAACATTCCACCACTTTAACCTTACCTTATTCTTTACCTTGGATTTAGCATGAGGACATGCTATTGTTTAAGTGTGGGGAGGTTGATAAACCCATATTTCATGAGTTATTTTGTGCTTAGTTTGAATGATTTATTCAATCCTTCACCCACTTATTCATATTAATTGCATGGTTTTACTTTCCCTTCCTTATTATGTGATGTACGTGAAAAATATGTTTCCTAAGCTTTAAAATTAATTATTTTAATTACCTTTATTTCTATTTGATGCCGTGATTAGTGTGTTGAGTAGTTTCAGATTTTCTAAGACAGAATGACTTAAAGGATGGAAAAGGAAACGTACAAAAATGGAAGGAAAGTGCGAAACGGAGTTTTGAAGAAACTGGCATCCACGCGATCGCATGGACGACGCGATCGCGTGCCAGGAGCAAAGAAGCAGCGACGCGGCCGCACGACTTGAGCATAGCGCATTCGATGCGGACGCGTGACCGACGCGACCGCGCCACAAGAAAAACTCCAGATGACGCGACCGCGTGACCCACGCGGACGCGTGACAGAGGCCACGTATTAGAATTTACAGAATACGCCTCCAGCAATTTCTGAAGTCTTTTTGGCCCAGATCCAGGTACAGAACGCACAGACTAGAGGCTATAAAGTGGGAGAATGCATCCATTCAAGGGGAGCTCGCATTTTTATTACTTTCCATGATTTAAGATTTAGTTTGAGAGGGAGATCTTCTCCTCTCTCTCTTAGGATTAGGATTTAGGACTTCTCTTAGTTTTTAAGAGTGACTCTCGATCCAGGTTTAATATTTACTTTAATTTATGTTTCTATGCTACTTTTACTTTAGTGCTTTTATTCGTATCTACAGATGTTGCCCAATTGGCTTATGAATTATTCCATGTTACAGATTATTATTTGAATTAATGATTATTTGAGGTATTTCAGTTTATTATTGTTCTCTTTAATTTAAGTTACCATTGCTTCCCATCTAAAGACATTTTTATTCCAACAATTTTACTTTTTTCCTTTTTGGTCTTGGTCAAGAAATTAGTAACTCAACAGTTACCAACTCAGCATAATTGATAATCGTTATCTTGCTAATTGAATTGAGCTTCAATAATCCCAACTTTTTTCTCAGGAAATAAATAGGATTCGAAGGTCAAACTAATTAGTCCCTTGACTTTCCTTTGCTTCAGTAAAGGTTAACTAAGCGGAATTAAGATTCAACTTTCACTATTGTTGGGAGGAATAACTAAGTTGGACTTCCAATTTCCCTTACCTTGCCAAAAGTTTGCTTTACATTTTTATTTATTTTAATTGCCATTTACTTTACTTGTCATTCAATTCACTTGCTTCTCACCTTCTAAACCCCGATTACAACCTTTATAGCTAATAATAAGAACATACTTCCTTGCAGTTCCTTAAGAAGACGACCCGATGTTTGAATACTCGGTTAACAATTTTTAAGGGGTTTGTTACTTGTGACAACCAAAATGTTTGTACGAAGGGATTTCTGTCGGTTTAGAGACTATATCTACAACGCAACTGTTTTTATGAACTTCTTTACTGGCAAAAATCCCAACGTCAAACACCCAATCACCAAGATGTCAATGGAAGGAAAACAAGTGCAAGACAACTCCATCAAAAGGAGGGCGCAGGAGTTCCTCCTAGAGATCCCTGAAATTGAGTACTGGACCCGCCTAGAAGCATCTGTCACTAAGCTGCAAGAAGCTGTGGATCAACTTAAGGAAGAACAGAAGAATCAAAATTGCATGCTCTGCAAGCTGCTGAAGGAACAGGAGAAGCAGGGGCGTGAGCTACAGGAGCTGAAGCGCCAGAAGCTCTCCCTTGAAGGACCAAACACCCCACAGATTGAAGGAGCATCCACTGCTCAAAATCAAGGTTGTTGAGTCCTAACTCTGTGATAACCTCTATTATTAGAAATCTATTTTAAGAGTCATTTATTTTTCTTTTTTAATTTTCTGTCTTCTATTATTGGTTTGCTCTTATATTTATTTTTGAGTCTTATTTTCATTCCATGATTAATAAAATTTAAAGTTTATGTCTTAAAGCTATGAATATCCTATGAATCCATCACCTTTCTTAAAAGAAAAATGTTTTAATCACAAAAGAACAAGAAGTACATGATTTCGAATTCATCCTTGAAATTAGTTTAATTAGTTTGATGTGGTGACAATACTTTTTATTTTCTGAATGAATGCTTGAACAGTGCATATGTCTTTTGAATTTATTGTTTATGAATGTTAAATTTGTTGGCTCTTGAAAGAATGATGAAAAAGAGAAATGTTATTGATAATCTGAAAAATAAAAAAAAAATTGATTCTTGAAGCAAGAAAAAGCAGTGAAAAAAATATATTTGGCGAAAAGAAAAAGAAAGAAAAAGAAAAAGCCAATAACCCTTTAAACCAAAAGGCAAGGGTAATAAAAAGGATCCAAGGCTTTGAGCATCAGTGGATAGGAGGGCCCACAGGAATAAAATCCTGGCCTAAGTGGCTAAACCATGCTGTCCCTAACCATGTGCTTGTGGCGTGAAGGTGTCAAGTAAAAACTTGAGACTGAGCGGTTAAAGTCATGGTCCAAAGGAAAAAGAGTGTGCTTAAGAGCTCTGGACACCTCTAATTGGGGACTTTAGCAAAGCTGAGTCACAATCTGAAAAAGTTCACCCAGTTAAGTGTCTGTGGCATTTATGTATCCGGTGGTAATACTGGAAAACAAAATGCTTAGGGTCACGGCCAAGACTCATAAAGAAACTGTGTTCAAGAATCAACAATACTGAACTAGGAGAATCAATAACACTATCTAAATTCTGAGTTCCTAGAGATGCCAGTCATTCTAAACTTCAAGGGATAAAGTGAGATGCCAAAACTGTTCAGAGGCAAAAAGCTACTAGTCCCGCTCATCTAATTGGAGCTAAGTTTCATTGATAATTTGGAATTTACAATATATTCTCTTCTTTTTACCCTATTTAATTTTCAGTTGCTTGGGGACAAGCAACAATTTAAGTTTGGTGTTGTGATGAGCAGATAATTTATACGCTTTTTGGCATTATTTTTAGTACGTTTTTAGTATATTTTATTTAGTTTTTATTATGTTTTTATTCAAAAATCACATTTTTGGACTTTACTATGAGTTTGTGTATTTTTCTGTGATTTCAGGTATTTTCTGACTGAAATTGAGGGACCTGAGCAAAAATCTGATTCAGAGGTTGAAAAAGGACTGCAGATGCTGTTGGATTCTGACCTCCCTACACTCAAAGTGGATTTTCTGGAGCTACAGAAGCCCAATTGGCACGTTCTTAATTTCGTTGTAAAGTAGACATCCTGGGCTTTCCAGCAATATATAATAGTCCATACTTTATCCGAGATTTGATGGCCCAAACCGGCGTTCCAAGTCAGCATAGAAATTCTGGCGTCAAAACACCAGAACTGGCATGAAAGCTGGAGTTAAACGCCCGAACTAGCACAAAAGCTGGCGTTTAACTCCAAGAAAGGTCTCTACATGTGAAAGCTTTAATGCTCAGCTCAAGCACACACCAAGTGGGCCCCGAAAGTGGATTTCTACACTAACTATTCTAGCTTAATCATTTTCTGTAACCCTAGGTCACTAGTTTAATATAAAAACTACTTTTAGTGATTCATCTTGTACCTCATGACACTCTACACATTTCATATTGTATCTTCTATGGCATGAGTCTCTAAACCCCATGGTTGGGGGTGAGGAGCTCTGTTGTGTTTTGATGAATTAATGCAATTACTACTGTTTTCCATTTAATCACACTTGCTTTTATTCTAAGGTATTCACTCGTACTTTAACTTGATGAATGTGATGATCTATGACACTCATCACCATTCTCAACCTATGAACGTGTGCCTGACAACCATCTCCGTTCTACCTTGGACTGAGTGATTATCTCTTAGCCTCCTGGTTCAGATCAGAGTCTTCGTGGTATAAGCTAGAATCAATTGGCAGTATTCTTGAGATCCGGAACGTTTAAACCTTGTCTATGGTATTCTGAGTAGGATCTGGGATAGGATGACTGTGACGAGCTTCAAACTCGTAAGTGCTGGGCGTAGTGACAGACGCAAAAGGATCAATGGATCCTATTCCAGCATGAGTGAGAACCGACAGATGATTAGCCGTGCGGTGACAGCGCATTTGGACCATTTTCACTGAGAGGACGGATGGTAGCCATTGACAACGGTGATCCACCAACATACAGCTTGCCATGGAAGGAGCCTTGCGTGCGTGAAGAAGAAGATAGTAGGAAAGCAGAGATTCAGATGACAGAGCATCTCCAAAACCTCAACCTATTCTCCATTACCGCATAACAAGTATTTATTTCATGTTCTTTTACTTTTTACAATTAAATTTGAGAATTATTGATATCCTGACTAAGAGTTACAAGATAACCATAGCTTGCTTCAAGCCGACAATCTCCGTGGAATCGACCCTTACTCACGTAAGGTATTACTTGGACGACCCAGTGCACTTGCTGGTTAGTTGTGCGGAATTGCAAAAGTGTGATTGTAATTTCGTGCACCACTTGTGACAACCAAACTTTTGTACGAAAGGAATTCTTGTCGGTCTAGAAGCTATACTACCAACGCGAATATATTTTTGTGAAAATTCTAGATCGTGTGAGAATTTCATTCGTTAATTACCTTTCGAAGGCTGTTGGTCAGTGAAGGTCGTTCTTCTTCATTTAGCTACGGGTCTAGGTCATTTATCTTTGGCATGTCATTTGTATTGTAGACCGAGTTAATCCTCGGAATCGGTCCACCGGTTTCTTTGATCTTGAGTCCTGCATTGTAGCACTGTCTTGCCTCCTTTCGATCAGAATAGGCAGTTGTAATAACATCAGCCTGCACATGAAACTTAACACACAGGTGAACAGTAGAGAAAATAGCTCTAAAAGAATTCAGGGAGGGTCTCCCTAGTATGATATTATACGAGCTAATACAATCAACTACTAAATATTGAATGTCTAAAGTTTTAGAGTTAGGATACTCCTCTAAGGTGGTCCACACCCATACATAACCTGTTACTGGGACTCTTTCTCCGAAGAATCCGACTAGCTCCCCAAATGATGGTTGGAGTGCTTTTTCGTTTAACTGCATCTTCTTAAAAGTATATAAGAAGAGTACGTCTGCGCTCCTCCAGAGGTCCATAAGTACTTTTCGGATTGTCATGTCTCCATTCGTGACTGAAATTACTACAGGGTCGTCGAGGTTAGCACTTTGGGATTGTAGATCTGAGCTTGTAAAAGTTATGCTGGGAGTAGTAGATGTCGGCTATTGTTGTGTTATTTCTCCTTCTAGTGTGAGCATGGTCCTATAACTCCTTTTTCTTGCTGAGCTTGTCTCTCCACCACATGCGAATCCTCCTGATATGTAGTTGATTATTTTTCATGTTGCATTAGATTAATTGTAGGTGGGCTATTGCTCTTTATTGGTATCCAGGGTTGTGTGTCGGCGATCTAGTATCGTCGGGACTATAACGTCTTTTTGTATTTGACCACTTACGTATTTGTCCAACAATCCTTGCCGTGCTAAGTTCTCCAGTAAGTCTTTGACCACCACACATTCGTCAGTGGTATGCCCGAACTTCTGGTGGAAAGCGCAATGCTTGCTTCTGTCAACATACTTTTGATCCTGGTAGGTTCTTACCTTGCTGGGTGGTTTTATAAGCTTTGTATGGAGGATCTCCTTGATAATGTCTTGTCTCTTTGTATTGAATTTGGTGTAGGAGTCAAACTTTGGCGTAAGCTTGAACGACTTTTTAAGGTCTTTATTACTTTGAGACCTATGCTGCCTTTCTTCATCTCGACACGGTTGTTGTTTTTCCATACTCTGAGCTTCACAAGTTCTTCGATCTCCATTTGTCCCGAGGCATTTTCTCAAAATTCCCTGCCAATGTCTTTGACTTGGTAACGGCTATAGTTTCTTGAAATTTCCCATGGCGGAGGTAGCTTTTAAGCACGTGTAGGTGCACATCGAGACTAAGGTCCGTGATCTCCATGGTGGCTTTAGCGAATCGGGTCATGTAGTCTTTGAGGCTCTCATGCGGCCCTTATTTTATGGTGCTAAGGTAGTCCGATCCATGTGCATATATCTTTGAAACAGAAAAGTAGTCAATGAAGGATCTCGCCAATTCTTCAAAACAAGAAAT
Source organism: Arachis ipaensis (assembly GCF_000816755.2). Taxonomy (NCBI): domain Eukaryota; kingdom Viridiplantae; phylum Streptophyta; class Magnoliopsida; order Fabales; family Fabaceae; genus Arachis; species Arachis ipaensis. Next base: position 128,572,284 of record NC_029785.2, on the reverse strand, counting down.
TGAACCTGCAGGTAACTTGTAAAACTAAAGTAAGACAGCATCATCTAAAAAAGTTGGAAAAGATCGACAAAGTATAGGGTCAGAAGCACCGTTAAAAAACATCATTGACTGGAATTTGGTAACATGGATACGAGGGTCTCCAAACCTTTTATATGACTTGAGTGCAGTAGGTAACACAAAGTTCTTCGGCATCTGGAATTTCACAATATCTTCCAAAAAGGGATTTGATATTGTCAGCTTTTTCTTTGGAAGGGTGATCTCTTGTGGGTTCACAACTCGAGGTCATACAACATTCGAGCTCGCATTCTTGGGGACCCCCATGCCGTGCTTTCCATTTTAGCTCTGGGCCAACAAGTCGGCCATTATCTTAACCTCAGCTTGGAGGGCAGCGTTCATGATTACTAACTCGTCGTGAGTCGGGGGAACGGGAGGTAGAAATGCGACGTCATCGGCCATTGTCTAAGCTTCAAAAAGGGTAATACAAAATTGGATGTGGGGTTATTAAAAATCGAGCCCCACCGTGGGCGCCAATATTCCTACCTGATATGAGATTCCGAGATATAGCTCATTCCAGAGGGTAGTTCTTTATCCGGCCTCCTGCTATGAGTTGAGCTATAATCTCTTCGTCTGTCTGTCTGACGTTGGAACCGAAGTTGGAGACCTGCAAAAAGGACTATGAAGCTCAAGTCAGTATTAAATCTTAAAAAACTAAACTTATCAAGTGGGGATCTCTCTCGGTATTTGATGAACCAGTTACTTATGTTTGTTCTCTATTTATTGTTGTGATGTAACCGATCTTAGTGTTTGCGTTCCGAGAATTGTGGTCCCTTCCATTGAGGTCCGAGATTTTCTTCATAAATCAAAAACCTGTTCCGAAGTGTAACATTGTGGTCCGAGATAATAGGGATGGACCAATTTAAAATTTATTAAATTTTATATTTTTAAATAAAATATTAACTGTTTAACCCTTATTTTTTTTATAATTCATCAAT
>NC_029785.2:128562017-128569170 GCF_000816755.2 Arachis ipaensis | reverse complement strand
GACACCGTAATAAAAATCTTACTCATATCATCCAATCATTTCACCATTCACTTCTTTCTTGTTCTCCCCTAAAAAAACAATTTAAATATAAATTACTGCTTATTTATTTTATATATTTTATATTGGCAGCAGGCTAAAAATAATCATTTAGAAAACAAAATTAATGATGCATAAACTAGAGATGGTAGAGCTTCAAGTATTCAATGGACACCGTAATAAAAATCTTACTCATATCATCCAATCATTTCACCATTCACTTCTTTCTTGTTCTCCCCTAAAAAAACAATTTAAATATAAATTACTGCTTTGTTCTTTTATTTATTTTATATTGGCAGCAGGCTAAAAATAATCATTTAGAAAACAAAATTAATGATGCATAAACTAGAGATGGTAGAGCTTCACTTGTTTGAAGTATTCAATAGGAACAATGTCCTTACTCGTCATTGGTGTTCCAGTGTGGATAGCCGATTTCAAGATATAGCTCGTTCTACTCAACACTTGAACTCGCTTCTCTTTAGAGGGGATGAAGTATACATCTTCCCTTCTAAGAACGGCGGTTATGAGTACCTTTAAAGCCACTCTAACGCTTAAGTCAGAATGAGTACAAGATGATATAGATATTATTCAGAGTAAAATAACAAACCTCTTTACGTAATTAAGGTTTTGTATTTATAGAGTTATGCTACAGGTGATTACTCAGTGGACCTAATACTGCAGAGCTATTGAGGATGTTAGCCTATTTATGTGGTAACTGTTTGTTCCGAGGGTTACCTGAAACTGAAGGCCGATCTCGGAGGAGATCTGCTTTGGTGGCCGGAGCTATCGTGTCCGACTTGTTGGACCTGGTGGTGCTACTGATCCTCGATCACCAGAGGGTGGTGGTACCTGCAAGAGACTCCGATGCTTAAGTTAGTACGTGCTTTAGGCAGGTTTTTTGTGTAGAATTAGAGTATGAGTTATACCTGAGTGCTCCAGTGTATTTATAGTAATGTGGAGTGACCTCCCTTGAGATAAGTTAGTTATCCTATCTTATCTTTTGTGGGTGGGTCCCCTTATCTTTGGCTAGCCGCCTTTAGGTGGGCTGTGATCTTCTGCTTCGGGCCTACTTGGGCCCTGATAGCATCTTGGACGAGCTCTTTGAGAAGAGGTCGATGTCGACCAACCTTTATAAGAGGTCGGTCATTTTTGTCTTTGTCTAACCTGGCTCGCCTAGCTCGACCCATGGTATGAACAGTGCCCCTGCTTGAGCTTTAATCTTCCCTTGAGGTCATGTTTTTGAACTTCGATCCCTTAGAGGAAGTCGTGCTCGAGCATTAATTTTGAGTAGCTCCTTTCCGTGCAAGTTTGGTGTTTGTTCTGCTTGAATGCGGAGCATTTTGTTGCTTTTGCTTCTTTACTGCCGTATTTGTTGCTCGGGGAAGTTACTTTCTTGGAAATACGCACGCGCCTTTAATGCCTATTGATTGGGCCTTTATTTTGTTTTGCCGTTTTATTCCCTCGCTCTATTTTTTGAAATCAGAGGGTGATGAGAAAACTTTTGCGTGGTCTAGAAATTTGCGGATGATTCCTCGTTGCAAGTATAGTTTCTAAAACTTCAAAAGTCCTTTCATACAAACGTTTTGGGTGTCACAAGTAACAAACTCCTTTAGAAATTGTTAACCGAGTATTCAAACCTCGGGTCGTCTTCTCAAGGAACTGCGAGGGAGTATGTTCTTATTATTGGCTATAAAGGTTGTAATCGGGGTTTAGAAGATGAGAAGCAAGTAATTTGAATGACAAGTAAAATAAATGGCAATTAAAATAAATAAATACTGTAAAGCAGACTTTTGGCAAGGTAAGAGAAATTGGAGGTCCAACGCAGTTATCTCTCTCAACTATAATGAAAGTTGAATCTAAACTCCACTTGATCAACCTGTATTAGGGCAACGGAAAGTCAAGGGACTAATTAAATTGACCTTTGAATCCTATTTATTTCCTAAGAAAAGGTTGGGATTACTTAAGTTCAGCTCAATTAGCAAGATAACGACTATCAATTATGTTGAGTTTAATAACTGTTGAGTTACTGAATTCTTAACCAGGACCAAAAGGGGAAAAAGTAAAATTGCTGGAGTAATAAAAATATCCTTAGATGGGAAGCAATGGTAACTTAAATCAAAGAGAACAATCATAAACTGAAAATACCTCAAATATTATTAATTCAAATATAGTCTGCAATATGGAAGAAATTCATAAATTCAATGATTAATTCAAGTGCTGGAATAAATAAAAGTAAAAGAAAGCTAAAACAAAGAAACATAAAACTTGGATTGAGAGTCACTTTTAAAACAAGAAGAAATCCTAAATCCTAATCCTAAAAGAGAGAGAAAGGAAGATCTCCCTCTCAACTAAATCTAAATCATTGAAAAGTAAAATATGCGAGCTCTCTTTGAATGGGTGCATTCCCACACTTTATAATCTCTGGTCTATGCTGTCTATACTTGGATCTGGGCCAAAAAGGGCTTCAGAAATCGCTGGGGGCGCATTCTGTAAATTCTGATACGTGGCCTCTGTCACGCGTCTGCGTGGGTCACGCGGTCGCGTCATTCGGAGCTTTTCCTTGCCACGCGGTCGCGTCAGTCATGCGGCCGCGTCGCTGCATCTTCGCTTCTGGCACACGATCGCGTTATCCATGCGATCGCGTGGATACCATTTTCCTTAAAGCTCCGTTTTGCTTTCTCCTTCCATTTTATATGTTTCCTTTTTCATCCTTTAAGTCATTCTGCCTTAGAAAATCTGAAACTACTCAACACACTAATCACGGCATCGAATGGAAATAAAGGTAATTAAAATAATTAATTTTTAAACCTTAGGAAACATGTTTTTCACAATATGACATAATAAGGAAGGGAAAGTAAAACCATGCAGTTAATATGAATAAGTAGGTGGAGGATTGAATAAATCACTCAAATTAAGCACAAAATAACTCATGAAATATGGGTTTATCAACCTCCCCACACTTAAATACTAGCATGTCCTCATGCTAAATCCAAGGTAAATAATTAAGGTTAAAGTGATGGAATGTCATGCAATGCAACCTAATTTAAATGCAACTACCTAAATGAATGATGCATCATGCAACTCTAATTTATTCACTCATATATAAAGCTTACATGTAGCTAAGTTAATTCACATTCTCAAGGAGTCATGTATATATATATAGCCAACCCTTAGATAATAAAGCATTTTAGCAAATGAGATGGGAAAGAAAGCATTGTACAAACTTGCAAAACAATTAGTAAATATAAGCACAGATATATGTTGATGAGTTATAGAACCCTCACTGGATTTTGTGTTTACTCTCTAGTCACTCAGTGTTTATTAGGTTTATTCACTCTATTTTTCTTTTTATTCTTGCTTTCTATAGCTTTGTTCTTCATCTAACCAATCAACAATTATAGAATATAGTCATACCAAAAAGTCATGAGGTCTTTAATTGAGGTTGTAATGGGGTCAAGATAAAGGTAAGGATTTATGTATACGGTCAAGTGAGCTAATAAGTGAATCCTTAATTAGACTAAGATCTCACCTAACATACATATTTAGTAAAACAAAATTTCTTTACCTATTTTCCCATATTTCCCACTTATTGTTACATGCTCATGTTTCACTTTTTATTTTTTTTATTCCATGTGCATTGCTTTTATTTTGCATTGGAGAATTTCTTTTGTATCTCCCTTTTATTTAAATGCTGAAAAATAACATTTTTTTTCAAGCACATGGCAATTAAATCACTTTGATTTTCTTATGAGCATGCTTCCCAAATTTATTTTATTTCTTTTAACTTTTCTAGCTTTTGTTTCTATCATCCATGTTCCTAAAAGGTTTCCCACATTTAACTCTATTCATGATTTTCTATCTTAAGCTAACCAAGGATTCACTTGGGATTTTCTTTTGTTTTTCTGCTTAAGGCTAGTAATTTGGCTAAATAGAATAAAAGGGGTTTTAAAAGGCTCAAGGGGGCTAACAAGGGTGATGTAAAAGGTATGCTAATTTGGGGTAAGTGAGCTAAAATCAAATGATGGCCTCAATCATTCTCTTGGTATGTATCTACATTCTATATTCTATAATTGGACATATAGATTAAAGCAAAGGAAAGAACATCAGAATGAAAATAAATGAAACACACAGAAATGAAATTATGGTTTGAATGCAACCATACAATTTAAGCTCAAGACTCACAGGCTGTGTGTTCTCTAACTCAAGCATCATATATCATTTATATATTGTATGCAGGTTTAGTTAAAAATTCCCATTATTCTCATAAAAAAATTATTTAGGGTAGCTTTTAAAGTTTTAAAGTTCCTCCTTGATGAAATGTTGTCAGCTTAACTACATCATGTAATGCTATATATAAGGTTTGTGGATTTAAATCTGATATGTTCAATTTCCTAGCTTACTTCCTTTTTATATTTTTTAATTGAAACTATACTATCTTATGCTAAAAAGGGTAAACTATACTAATTAATCCACTAATAAATCAGAATTGCAAACTAAACTAAATAACTAAAATAAACTAAATGGCTAAAATATGAACTAAAGATACAAAATGCAGAAAATAGAGTAAAAATACATAAAAGCAATGTATAAGTACTCAGAAAATAACAGTAAAAGAAAAAGAGAAAAATACAGAAAAATATCCAAAATAAAAGAAAAAGTATGTAGTGGTTCACCAAAATAAACGCCAGAGATGGCGACCTCCCCACACTTAAAAGGAAGCATCGTCCCCGATGCTCAATCAAGCCGAGTGTGAAGGAGTATCATCACTGGAAGGGATGGTAGCTGGAGTCTCAGTGGTGGTAGGCTGGGAGTCTGGCTGCTGTGGAGGAGGTGCTGACTGGATCGGGATCTTAAGATCCGCAGCCTCAATTTGATGTAGGACCGCTGCCTGTGGTGCGACTGGTGCTGCCTCCTGGGGATGGGTCTCTGCCTCGGGTGCATCCGCCTCCTCCTCAGATGCCTCGAACGGTGTGTCGGGCTCGGAGGGGATGTCACCGGATCGTATCATCATCTTTAGGTGCTCATAGCGCCGCTTGTTGCGACGCTCTATCTGGTCAAGTCGTCGAAACAAGCGGTGCACCAGATGATAGACGGGCTCTGTGGCAGGTGGAGGTGCAGTGGTGGTAGCAGGGGTGGGTGGTGCAGCAGTGGAGGAAGAGGGTCCAGCAGACGGTGGGGCTGACTCATCAGTAGCAGTGAATGGTGGTGGTCTGTGGCCCAAGGCTAAGAATTTCCGGCTGTGCGGAATGATCTTCCTGCAATCCGCCGCTGGTGGTCTCTCATCGGCAGCCTCCCATGGCACGTCAGCTCGACGGCCAAGCTGTGTAACTAGATATGGAAAGGGGAGGGTGCCTCGGACGTGGACCCTGGCCATATAGTGCCGAATGAAACGTGGCAGATAAAGGTCCTTACCCTCCAGCACACACCAAAGGAGGGTGATCATAGCAGCCGGATCTCTGTCTCGTGAGTACTCGGCATCACATAATTACTCAAGATCTGATGCCATATCCGAGCCTCATCATTTAAGTATGCTCTCTTGATCCCTCTAGGCATGGTAGTGTCCTGACCCATCTCCCAAGGAACTATCGGGTCGAGAGCTATCCGTGCCTTCACGGCATCCCAATCAAACTGCATCTGACGCATGTCCTCCTCAGCCTTTGAATAACCATCAGGCTGATCGGACTTGGCTAGGAGCCAGAGAATGTCCTCTAAGGCTTCCTCAGTGACCAGAATTTGTTTTCCTCTCAGGTTCATTGCATCTAAGGTAGTGAGATAGTAGTTACAGTAGAATTCCCGTACCCAAGATGAATTGACCTCTGTCAATGTTCTTTCCAGAAAGAACCAGCCCCTTTGCTTGATTTGCTCAGTGGTGTACTGCTGGAGTGCTTCTGGAATCTTCAGAGTTCGCTCCAGGTATAGATTTCTGGAGTTGGCAAAAGTCGGGTACTTCAGCTCACAGTACCGGTTTGCAAATTTTATAGGATCATTTGCAGAGAGCAGCTGGTCAGCTTTTTCCTGCTGTGTGAAGTTCTTCTCCCGCCATGAAGAATCATGCATGAGAGCAATGATGGACTGGGAAGAATCTCCTCGCTTGCGCTTGCCAGTAGCCTTGCCTTTTCCTTTCCGTTGTGAGGCAGACATCCTGAAAAATAGAAAACCAGGATATGGATAAAATAGGAAAGCAAATAGGCAATTAAACAAAGGAAACTCAAAGCGGCAAAGGAGAAATAGAATAAGGAAAATGAGTAAATGAAATGTGATTGAATTTATGTTAAATGGAAAAATAATCAATATGCCATGGTTAGAAAGTTAGAGGAAAGTGAAAATAATCAGAAAAGAGATTAAAAGTGTTAGTATGGTTAGAATTTGAAAAAGAAATTAGTAAATTAAAATTAGTGAGTTAGTAAAGTGTGGGTTAAAGTAGGTGGCATAGAAAAATTCCATATAACAAGGATTCACAGGTAAGAATAGAAGTACTCATAATCGAACAAGGAAAACAGGGTGATGCTGATTCGAATAGAAATAAAGAATGTCAAAATTTGTGAAGGTTGGAGGGAGAGGGAGCAGAGAGGGAGAAGAGGGTTGGGGGTGGGGGGCTGCGCGACTGATAGGGTTTACGTGGCTGGGGGGTTATACTTTCGAATCCATGCGGCCGCGTGGGGCACGCGGTCGCGTGGTTGGGGTGAAAATGGGAGTGACGCGATCGCGTGGGGCGCGCGATCGCATGAGAGGGGGGAAAGAAGGGTGACGCGATCGCGTGGGTCGCGTGATCGCGTCGCCAGAATTCGTGCTAAACTCACGACTCCAACGCCATTTTAGCGCAACTCTCTGTCTCCTTTTAGGGTGATGTGCAATCCATGCGACGCGATCGCGTCACTCACGCGGTCACGTGGGATTGGTATTGTGCAAGTGACGCGATCGCATGGGGCATGCGATCGCGTGGGCCAATTTGTGCGAAACGCACAAGGGCTGCACGATTTCAGCCTAACTTTCTGTTCGTTGGATCCTTATGCCGATATATATATCACGCGGCCGCGTGGGTCATGCAGTCGTGCGGGTGGTGTTTTTCGCAGTATGACGCGATCGCATGGGCATGCGGTCGCGTCGTGCACCCTTT
>NC_029785.2:128557325-128560689 GCF_000816755.2 Arachis ipaensis | reverse complement strand
TATGCATGAAAAATGCAGAATGCAATGATTAACATGAATGCTATGCATGATTCTAGGATTAATAAATTAAAATTGAAAAAGGAAAAATGAAAGCAATTAACAAGAAATAAATTGAAAAAGAAGCGACCATACCATGGTGGGTTGTCTCCCACCTAGCACTTTTAGTTAAAGTCCTTAAGTTGGACATTGGAGGAGTATCCTGTTATGGTGGCTTATGTTTAAATTCGTCCAAAAATCTCCACCAGTGTTTGGAATGCCAATAGCCTCCGGGGTCCCAAACTAGGCACGCAAAGCTTCTAAACAGCTTCAAATGTATTGTTAGGCTCCCGGGACGACGAATGTCAGGATAGAGTCCAGGATTCCAAGCCTTGCTTTTAAATCGTCTCCGTCTTGATCTACATGTCTCCATCTGGACGGTTTAAAAAGTAGAATCTCACCGTGGTGACCAAACGTTCTCCGTGATCCATGCAATTGAGCATGATACCAATCCGTGTACTTCGAGGTAAAGCGTGGAACCTTATTGAACCTTGTGCACCAGCTCTGAGTACGAGCCATTTCCCTCTTACTCTTAAAGCCGCAGAGAGCTCTAAGCTGGCCATCTATTTCAAGAAAACCATATTCAAGTGAATAAGTAAAGTTATAAGTTAAGGATTGTACCCACTTGAAGCTTGTATTAGGTGGTAATGGCCTTGGGATAGGTGTTTTTGGTGGTTCTGCAAGTTCCATATCTTTGTGCTCTTCTGTGAATTCCTCCACTTCTTTGCAAAGGTCTTCAATTGTATCTGTGTCCTGGTCAAAGTCTCCTGTGTCTTCCTCATCACTTGAGTCATAGATTGGAGGTTGAGAGAAATCTACCTCTGCATCATCTTCATATTCACTTGGAAAAGATTCTTCGATCTCAGAGAATTCACTTGCGGATGCGAGTTCATCACCAAGAAAGCTAGACTTGTGACTATCATCATAAAGGAAAATTGCTTCTTGGATTATTCCGTCTGATTCTTCATAAACGACTTGCCTTGGAGATTGTACAGTATCCTCCTTAGCATCAACTGTAGCATCCTGGACAGAGTTTTCCTCAATTTTGGATTTCCATGGAAGTTCAGCATCTCCTAGGTCTTCAACCAACTCTTCTTCTTGAACAATGACAGCTTCTTCTAATTGTTCTAGTACAAATTCATGCTCTGTTTTGTCCACTGGAGTTTCTGGTAATTCCTTCATGCTCTGCTCTTCATTGAGATGTCCACATGGAGCTGTGGCTAATCCTTGTGTATTTGAGCGCCTAGAAGCCCATTGAATCATTGCTTGCTCCAGTTGTTGAATGGTTGTCTGAAATTTAATTACTGTTTTCCTTAGGCGATCCTCTGCTTCTCAGGTTGCTGGACTTGGACATGATACAAATGAAAGTGGTGGTGATTGGGGGTGATTGGATTGGTATTGAGGTAAGGATGGATCATATGGTGGCGAATGGTGAAAAGAAGCTTGTGAGTGTGGTGGTTCGAGGTTATGTTGAAAGGATGGTTTAGATGCACGGGGGTGGGGCCTGTTGGTAGTTACAAGGTTATCCACCATGTCTTTCAGCTGGGCATGCACTGTAGAACGGTCTTTGTCCAGGATATCTCGGAGGGTGTTGCTGCCAAAAGGGTTGATTAGATCCTCTTGGTCCCATCCATCCTTGATTGGTCTGACCTTGGTACACATTCCTGTTGTAACTTCTATTTCCTTTAACAATATTAGAACCAAACTCAAAGCGAGAGGGGTGAGAGTTCATAGTAGCAAATAAAGATAAAAAGAAAAAATAAAAATAAATAAACAAGCAAAAGAAAAAATATTTACAATAACCAATAATAAGGCACACATTAGCAGTTCCCCGGCAACGGCGCCATTTTGATGAGAAAACTTTTGCGTGGTCTAGAAATTTGCGGATGAATCCTCGTTGCAAGTATAGTTTCTAAACCTTCAAAAGTCCTTTCATACAAATGTTTTGGGTGTCACAAGTAACAAACCCCTTTAGAAATTGTTAACCGAGTATTCAAACCTCGGGTCGTCTTCTCAAGGAACTGCGAGGGAGTATGTTCTTATTATTGGCTATAAAGGTTGTAATCGGGGTTTAGAAGATTAGAAGCAAGTAATTTGAATGACAAGTAAAATAAATGGCAATTAAAATAAATAAATACTGTAAAGCAGACTTTTGGCAAGGTAAGAGAAATTGGAGGTCCAACGCAGTTATCTCTCTCAACTATAATGAAAGTTGAATCTAAACTCCACTTGATCAACCTGTACTAGGGCAACGGAAAGTCAAGGGACTAATTAAAGATAATGATTATCAATTATGTTGAGTTTAATAACTGTTGAGTTACTGAATTCTTAACCAGGGGGAAAAAGGGAAAAAGTAAAATTGCTGGAATAATAAAAATATCCTTAGATGGGAAGCAATGGTAACTTAAATCAAAGAGAACAATCATAAATTGAAAATACCTCAAATATTATTAATTCAAATATAGTCTGCAATATGGAAGAAATTCATAAATTCAATGATTAATTCAAGTGTTGGAATAAATAAAAGTAAAAGAAAGCTAAAACAAAGAAACATAAAACCTGGATTGAGAGTCACTCTTAAAACAAGAAGAAATCCTAAATCCTAATCCTAAAAGAGAGAGAGGAGAAGATCTCCCTCTCAACTAAATCTAAATCATTGAAAAGTAAAATATGCGAGCTCTCTTTGAATGGGTGCATTCCCACACTTTATAACCTCTGGTCTATGCTGTCTGTACTTGGATCTGGGCCAAAAAGGGCTTCAGAAATCGCTGGGGCTGCATTCTATAAATTCTGATACGTGGCCTCTGTCACGCGTCCGCGTGGGTCACGCGGTCGCGTCATTCGGAGCATTTTCTTGCCACGCGGTCGCGTCAGTCATGCGACCGCGTCATATGCGTTCTGCTTATGTCGTGCGGTCGTATCAGTCATGTGGCCGCATCGCTGCATCTTCGCTTCTGGCACGCAATCGCGTCATCCATGCGATCGCTTGGATACCAGTTTCTTTAAAGCTCCGTTTTGCTTTCTCCTTCCATTTTATATGTTTCCTTTTTCATCCTTTAAGTCATTCTGCCTTAGTAAATCTGAAACTACTCAACACACTAATCACGGCATCGAATGGAAATAAAGGTAATTAAAATAATTAATTTTTAAAGCTTAGGAAACATGTTTTTCACAATATGACATAATAAGGAAGGGAAAGTAAAACCATGCAGTTAATATGAATAAGTAGGTGGAGGATTGAATAAATCACTCAAATTAAGCACAAAAGAACTCATGAAATATGGGTTTATCAGAGGGTTTTAGTTTCTTTGCTTTTATTTTTGTGTTT